>NC_028645.1:59408400-59448851 GCF_001406875.1 Solanum pennellii | reverse complement strand
TATATATATATATATATATAAAATTAAATTAACCTTTACTTCATTAAAATCTACCCTAAGAGTGGAACGATGTTCTTTCTCCCTTTATATCTAACTAGTTTAGACTTCATTCGGGGAAGAATAATCCCAAAGGGGGGCGGGGGAGGTAATATTTTAACACCTCATAAACAAAACATAGAAAATACAATAAGAAAACCACCTGAACTAGTGATCCATGTAAGGGTTCACGGACGGTGATAGGGTCCACGATCCTTTGACCTACGTGTGGACTTAGCCCCTTCCCAGCAGAGGTGCACCACGATACCCTTAACAGGCCATGGGCAACCTTATGAACCGTAAATTCACTCGTGGTCACAAGGAAGAGACCATTTTGACCAAACTTGATACCATGGGACCCGTCACGGTTCATGTTCGCCATTTGGTAGCCCATGGAAGCCCTCCCAAAAACAACCTTGAAAATTATGTGAGTATCAACCCACGACCAGACCCACGAATCATAGGTCAAGCCACGGGTTTTGGCCCTTATCCATAGATTGAGGCCCTAGAAATCAATTCTCTTGATCCAAGATGATGATTTACACGATGGACCATTTTTCAGTCGATTGGTAGCTTCTGCATACTTTTAAGTCAAGGTTCATTTAGTCTTTTACTTATGCGTTGTACCCCTAAACTATGTCTTTTAAATCCTAAACTACTTGGATTAATTTTTATCAGTTTTAGCCTTGTAAAAAAATTAGAACCTAACCTAATACATCATTCACACAAATCAAGTGAAACATAGAGCAAATTAGAGGAAAAAGTCGTGCAGTCGTAGTTCAAGAATGCATCAAGTTGTCGTTGATTTCAACCCCAAAATCGTATGATTTCTTCTTGGAATATGTCACCTGTATGTGGATTTTCATTACTCGGTTTGTTTTACCCATTAGGTCCCTATTATTGAGTCAGATTTTTCATTCTATATAACATGTTAGACCTAGGTTTTCTAGAATTTCGAAATTGATATTGTGATTCACTTGTTAGACTAATCCAAATCAGATTATCATTTTTTTCATGATATTGTTGCTTATTTATCACATAAACTCAAAACCCTAGTTATGTAGTTCTCTTAGTTCATTAATTACATTATCTAGGACAAATAAATTTATATACATGCCTGAGATTTTGAATGTTTCATTATCAATACATTAATGTTCCATTTACACTAAGCATTCCAGTATTTTGACCTATCAATTATTTGAGAAATTAAATAATAATATTTATTACATACATAATCACTAGGTAGTAGGCTTAATATCGAGTTGGAATTGTCCAAGTCACCGTCATAGCCCTAGGACTGAGTTCCCCCATAGGTTTATAAGTCCCCTATGTAAGCCTCAATTTTGTGAATACGCTAGTCATGCCTCTACACCTTTGTTGTGGTATATTGGGTTTTTTCAATGGGGAGTATACATTGGACTCCACATTAAGCTCATGTGGTTTTTATGTTGGTTATTAGTAGCGCCCACAGTTTGAATCTAGTGTAATTTCAATGTTATCAATTACAGTTCAAAATTCAGTTTCGGCATGATATAAACCTTGTCATTACATTCAGTTAGTTCATGTTCAGTATTTCATATATTGTATCATGATCATCTTTTGTCATTTCTCAGTTATATGTTTTGTTTTGTTATGTACATTGTGTAGCTTTATTGTATCTTGGATGCTACCTAACTACTTATGCATAATTTGCGATACATCTTTTCGTGATGTAGGCTTAGGTCCATAACATCAACATCACGCATAAATAGGCTCCCAATCTTTATTTCATCAGCATCAGTGGTGAGTTATCATTCTTCGAGGATGATTCACATGATTATCTTTTCAACATTTATTATTTAATTTCAATTTTTGCTCGATCTAGTTCGGGTATGTCCCAACATTTCTAGTCAGTAAGAGGGTTTATTTCATACATAGCTAGTTTCAGTTTTCACTTTGGAGTTCCATATTTTAATTTTTATTAAGCTCACATATTATTTATTTAGATAGTTTTGTGTATTCCCCATAATTTCATTTGAAGATACATTTCTAGCTTATGCACAATGTGACTATTATGTTGAAAATCATTGAATATTCTTTTGATATGCAGTAGGGTTAACTTGGGGTCACTCGTGATCCTAGGTCCTGTGCCCGTGTCCCTGGGGTAGCCTCGACGACAGGCAAATATTGTTTTAAAGCACTAGGTTTATCAGACCTATAATGGCTGAAAAGTCGCATTAAGTAGAGTCCTTTTCATGGGTGTGAAGTGGTGTACATGTGAAGAGACGGAGGCCACGAAGTGTTTTAGGAAAATTCGCTTTCTTGATATTTCTTATCATGTGTATGGTATGATCTCTTTCTAATTCATCATAGTGAACTTTCTAATCATGCCTCCTCATAGAGATTACGGGAGGAATGTGAATGCACACAACATTAACACAGATCATCCAGTCTTTCGGATGTTGTGTTTCAAAAAATCATTCAGCCTTTGGCTTACAGTGTGACTAACCATAACAACCAACATATTCTTGTACCTGCAAATTTTAGTGGTGGATAAGTGGAATCTAGGGTTCGTAATTTTGTTAGGATTTATCCATTGTTTTTAGGGTCACAGATTGGTGAGGATCCCCAAAACTTCATAGATGAGGTCAAGAAGATATTTGGAGTGATTCAAGCGATTAGAAATGATAAGCTGGAGTTACTATTTTACCGGCTTAAGGATGTAGATTACATTGAGTTTACTAAATGGAAAAAAAAACAGGGGTACAGATGTAGCTCCTATACTTGTGATTGCTTAAGTAAGACTTTTTCTAGACAAGTTCATCCTAGTTGAGTTAAGGGAGGCAACAACTTAGGAGTTCATGAATTTGAGGCAAGATAGCATGTCGGTCCAAGAGTAAGCAATCAAGTTCATCTGACTCTCAATGCATGCTCTTCACATTGTTGACTATTCCTTGGTTCAAATGTACAAGTTTCTATATGGGGTATCCTATTTAGTGAAAACAGAGTGTACGAATGCTATGTTGCTGGAAAACGTGAACATGTCTAGGCTAATGAGTCATGCTCCGCAGGTTAAGAGGGATAAGCTTAGGGAACAAGCTATGGATAAAAAAGTCTAGGACATGCAGCTATGATTATTTTCAACAGAAGTCTTCAACCCCCGCACCTTAATTAGCTAGTATTCTATCATTCAGGTTTTGACATGATCAAAAAGATATGAAATCAAGCTTCAAGTCTTACGAGAGTATTTCAGGCAACAGAACCTAATGAACTTGTCATAAGTGAGGTAAGAACTACCAAGGCGAGTGTCTTTCAGGAAAAAAGGATGTTTTGGGTGTAGTTAGACTTGGTCAGAGGGTGCTTAACTGTGTTTCTTCTAAATAGGGTTAATGAGGCAATAATGGTAGGGCTCCTTCTACAACTTTAGCACCACCATCACATCGATCGGTTTAGTAGGAAAACTCATCTCGTACAGGTGACATTCACCGCAAAAATAGGTTGTATTCTCTCCAAGCATGCTAGGTAAGGAAGATTCTTCTGATTTGGTCACTAGTACGTTATGAGTATTTAACTTAGATGTTAATGCTTTGTTAGATCCAGGGGCTACTCTTTCTGTTGTAACTTCTTATATTGAAGTCATCTTCAATGTTAGTCAAGAAAATCTCTCATAACCCTTGTCAATCTCCACCCCATCAGGTGACCCTGTTAGAGCTAGAGGGCATAGAGAAATGGCCATGTCTCAATCTCTTAAAAAGTCAGCTCAGCAGATCTTGTGGAGTTACAAATGGTCGATATCATTCAAGGCATTGATTTATTATATTCCTACTATGCCTCAGTCGATTGTAGAACTAGGATCCTTTTCTTTTCAGTTTGAGATGATCCAATCTTATATTGGAAGGGTAGTAGATTAATGTCTATGGGTCTATTCATTTCGTACCTTAAGGCAGGAAATATGATTTCTAAGGGTGTATCAATAATCTTGTTTGGGTTAAGGATTCAAGTTCTAAAACCCTAACTCTCGAGTCAGTATTAATAGTTAATAAGTTTCTACACGTGTTTCAAAAAGATGTTGTTGGAGTTCCTCCCCCAAGAAAAAATCGACTTCAGAATTGAATTGATCTCCTTCAAAATAACCAACTTATTTACATTCCTCCCTACAGAATAGCTCCAACTGAACATAAGGAATTGAAAGAGTTGTGTAAAAACCTTCTATTTAGGGATTTATCAGACCACCAGTGTTGTTCATGAAAGAATGGAAGATGGTTCTCTCAGTGTGTTCATTGTCTATGGACACTTGAACAAAGTCACAATCAAGAAAACATATCCTATTCCCAAAATTGGTTACTTTTTTGACCAACTTTACAGTGTTAGTAATTTCTCAAAGAGAGACCTCAGATTTAGTTATCATAAGCTCAGAGTCAGAAATAGTGACATTCCGAAAACAGCCTATAGAACTAGGTATGGTCATTATGAATTTATAGTTATGTCATTTGGACTAACCAATTCGTCTGCAGCTTTTATGAATTTGATTAACAAGGTGTTCAAGTAGTATTTGGACTTGTTTTTTGTCATCTTTATTAATGATATCCTCATTACTCTATGAATGAGGAAGAACATGCGACTTATTTGAGAGTTGTCTTGAAAACTCTCAAAGATTGCCAGTTATTCGCTAAGTTTAACAAATGTGAGGTTTGGTTGAATTTTTTTGTTTTTCTTTGGCATATATTATTTAGAGAAGGGATTGTAGACGATTATGAGAAAATAGAACTATTGAAACAATGCAACAAACCTAATTTTCCTATAGATATTCTAAGTTTCTTGGGTCTAGCAGGTATTACTGGAAGTTCGTGGAAAGATATTCGTCCATAGCTTATCCATTGACTAAGTTAACTCTGAATATGGTTATGTTTTAGTGATCAGATTATTATGAGAAAAGATTCATAGTATTATGCACTAGGTCGACTACAATTCCTGTTCTTACTTTACCAGAGGATTCAAACAATTATGTGATCTATTGTTATGCATCCAGAATCGGCTTACGTTTTGTATTGATGCACCAAGATAAAGCTGTAACTTATGTTTCTATTAAACTTAAGGTGCATGAGAAAAATTATTCAACTCATGTCCTCGAGCTTGAAATAGAGGTATTTGCCCTTAATATTTGGAGACATTACTTGTATGGTGTACACATAGATATGTTCAGAAACCGTAAGAGCCTTCGGTGTGTGTTCACACAAAAAGAATTTAATCTTCGCCATATGCGATGATTTGAGTTCCTCAAGTATTATGATATGAGTGTGGCATTACCATCCTGCTAAGGGTATGTTTGCGTAATCAATGACATAATTTCCAGTTCAAATTTCCAAAATCGTGCAATAGTATAGTAACTCAAAAGTGTCAAATATCAAAGGGGGGATTTTGTCACAAGTAGTAAAAAAATTACGAAATTAACAAGGAAATTTAAGCAATGAGAATGTATATTCTTCAGATTTGACCGAAATATGGATTAATTTAAAAGATTGGGTATATGCTCTCAATAGAAGATTTATAGAGTAATAGTGACTAGCCTATGTTTTACGTGGAATTAAGTTCTCAGTCGAGCAACTTATCCCGTTTCAAATGGGTTCCTCTCAGACACCCACTTGTTGCATGAAGACCAGCCTACAACTTACCCCAGTCACACTCTCAAGCTGAGTGTCAGTATATGGTACTAGGGCTTACTTTGTCGAGCTTAACCTCATGTCGACCCACTCCTTACGCCATTAATCTGTTAGTCTTGGTTTAACAACTTCTCTCTCACACAAATCAAAAATACAAATATAAACTTTTATTCGTAACTACAATTTTGCTAATTTCATCCACAACAGCTAAAAAAAATAACCATTAAATTATAATTAATCTATCAGCAAGGAAGATCCTACAACAATCTTAACCTGTATTGACTAAGTCACACCCCAAGAATGGGTTTTTAGCAAAACAAAATGAAATACAAATTATAACTTCAACCATGTTTAAATGAAATGGGTATGATAAAATAAGTCTTCATTTAGCAAAGCAACAACAACGAAAGAGACCTACTTCCAAATGAAAAAGATAAAATTCTATTCTCCTTCAAGTTTTCAAAACCCTCTCAATCTTAGAGTAAAAATGTGAAAAACTGATATTCTAGAAACAAAATAATAATAATGTTAGACTCTTAAAATTACAACTTTAACTAGTATTTATAGTGTTTAAATTATGTGTTGCGGTGGATCATTCGACCTCGCTAGTAAAAATCCTTGATAGACTCGGCGAATCGCCCATTGGTGTAATTCACCTCCTTCCGGTACAACCTTCAACATCGCCATGCCTGGTTTATTGGGCGATATGGTACTACTTCACGGAGCTACTCGGCGATGCGTCAACTGCTCTTTTCTTCAATCAATTTGACCATTTCATTAAGGGATCTTCACATTGGAACAAAGGGTGAAGTAGTCCTCTTTGGAGATCCAGCAAGTGGACTAAGCGATCCCCAAGCTTCCATTCCTTAGTTCTTTTCAGCCTTGTTGTCCCTTTTTGCGACAGAGTGTTCGTGCTTTCCTTAAAACATTTAAAGACCTAAAACTTTAGTGTTTCCATCAGCTATTAAGATAAAATAAGCATTTGAGAACGTTTTTTCCATTTAAATATAGACCTAATGAGTCTAACTTATGACCTCGTCATAAGGAAAACATAGCAGATGGCCCTTGTGGACTATCTATGGGTAGTGTAGCTCAATTTCATGAATATTGTAAATATGTTCACAAGCTTGCTCGTTTGGGGGTTATCGATATGAGCATATCATATGGTGGTGTAACAGTTAATAAAGGGTCAGAATCATTATTGGTAACAGAGGTTAAGGAAAAACAACACCATGATCCTATACTACTTCAACTGAAGGGTGCAACTCATAGTAAAGATTTGAGGTTTTCTTCCAAGGGGAGATGGTATGGTTCGCTATCAGGGTCGATTATGTATTCCTATGGAGGTGAGTTGAGATAGAAGATTCTTGCAGAAGCCCATAACTCCAGGTATTTTATTCATTGAGGCAGCACTAAGATGTACGGCGATCAGCGAAAAGTCTTTTGGTGGAATGGTAGAAAAAAAATATATCTGATTTTGAGGCTTGGTGCCGTAATTACCAACAAATGACGGTAGAATAATAAAAACTAGTGGTTATGGACTAACAGATAAACATTCATACTTGGAAGTGGGAAGTGATCAAAATTGACTTCATTACAGATTTACCTCGTACTCATAGATAACATGACTCAATTTGAGTGACAGTTAATAGAGTTACTCAGTCTCTGCGCTTTTTATTTGTTAATACTACATATTCGGTGGAGGACTACACCACACTTTAAATTAATGAGATTGTTATATTTCACAGGTTCGTTTGTCCGTCATCTCAAATAGATTTCCTTAGTTTACCTCTCATTTCTTGAAGTCATCTCAAAAAGGTCTTGGTACTAAGGTTAACTTAGCACAACATTTCATCCACAGAAGGATGGTATGGCAGAGCTTACCATTCATACCTTAGAATACATGTTAAGATCTTGTGATATTGACTTCAAGTGTAGAAGGAATGATCACCTTCCTCTAATAGAGTTTGCCACAATAATAATTAGTATTTTGGAATTTTTAGATGGGCCCTTATGAGGCATTATATGGGTGTAGGTGAAAATATCCAATTGATTTGTTTGAAGAAGGTGAAGAAGTCTTGATAAGACTAGATTCGGTTCATGATGCTATGGAGAAATTTTAGCTCATCAATGATAGACTTAAGATAGACAGAGTCTCTACATATCCTATGCAGATGTAAGGAGAAGGGACTTACAAATCAAAGTTGATGATTGGGGTTTCCTTAAAGTGTCACCTATGATGGGGTAGATGATATTTTGAAAGAAAGGGAAGCTAAGTCCTAAATATGTAGTCCCTTAAAAGATCTTGAAAAGATTATGTAAAGTGGCTTATGATTTATAATGTGGGTAATGAGTTAGGGTCGCCAGCAGATCAATGCATCCGATCTTTAACATTTCGTTGTTGAAGAAGTGTGTGGACGATCTAGCATCCATAGTACCTTCAAGAAATGTGGTTGTGAAGGATAGTCTCACTTTATGAATATTTTCTAGTTGAGATTCTTGGTCTTCAGATTTGAAGGTTGAGAAACAAAGAAGTGGTATCAGTTAAGGTCTTGTGGAAGAGTCAATCCGTAATGTGAGCTACTTGGAAAGCAGAAGCAGCCATGAAGGCCAAGTATGCTAATTTCCTTTTTTTAGATTCCGTTCCAGCTTTAGGTAAGAGTTCCTCTTATCATTTCAGTCATTCAGGTGTAACATCAGTCATAAAATAATGTTTCTTTAGTTTATACTTCCATTTGAGTGTATTTGCATGTACTTGGAACTTAGTTAAGTCAGAAATCAGTATCTAGTAAAAAGTGGTAGGGTTTACAGCTCCCTCCCTCCCAATGCAGCTAGTTTAGACTTTATTTTAGGATTAATATTTCAAAGGGGGAGACATTATAGCACCTAGGAAATCAGACTTTCAAAAAACAATAGGAAAACAACCTGAACAAGTGAATTAGGGCAGGGTTCGCGGACTGTCATGCTTTCAGCCCCTTCCAAAAAAAAGGTGGACCACAAGACCCTTCACAGGTCTTGGACCACCTCATGGACCGTACTGACAGTTGTGGCCTCCAGGAAGTGACCACCTGGACCTGACTTTCATACCACGAGACCCTTCACGAGCCAAAATCCTAACAACGAGCTGCAGGAGTGCCCGTGGTAGCCTCTCTAGAAACATCTTTGGAAATTGCCGAAGTGTCAAACAGGACCATACCTATGGATCGTTGGTACATCCATGGGCCATAGTCCATTTAAATGGATGGAGGCCCAAGAAATTAAGTCTTTGAACCCAAGACTACGGTAGACATGATGGACCGTCGATCAGTCTTTTGGTGGCTTTGGTAATTTCTTTTAAAAAGGAGTCGTTTGGTGTTTTCCATATGCGTTGGACCCCTAAACTATGTCTTTTAAATCCTCAACTACGTGGTTTTGTCAGTTTTAGCCTATTAAACTAAATAGAACCTAACCTAATCCATCATTCACAAAAATCAAGCAAACCATAGAGCAAATTAGAGGGAAAAGTCAGATTTTTTGATTCTCTACAACATGTGAGACCTAAGGTTTCTAGTATTTCAGAATTTATGTTGCCATTCAGTTGTTAGACTAATCGAAATTAGATTATCATGTTTTCATAGAAATGTTTCTTAGTTCTTGCATAAACTGTTCTTTTGGTTCACGATATACATTAGCTAAGACAGATAAAAAGTTATACATGCCTTAGTTTTTGAATGTTTCATTATCTGTATATTAATTTTGCATTTTTAGTAAGCAAGTCATAGTTTTGAGATATAGAGTTTTTCGGGAATTTAGTCATAATATTGCTTATATACATAATCAATTGGGAGTACGATTAATACAGAGTTGGACTAGGGTCAATCACTAGTATAGTCCGAGCATTACGTGTCCCATAGGTTTATAAGTCCTCTATGTAGGCAACAATTTTGTGATCACGCCAGAGGGTATATTGCGTTCTTTTCGATCGGCTTGATACATCGAACTCCATATTTATCACTCATGGATTTTATGTCAATTATTATTAGATCCCACAGTCAGATTCTAGTTTATTGACTAGGTTATCAATTACACTTAAATATTCAGTTTTAGCATGCTATCAAACTTAGTCATTGCAATAAGTTAGTTCCTGTTCAATATTTACAGTATAATAGCTTTGTTCAGTTATTTACATATTTCAAGTCTATTCTATCATGCATGGTCATTACCTTTCAAGAATTGATGCACACTCTGCGCTACATCTCCTCATCATGTAGGTTTAGGTCCTCAACAAGATAAGGAAAATATCGGTTCGCGGTCTCTATTTCAACAGCATCTGCGATAAGTTTGATATTTCAGTTATCAATAAACTCACAGATTTTTTATTAAGATAATTTTGGGTAATCCTTTAGCTTTTGCACACTATGAATATTATGTTGGAAACGTTTAAGTATGCTTATGATATGTTGGCAGCATTTGCTTGGAGTCGTTCCTTGCCCGCATCATGGGGGTAGCCTCGGGGCAAGTGTGTGTGTGTATATATATATATATATATATATATATATATATATATATATATATATTCAAATATTTACTATCACACCCCAACCCTATAGCCAGGGCATGACTCACATCTTAATCCATAAGAAAAACTAAACAACTACACGAAAGCTTTAAAAGATATGAATGTGTAAATCATTTAGAGGTAATTTATACAAAGGTGTGAAATAAAACTGTATAACAATGATAATTTTTAAACATTTAAATATCAAAGGCTCAATTTTCTCGTTAATTTGTCTATGAAATATCTATTGAACTAGGATAGGTTTCGAGACAAAACCCACCGCTATCTTTTGGGCCTATATAAACTCCATAAATGTTTAAGTCAGAGCAAGTGACAAGTTTTTACTGAAACCTAGTCTTGATACATTTTTATCTTATCAAACCTTTAGTTTATAAGATGAGAATTTGTATGGAAACTTAAGTTTTGATACACTTAGATCTAATCAAGGCTCAAATTTAGAACAATTTAATTGTAGGCTTTAAGAATCTGTTCCATGTTGATATCTTTTGAATGGGAGCAACGTCCCGGTGACTCAATTAAGAAATAGTTAAAAGAATTTTAAAATTGTTAAAGAGGTAAAAGGGAAAATGGAGTCGCCACCTTATTTTTAGGAAAACTAGAAAATTGATTATTTAATTAACTTAAAAGGAAGTTTATCAAACCAATTGATTCTATGTAAGGGGTTAAAATAATTTCAAAGGGAATGAGTTCCACACCCTTCGTAATCCATAATTGTGGTTCCCGACTTAATTAATTTTTTCAAATTGAGAGGAGACAAAATCAATATATACAAAATAATGAATAAAGAATATAATTTTGAACTTAATTCGAATAGCTTCAATGGGAAGGAATTTCGGATACCTGTAAAGACAATAAGTAAAAGTGTTAGTAATAAATAAATATGATTATAATAAATTAATCAAATAATAACTTTAAAAATAAAAAAAATTCATTTTTATTAACATGAAAGGCCTTGAAATTTGATGGTAATTTTTTCATTGGTTAATTATAAAAAACAAAATATGTAAACATAAATTAAATTTCCATCTTTTAAAATAGGGTCCATTTAAAATGCAATCTAAAATCATAGAAAATCAATATGCAATAATTTAAATAAAATGCAACAACAAAAATGATAACATACACAAAATGGTAGTAAAAATTTTAATTAAATAACAACAAAAAATTGCTGGACATTCTTAGAATAATAGGAATTGAAACAAACAAATAATAAACAATAATGAATGGAAAAATGAATATTCATAGAAAATAATAAAACAACCAACAATACAACAATACCAATAATTTTAATTGATAACTATTAGCATGAGGAATCAACAAAAACATATAATAACTTAACAATAATTTAAAATAATAATAAAAGAAATAGTAGCAACAAAAACATATTACTCATTAATGAAACGCTTTTAAATTGTACACCATACATTCAACAATAGGATTAAAACCAACTAGCTAATTGTACAAAGCTAGAATTAAAAATAATAAAAACAAACACAAAACTGTACTATACACTACCTTATTTTATTTTATTGTCAAAAACATTAATAGTATCACTTAAACAAAAAGAAATAAAGCCAAACAAAATTAAAGATGCAGATCTGAAAAATTTGAAACCTAACAAAAACTCAACCTCAACATAACAAGCAAAGACACGCTATCATCAAAAATAAAATATTAATAGTAACACACCACCACAGAAATGAAATACTAACAGTAACAGACCACCACAATTATACATGAACGAACAAAGTAGATCCGTAAGCAAAAAATAGAATAAAAGAAAAATAAACAAAGAGAAGATAGATTTGTATTACCTTTTGGAGCTCACCGAATTTAACGTTGCAGCAGCTGGTTATTTACACGCCTAAAAATTTCATCCACCACCATCTTAAACTAGTGAGCCAGTTAATCTATATATAGAAAATTGTTTAAAATGGACCTAAGTTATGGGCTTGAGAATGTGACCCCAAAATTATTGGTTGATTAAATATTTGTGTATGCAAGTTTTATTCGTATTTGAATTAATTTTTAAACTGTGTAAAATATTAAAACAAATATTAACCGATGTATCAAATAAAATGAATATTAAAAAATGTAATGAACGTAACTAATGACATATGAAAATGCAATCTCACAAATTTACTATAAAAATCCTAAATTTTGATAAATAAAGATTGTTATCGATAATCTTATTTTAAATTATAAAAAAATTATTTTGAACTATTAATAAATAAAACTTAAAAATTATAAATTTTGAAAAATTTTAGACCAAAATTGAATGTCAACATTTCAAATGTATATGTTACTATTTTACTATATAGAAGGACTCCCCGTGAATAGATTAGCTCTGCAGTGAAATCTAGTTTATTGTGCCCGAGGTCTTACACACACTACCAAAACCATAGAGGTTACACTTTCATTTCTATGGTTTCACATTTTATAAAGCAAGAGAGTCTCATTAGTTGTCAAAATATCAAGAGCCATTAAAGTAAGAAAAGAATGATTCTTCTTCACTTTTACATACACTGCCAAAAGTATAGAGGGTACATAAGCATAAAAAAATGTACATATTAAATTAATTAGAATAATGATTAAAAGCAAATATATAAATAATCTGATCAAGTTTATCAAGTACTTGAGGCAACCTTGAAGTTAGAAATAATATAGAGAGGGCCAAACGAATTGTCTTTCCTTGGAAAGTGGTACCTGAGAAAGTTTCACAATAAAAAACTAGCATTAAAATATAACCAAGTCAGGTGAGGAACAACAAACAAAGTTGTTCTCAGAACTAATTTCAAAGAACTTCACGCTAACCTTTCCAAAACCTTCTACAAAAGGATTAAGAAGATGCAAGACCTCTAAGTTTCATGAAACCACAATAAAAAAGGATAAAAAATTTACAGGTGATGGCATTTCTCCTTCATCAACTGCAAACAGTGATTCACAAGAACCTAATTAATACTAATACTAATGTCCCTCGTAAGTTGAAGATTCTTATCATATTTTTCACTCAGACCCTAAAGGATGAACTGGAAAAGGTTAAGCATCAAGAAGAATTTGGATGTCCTCTCAATCTCCCTTCCTTTATGCAAGGTGAAGCAAGAAATGAATGATTTGAGATTGAAGGCGTGCACCGTGTTTGTTATGACTTGCTAGAAAAATTGGAGTTGTTTCTAATAAAACTGGAGAGCCAGATACATTTGGTAAAGAAAGAAAGAGGTGATCCTATTGCACGTTTTTAGTCCTAGTATCGTTTAATTCTAAAGGTGTTAGAAACCACTTCAAAATTGTATAAGGGTTAATTTGGAGGAAATGTTTTTGGAGAAATTGAGGCAAAGAAGAGTTGTGTTGTGCTTTCTGATAGGTAGACATTCAAAAAGGTCTACAAATTATCAGTGTTTTCTTGAGAACAAGGAGGTAACATATATTAAGTTAAGGCAGCGTTTTTCCTTGAAGATGCTTTGAGAAGGGACACACAAGAACGAGGAGTATTATGAGATGCTCATTTGCAGGTTCCTTTTGTTTAAAGAATCAATTGAGTACATTAGACATGCGAGTCCTCGATCGCTAAGAAGCCGGTTATTTATGAAATTTGAGAATGAATAAGCTACGGGTCTTGTTTGTTTTCATTCATTCTTATATTACAAGAATAAATTTCCTTGTAGGGATCTAGGAACTATATGTCCAATTGACTCAAATGATTCTTCCAACAAATGGGACATACAAATGAACATCATGTATAGCTCCTCATTCTTCACTTTCCCTTCTCGAAGAATCTTTGAGGAAAATTGTTTTCTTATATTAACTTAGTTACCTCTATGTGCAAAATAACCACAGATAATCTCTAGACATTTTTGACAGTCTGACTATCAAAAAACGGAATGCAACTCATCTTTCCCTCTTCTTCTCCTAAAATCCTCCAAGCCCTTATATAGTTTTGTAATGCATCTTACCTCCATTATAATTCCGAGATACTAAGACCAATAAAGTACAATGGGTTCACCTATTTATCTTTTATCGCTAGCTTTCTTGTTTATTAGACACAACTCTAATTTGTTAAAGTTATAAAATACATGATCCACACCTTCAATCTATATTTTGTAATTGTACATCTCAAATCATTTCCTTATTACTTCAATCTTACCTTGCTTCAATAAAGGGAAAACTAATCTTGCAGCCTAATTCCTTGACGCCATATTGTACACTTCACGGGATGTATAAAATTGATAAATTAATTCACATCACTACCTCATAACCCTATAAACTAACCTGATCAGAAACTCAATTAGCTTGTTTCAAACTCGTGAAAAATGGAAAATATCATGTAATATTAAAACATTCCTAACATCATACCACTTCATCATTAATGCTAAACTACTAAAAAAATATATACAGAGCATCATGAAAACCAACAATTCCTCCGACAAAATTAAAAAAACTCTGCCAATATTGGAGCATTGCCAAGACCCAACCCACTAAACTGTGTAGGCACCTCTTTTAGCATTTTCGTAGATTGTTTAGTTTATACTTGTTCTTTTTTATCATTGGTTAGTTCCATGCCTCCTCAGCTTCTGTAACTTTGCGGATTTTATGTACGTGGTGCTCCATGATATAAAAGGTATACAAGAAGAAGAAGACAACCGGCAACACCCTAGAAAATGTCCTTGGTCTGATATAATCCTCTTCGTAGATAGCCCCAGCAACATAAATATTATATGTAAACTGTTGTGCTAAAAAGGAAATAACCTCTAGCAAGTTGGGGAATTCAAAATCAATGATTAGTTTATAGATAAAGTCGGAAAATACCCAATGATATTTAGAAATTAAAACAAACACCTAAATAAATTATAACATTAACTAGTACATGTACTCTCATAAATTAGAACATATTGATTGCGGTGATAAATGCACCTCCCTTTAATATATGTCCACATAATGTTAAAACTAAAAATATTATATTCGGGGATTAAGGTGAAACAATAAACTTAAATTCATCCATTTAGAGAATGACTAACATTTCGTACACCTTGGTGGAATCATTGGAACTCAAAGATCAACATAGAATACTATATCTTCAATGCTTGTTTAAATTGATTGACTGTTGCAGTCTATCAATGGCTGCTACGGAGGATTCCCCATTTTGAGATGAACAAGTTTGAAGGTAGTCTCTAACTTATTTCGTATTTTCAAAATAAAATATGATTTATTGGATCCAAGAGTTACATCTAAAAATAAAAAGCTAACTAAAATTATTAGACACACGTTAACTGGTCTTCACTTGAATCCTCCTTTCCACTCCGTATAAAACTTTTATAATCTTATTTATCAAGTACTTGAGTAAACCTTAAAGTTGACATTGTAGAGAGGGCCAAACCAATTTTATTCGTATAGAAAGAGGTAACATTGTCCACCTCAGAAATTTTCACACAACAAAAGACAACAAAAACATAAAACGTCAGGTGAAAAACACCACACAATGTTGTTATCATAACTAATTTCAATAAGAATATCAATCTTAACTTCCCCAAATCTTCTATAAAAGGATTGAAAATATGCAAGACATCTAAGTTCCATGAACCCACAATAAAAAAGGATAAATAATTTATTGATGATGGCCTTTCTCTTTCATTAACTAGAAAAGGTGATTACCTAGAGACTAATTCTACTACTAATGTCTCTCATATGATGAAGATGTTTATCATGTTTCTCACAATGACCCTAAAACATGATACTAGTATATCTGAGGAATATCTCCTAATATATAATAACTAAGTTGTTCCTGCGCCTCCTTCAATATTTAGCAAACAAGCTGCTCATGGATGTATTTGTAGATTCATGTAAGACATTTTTAACCAACCATGTAACCGTATATACATAGTGTGCTCCTATTTATTAGAATTTATAAGCTTTTGCCAGGGGTTGTATGATGTTAAGAATATGTTAGGATTGCAGGATGCTTTTCATTTGTTTTCAATTTTAGAACAAGGTAATTACATGTTTTAGAATATAGTGTGAAATCAACTCTGTTTATGAGGTTATCAGGTATCCATGATTATATCAACTTTATGTAGAGAATAGCAGAAGAAAACTATTATCAGGAAGGTTGATTTAGGAAGAGAATGTAGCTTCAAGAATGAGGCAAGGCCAACCCAAAGTCTAAGTTTAAGTTACAGGGCTGGGAGGTATGAGTTGATCGGATGCTGGGAAGCTTGGGCAATCCGTTCCTGTCAATCATTCTTCAGTCCAAGATCGTTATCTATGATTGGAAGACTCAATTAACGAATAGGAAGCTAAAGAGGAGAAGAAATATTTCGGATAAGAGAACTTTATTGTAGAAAAATACACTTTTGATTTAGGTTGTTTTTGGGTTTCTCTTAGGTCGCATACTGATGTCTAAGTTCACCTCTATGTTTACTAGTCTGAATGGTTGTAGATATTACAACATATAGATTATTCTATCTTTTACTACAATATCTACCTCTCTAAAAAATCTAGTTATTTCTTTAAGGCAAAGTCTCTAAAATATATAACAATTTCGATAAAATAGTTATGTTTCGATACAACACCAGATTATTCTAGAAATTATACTTGAAAAAGCAATGATATTACAAAAATCAACTTTGTTGTTTTTCACAGTTTATGCATCACTTGAAGTGTGCAATATGCTGTTTAGAAGAGTTTTGTTGTCTACTTAGTTTCCCTTTGAAGTAAGGTAACGGTGAAACAGTTAAGGAAAGATTTGAGATGCACTATTACGAAAAAAAGATTGAAGGTGTGCATTATGTCTAAAAAAAACTTGAAAGACAACAGGAAGATGTAACTTTATGAACTCTTGTTGGTTTTGGTAACAAGGAGATATATATGCATTCCATTTTTTTTTAAATCTGAAGGATTTAAGAAGAAACTCAAATTCCGTATATAGGCAGTTTGCTCCTATATTATTCCGATTTTTTTAGATTGTAAGAGGGGTAGAGGGTGTTGCTGATGCTTTGTATATATTTTGGCATAGTAGTTTAGCTGTGATGATGAAGGGGTGTATCCATGATGTGAAGTGTGTGTTAAAATTGAAGGATTCTTGTCCTTTTGTTCATGAGTTTGACACAAAGTTATCTCATGCTTTTGAATAGAGTATGCAATCAACTTAGTACATACAATTATCAGAGAGTGGTGTTCGTGAGTTTATTATGTTCATGCATCCGGTAAAGTGTGCAATAAGACATCGAGAAGCATTGGGCAGTCTATACAGTTTCCTTTTCTTGATGCAAGATGAAGTTGAAAGATTTGAGATTAAAGGTGTGCATCGTGTTTTTTGTGTCTTGCTAGTAAAATTGGAGCTGGGTCAAAAGCAACTGGAAATAGTGTTGGGTTTGGTAAATAGAGAAAGAGGTGAGCCTATTGTATGTTGTTGGTCCCAGTATCTTTTAATTTTAAAGGAGTTAGAAAGAATTTCAAGGTTGTATGAGGGTTTGGAGGAAATGTTTTGGGACAATTTGAGGCAAAGAAGATTTGTGTTGTGCTTTCTTATAGGTAAACATTCAAAAAGGTCTAAATAATATCAGTGGATTCTTGAGCACAAGGAAGTTACACATTTTAAGATAAGGCATCGTTTTTCCTTGAAGATGCTTCGAGAAGGGAGGCATAAGAAAGAAGGAGATTTATGAGATGCTCATTTGCAAGTTTCATTTGTTCTTGTGCCTCTCTTCTCGAAGAATCTTCTAGGAAAAACACTGCCTTATCTTAAAATGTCCTACATCCTTGTGCTAAAAATCCACTTATAATCTGTTGACCTTTGTGAAAGAGTAACTATTACAAAGCACAATTCAACTCCGGGCAGCAAATGCTGCTTTGATATTGTAGTTAGTAGTGATTTTAGGGGCCTGATGCAGGTGAAATTATAATTAGTTTGAGCACACAGGTTTGGTCAAAAGTTTTCTTTAAATGTAATAAAAAAAACAAAATGGTAAGAGAAAACACTTGCCAATTCTATATTAATGTATGGTGAGAGATGTTTACTTTACTTTTAATCCTTATGACATGCTGACATCTTGGGTATTCCAAGCATTGGGTAGTGTCACTATGTGAAGAAGGATTGGCCTCCACCTGGTTAATTGACTTCAACCTTGTATATGTCAAGAAGATTATCAAATATTCCCATGTTAGAGGCTCATACCAGAGCTGAGAAAAGTATTATGCTTCCCTTGTAGAAACTACTGTTTGATGTTTTGCATAAAATGATGTTCCAATGAAAGCACAGGTGTAATTAAGTGAATGGATCTCACCCTTATGGAGTTTTTGATTTCTCAAATGCCCCAAAATTTGTCCTAACTCATCTACTATCATGTGCATTGAATTTGTATGCAGGATAAACAATGTATGTTCTTTGTTATCGGTTCTGCTTGGAGTTTCTTTTTTTAACACTTTTGTGTTTCTATAAAAATTTGGAAAATTAATCCACCAGGGATGATTTATGGTAGTGAACCAGGCAGCTATACATGCTCTTCGGAGGAGGAGGTGGCGTAAATGCACTACTTCAAAGGTTGAGGGCATTACCTGTTAGCAAAGATGGGGACTACAACACTTCAAGACACTCACGTGGATTCATGGATCATCTGTGTGTCACCTATAGACTTGAAAATACTGAACTTGTGGATGACGCGCTAGGATCAAGGGGGATCTTCCCCACGTTGAGGATATCCTTGAAACTGAGAGGTGGACAAATTCTGCTAATCTCAAGGGTCTTTTTGATCTTATTAAGAATGATCTTTTATCATCATCATCACATCCTTCATCTTCTTCTCTGTGCTAATCACTCTTAGCCTTCCCGTTCAATTTTTTAACCATAAGATCTTGCTTTTACCTTTTCGTTTTGATTACATTTGTGGTGTAAATGTTTTCATTAATGCTATTGTTTGTTTTTAGTTTCTTGTTATTGTACATCTCCTCTGATTGTGTAATTCTTTGTTATAACTTTCTGAGTTCTTACATAAAGTATGTGTGTAGGTTAAATCCCAATGACATGAGTATTTAAATTGCATCACCTCTGTTTTGTCTATAGTCATAGTGTTTTATGATGCCAAAAAGGGAGAAATTCATAGTTGTGTGATATTTATATTCTTGTTAGACTATTCTGATTCCCTAATATGTTTCTTTTATTGGTGTGCTTTGAGAAATTGACATGTCTTAGGTTGTAGTTATACGCATAAGAAGCCATGGTTGAAGTTAGAGCGACTAAGATTTTGATAATTGATGAATAAGGGAGGAGATGCAGGATACTCATTACTGAAATGTGTTTCACTCAGACACAGTCCAAACGGGATTAGGAGAAGAGGTATCACGTGAATAAAAAGGATTAAGGGTGGTGAACAAAGAGAGACTATGACAAAAGACTTATTTACATAAAGTTTCTTTTAATATTGGAAGTGTACAAATAAAGGGAATTTGTATAAGGAAGGACATCTACTATAAACTCAAAGAAGGAGAAGTCTTGCATATATTAAAGGTTTCACAAGAACTTTACTCACTAACAATGAGAGCTACACCGAGAATACAAACAAATAAGAGAGAGTCTAGGTTGAAGATTCTAGTGCATTGATACAAAGAAACAAGATTAAAGAACACGTCCCATAGGATTATGCTTTCTAGTTCTTCAATCTAGTTCATTTGTATTGATAATTTTTGAGTTGTAATACTTTGCTTTGATATCTTAGATTATTCTTCATGTTGGAGGAAACTTGAAGATGGGTTCAACAGTCAAGGATGACTGTTGATACAAATGAATCAGAGTTTAGTTCCTATGATTTGCAACTGTTATAGTCTAAAGCCTTTTGTAGTCTCAGATTTTATTGAAGTTTATTTAAATCCAATATTCGTGTAAGTTGTGGTTTGTACCCTTTATGAGATGGGGTTTTCCATGATAAAATATTGAGGTATTACTTTACTTGTTCTTTATTAACGCAGTGCCAGTAATTTAGAAAGGAAAATATAGAGTATAATTTTTCTTTGTAAAGTTAATTCGTCAATATCCCAACACAAACGTATCAACAAATAGATATTAAAGACATATTGGGAAACAAGATCTGCAAAATATATAACAATAAAACAATCTAAAAACAATAAGAGTAAAGGCAACTTAAAAGAAATCTTGAAAATGATTTGGGAAGATGGAACTTGGAGTATGAAGAGGAGATTGTATGCACTCTCATTCAAAGGAAGAATAATTCCATCCAAATTTATAGCTTTTTGATTGTCGTAATCTGGTTGCTTTTTTTGGGTGGAAAGGTGACGGTGTCCTGGAGTAGAACAAAAGGGAAAATGAAGATGATGTATAAATTGCCAAAGAAGTGTCGTGATGTGCAAAATGGAGAAACCCTAGAAGATCGGTGATGAGAGAGTATAATCTTTTATTGGAATTCATGAAGAGAGTGGATCTGAGATGTAACAGTGAAAACGTGTTGTTGCTTTATATATAGTGAGAGGGAAATTATTATAAATTATCTAAATCGAATGAACGCTTACATGCTGACGCTTGAGATACAATACTTTATTTTAATTAAATGAAAATCTTACTATTTGTGATCTATGGATAATAAAGGGGAAAATCACACCCCATAAATAAAATAGAGTGCTCATATATTTCCCAATAATTTTAATATATAAAATGTGATAAAATATTCTTATATGTGATATGTTTATCTTATATCTTTTATATTTTAAGAATTTAAATTTATTTTTGATTACATGATTTCATCATTACATACTACAGGCACGGTTAATATGAATTCATGCCAATTTTTTTTTCATTTCTAAAGTAGAAACCAATATCTCTAATAAAAATTGAAATTTACATATCATCATTAGAAAACATTATTTTTCTTAATTTATTAACAGATCTATGAAACAAACACACTTGTTGCATTCAAGTATAACTGATAAGCAATTAACTCAAATTACTATTTTATGTTTCTTGTTTTCTTCCTTAAAAAATTAGTCTTACAAATAAGATTTTTGAATTATTACTATTTTGTATTATCTTACAAAAAGAAAACAGTTAGTTTAATTGATTTATCCTTTTTCATATAACTCTTTTTGCCCACCAAGTTATTTTTCAAACCATATTAATCGACAAAACCTCTTTGATTTATAAAATGGTATATTCATATCATTTGCTTTATTATGGTGTATGCATACACCTACCCAACTGCAAAAGTGTACTTGTTAAAAATTCCACCATAGCTCTACTATCTTGTTAAACTCAAAGAAATTGTGTCACTTTAACAAATATAATTTAAGAGACCATACAAGTTAAAGTATTGAAAGTTTAAACAACCAAGAGATCTCAGTGTCTCATACAAACAAAATGTTATTTTTCTAAAATTATGAAACCTACAGTAAAAGTTGAAAATATCTCTCAATATTTTTATTAAGCATATGGGGCTTTAAATAGCAATGTTACAACAAAAAATTTCCATAAGTAAAAATTCAAACACCTAAAATATCTAAATAAAAATCAAAACAACCTAATAAAACTTTAAACTTAAAATTCATCCCAAGTCTAGGAAACTTATGCTAGAAATTACTAGTGTCACTTGAATTAAATTTCAATACACATCCTTTTCTTTAGGTACCGCAGTTTTAAAAATGTTCTTCCTCAATTTTTTCGTAAATGATTGGTGATAAATTATTTTCATTATTTTTGAAATTGCAATTTTGTGAATTTCTTTTTTTATGCTTAAAAATAGACTTAATAATTTGTCTAATTTAAAATTCATTTCAACTGCATCTGGATAATTATAGGACTCATAAAAAGTTGTAGTACAATTATTTCATCCATCATAATATCTCATAAAACATATGTTTCAAAAAATGTATTCATTCTTACGAACCAAATCCAGTAATCATCATCGATAGAAATTTGTGGGGCATTGAAAGAGAGAATATTGCTTGTCATGGTTAAAAAGTTGTTAGAATTATATGCATGTTAGATATAAGCATGGTTGGCAATGAGTTGAGATTAGTCCTAAGGGGGTTAAAAAGATCAGAATTAGGTAACGTGGTTAAAATGAGTTCAAAATAGCCTTAAAGGGTAAATAATAGTTTTATAGAAAAACTCACAAATCATGTAAGATCACTGGGGATCTTTATATCCCTGTTTCTGTGGGGCAGCAAAAACTCTTTTTAAAATATTCCAAACATTTTATTTAAGGGATTTATATATCCAACTTTCAACAAAAAAACTGTAAAATTCAAAACTTAAAAATCTAAAATATATCAACAAAGTAAAACAACATAATAAAATATAAATTTCAAATTTATCCTAAACATAGACAACTTATTATGCTAAAAAATATTACATATCTCAAAGAAATATAAACAAAGAGGTCGAAATTGGAAAAAAATCATGATTGAACTTGGGCATCCTAATGTATTAATTTGTTACGTATGACAATAAGAAAGATAATTACATGATTGAAACTCCCAAAACTAGAATTCGGAGTCGCGACTGTGGTATCTTCTTGGAGATATTTGATGGGCTTTTTTTGAGATGGAAGTTGATTTTTTTTAAGCGTTTGTCAGAAAGGAGTGAAATATAATAGGGGGTGTACGAAAGAGAAAGGGAAACAATTTAGAATGGAGTGTGATGGGTGTGGAAATTTAAGGGAAAAATTTAATTATAGGTTGTGTCATGAGTAGAACCGGGTGATCTTTTCTTAGGATTGCGAACTACGAAGCTAAGAACGACCGTGTAGTGCCACTGTTCATAGAATGATTCCATGGATTGAGTCTTGAGACTTAGAAAATTTAAAGTCATATCTAAGACCTACAAACACAATCGATGGACAGTGGTTATATTTACGGTTCATAAAAGATGTTCATATATCTAAACATGCAGTTGTTCATAATGCCCTACTCACTATGAATGTCATCTATGGTCCGTAGGATGAACTATGACTCGTAAATGGGGCTCCTAGAAAAATTTACGCCGGTTGTATTTTTCTATGAATTCTACCCCTAGGATTCTGACACTTATCGCAACCAACGACACTAACTACGCTTCAAGTGTCTATGATTGTCGATAATATAGTAACACAACCGAGGGTTGGGGTCGTGTCCCAAGGGAGCGATTTTGAGAATATGTAGCTAATAAGAATTCTATTATAATTAGTCATAGCTAAAGAGATTTACGAGTAAAAACATAATAAATTAAAAAGAGGGTGACACCAATGTTTCAAATATCAAATGGGAGGTTTATCAAAAGTTGAAAAAATTATAAAATTAAAGAAAAATAAAATATGAGGGGGACTTCTTGGGATATGACCGCAATACAAGTTAATATTTATTATTGGATGCATGCTTTCGATAGAAAATTTGCAGATAAAAAGTAACTAGGCTAAGCTTTAGTTGGAAATAAGTTCTCTCTCGAGCAACTTACCCCATTTCAAAGGGGTTCCTCTTGGACAACCATTTGCCGCATGCTGACCAGCCTACGCCTTACCCCAATCTCTCTCTTGAGCTGACTGTTAGGACATGGGAATATGGCTCTCCCTCTCGGGCTGAACCTCATATCGATGCACTCCTTAGGCCATCAATCTAGTGGTCTTGTTTTTGCGACCTTTCTCTCTCAAAAACAAAAAACATATTGTTGAACTTGTATTAACAATTACAAATCCATTAGATTAAACGATAATAACTAGACTAAATCACTATTAAATTGAATCTAAGCTATTAGCAAGCCAGACCCAACAATAATATTATCTCACATTTGCTAAATCACACCACATGAATGGCATTTTAGCCACACATGAAGAAATAAAAGAACATACATTCAATGATGTTGAAATCAAATGGGTATAAGAAGATAAGTCTTGATTTAAGCAAAAACAATTGAGAAGAATTACTTCCAATTTGGGGAGGGTGAAATCCTTCTATATTAAAGTCTTCCAAAACCCGTCTTAAAACTTGAGAGAAAATATGAAAAACTAATGTTTAATGTCTAAAGACTATAATAATGTTCAGTCTCTCTAATTAACAACTAAGCCTAGTATTTATAGTTTTCAAATTTTGTGGTGCGATGGGTCGTTCTGCGAGGTTGTTTGAGGTCGCCTAATGACTCGTGGACTTTCCCGGTGGATGTACTTCAGCTTGATCAAAGTGAGAGGGTGTGAATTCCTAAATCCATTTACCTCTTCTAGTTCATCGCCCTTCTATTCTTGCCCAAAACATCTTAAAGTCTTCGACCTTGGGCAGTATAGTACTTTATCATAGAACTGTTCGGTGGTGCGCCAACTGCTCCTTTCTCCAACATTTGATCCTCTACCTTAAGAGCCCATCGTGCTGGAATAATGAGTGAAGTATGTCACTTCGGTAATGCGCCAAGTTTACTTGGCAATGCTTAGGCTTCAGTTTTTTGTTCTTTTCACCCTTCTTGTTACTTTCTCTCCGTAGTGTCCATGCTTTCCTCAAAACTTCAAATACATGAAATGTGATAGTTTTAATCAGATATTGAGATAAAACAAGCATTAGAGAATACTATTTCTATTAAAATGTAGCCCTAAATTAGTCTAATTTGTGGATTTATCAACACCCCCAATTTAAACTTTTGATTGTGTCAAGTAAAATTTATGTTCAACAGTTCAAATACGATGTCTAAAACTGTGCTACACAAGACTTAATCATGAACATACGCAACTAGACTAAAACTACTTATTCAAAGATTAATTGTGTACTCAATGATTCAAGTTGTGACACACCATTATCAAAGATTCTCAAGCTCGCATTACTTGTTTCAAGTGAAAGTTCATGATCAAATAAAAGAATAGGAATGCCATGATGATTCCATTCTCACACACAGGTGTATAATCAATCTAAGGTTTAGGAATTAGACACAACGCTCACATGTTTTCACCCGTATGATTGCCATTATTTTCCATTCAAGAATCTTTCTGCTTTCTGAAAATCAGAAAGGTTTTTTCAAGGCTTGTAATGGGGTTGAATGTTAAGGTATGGTTATTTAGGATAAGATACTAAAGATCCTCATTTATTGTGGTGCCCACAACACTTCCTTTTATTTTTACCTTATTGTATTAATTTTTCTTCTAGTGTTTCTAAGTCATCCTATTAATTTTTCATTATTTTATTTTCTCTTTTTCTATTTTTTATATGGAGGATTTCCATTCCTTTGCAATACCATGGTTTAAGGGAGACTTTTCTTACACTTCGCGACTTCCCTTTTCCTTTTCACCATACCCCAACTTAAGCTTTTATCTTAACTTGGCTATTCACTAAACCAAAAGTCACGAGTATTATAGGTTGTAGATGAATAAATGTCTATGTTCTACATGTTTCTTCCAAAGAAAGGGAAAGTTCAAGGGTGTTTAAGAGAGGTTCACAGACTCACAGGGTGGGTCACAAGAGAGGTATATGTCAAATTGACTTACACTCTTCAAAAGTGACTAAGACAATTTCAACAGAAAGCATTACTTAATTGACTTGACTAACGGGGGAAATTCTTGGTGTATTCATGCACGGTTCATAGTAAGCTTATCACATAAGGCATCGATACTTAAGTTAAACAAGACTTTACACTTTCGCTAATGTGCAACGGTCATTAGAAGAGAATAAATTTGCCAATTGGCTAATCACAAGAAGATGTAAAAAGTTTACACATTGTCTATGCAACTTCATGTGGTCTCGTAATATCTATAAATTCATGTTTATTAAATTGAAAGCACTATTCAAGTTATCAGCATTGATCGGAAGCGATACTTAAATTTTCACGAGAACAACTACTTTCAACACAAGCGGTGGCAAACATTTTCAAAAAATAAATTTATTTGGAAGGGCCATTTTGCAATTAAAATCAAACAATGGAGCCGTAAGATAAAAACAATAGTACGAGTAGTATAAAACACAATTTAAATCAACAACCCAACTATATATATAAGACAAAATCCAAATTAAAACAAACATTTATAGTCAGCAAACAAAAGTGGAGCCTCACCCCATAATAAACAAATGTGTTCGACCCTAAATGAATTAATAGAAATATCTTGTAGTGAAAGAAAGAAAAAATACTGAGGTTAAGAGGGTATCATATCTAGACACTTGCTCCATCTGTCGATGCATCAGGGCCCGATGCATCTGCCTAGAACTTGACAATCTTCCCCACGATATTATCATTCTGGTTCTCCTTGTGTTTAGTTGCCTTAGCCTCTGCAGCGATATTATCTCCAATCAATCTGTCCAAGTTCTGCACTGCCATAAGGGAGTTTATAGCAGTGTAGACTCCACATTTCCACGAAGGGATAGTGGGGTCAATAGGAACCCTCTTACTGGAACTTGTCTTCCTGTTCTCTTTCCTCTTCATGGATAGCTCTGCTATCTTTTTATCTCTTTTAAACTCCCATGCCCTTACCTGTCGAGATGACATATCTCTACCCTCTACATTTGGTCTAGCCATTTCAGCAAAGACTTGAAGACAAAGTTAGATATTATTTATGTAGGCGATTTGTTGAAAGCAATGCACTGAGGGTATGAGTATGCAGACAAAAAGGGCAAACAGGGAATCTTTCGACAAGTCGGCGAATGCTTTTGGAGAAACAAGCTTTATCACCAAAAGTTACAAAGTCAACTACGCATTTGACATTAATTTAAAGGTTGTATGGGGACATTAGGCAAAACGCCGAACCGTTCGGCGAACTCTAGTCAGCACACTAGACAACTCGATATGTCTATTTAAAACCCATCCTTTCAAGCTCAACCCCGCAACCTCTGGGACTACAATCTAAACATACACAACACTAAGTATACAAGGATTCACAATACGTATTTTCACATTCCCAAAGTAAATAAATTCAACTCAAAGTATAGTCAAATGAGATTCTAGATTGTTACAAGAGTTGAACTGAAATAGAGAATGTATGTACTTCAATAAACTAAGAGAGACTCAACAATGGTTTATATCATGTGAATGACTACAACAGTAATTAAATAAAAACGGGGTTAGAATTATTAAATTTTGATGCCGAATAAGATGTTGCAAAATGTTAGCCATCAATGTAGTCCATATCTGAGAACAATTCAACTACTTGAATACTCTAAAAACAAGAAATATAATCTAGAGTGTAGGTGTGAGTTTGTGTAGAGTAAAAAGTGAGCGAGAGTAATTAAAAATGGAATTTTAAACCTTTTACTTGCAGTGACCTTCCATTTTCTGCGCCTTCGGCGATATATATTAAACTTTCCCATCTACTCGGCGAAGCACCGAGTATCTGGTGTCATCGCTGATTGTAAGAGGATCTTCTACTCATACAGGAATCCTTACACTGTTGTTCATTGTTATCGCCAACCTAAACAGTCGTACACCACTAATGATCTATAGACTGCCGAGTTTACAGGATCCAAGTTGAAGGCTCAGTGAGTCAAACGGTGGAAGAAATCGTGTTCGCTAACCCTATAGGCGGTTTGCCTACCAAACCTATTATTGTCCTTCATACACTCTTTCAAACACATCCATCACATCAACCTGTACCAACATCACACCATTATTTTACTCAGAAACAAAACCAAATTTAAAAAGGATTTTGGGTTGCCCCCCAAACAATTCCTTAGTTGACGTCTGTCACGGCGTAACTCAATTTTAGATCTCACTTTTGAGGTTAGCCATAGTATCACTAGTCAAAGACCCTTTCGATCTTGTATTTAGGTTAGATGGGATATGAGATATCTAGGTTTCTAATTGTTTGGTCGACACTGAATGGGAGGTAACGGTCTGACTGATGGTGGATATTTTCAGTCATGCCTTTTTGCATCTTTTCTGCACTTCAAATGTTTTTGAGGGTACGCAAGAGCATGTCTGTAGATCTTTAACCTTCCTAAATTGGGCTTTATACGCTCATGGGGAGGCACATTTCGATGTCTCTCCCTAGCTTTCCAATTAGGATTACGGTCTCCCGTTAATGCTCTCTATCTTCCCACCCTTCATTTCTGCCCCAACCATGATTTCTATTATGTCTACAATAGTTTGAACTATATTCATCGCCTTGGTTGGATATAAATTTCATCTCCTCATTATACAATGCTTCAAACTTTATTTCCTCACGGTTTTTGCTCCAGACCCCCAGAACATTAACACCACAGTTGTTACTCAGAAATCTAATGACTTAAGGTAGAATCCTACATGATGGTAAATAAGTCTAAAAGCGTTAAATTATATTTTAGTCCTAATTTAATATAACTAGCTCAATTTTAAAATTTTTTTAGCCTAAAGGTTTAAGAACGACCATGATGTCGGGAAAACTAGTGATCTGAACTTGTGTAGGGTTGAGTCATGTAGTGGGTTTTGAGGTGACATTTAAGGACTAAACCTCATATGTATGATGCATACATAAATACATATCTAACAAAGTTTTTAAAGTCTTAATACCAAAGGAGTAGTGCCAAGATAAAGGGGCAAGCCAAGGTTTCCCCAAAAGGGAGGCTACTGCCTCAAACTCCACGGGCTTGACCTTGGCTCAGGGTCAAGACCATGGCCAAGTGGTTGGACTCATTGAGTTTCTTTTGCCAAACAAGAAGGACTCCAAGTGTCTTAGAAACCTCCCCAAAATTCACTAGGGTGGTCCACTCCATGAGTCGTGAAGGTGGTCGTGGAGTTGGCTTGGTTTCAAAGAAGGTGGGTATGTTTGGAGGGACTACTACCCAAGACACTATGATCTAGTTAATTGGCATTGGTGCATATTGACGATTAAGGGGGCCTGGTCATAAAAAGTACTTGGTATGTGAGGTTGATGCACCATTTTTGGAGGCTACTGCCTCACCTTTAACGATCCACACCATAACTCGTGGTGTTCTTAACGACTCATGAAGGGGATCTTGAGGGATGGATGGGATTTAACTAGTGAAGGTCAAGTTGGATTTTTATTTTAAAAGTCCAACTAAGTGAGAGGTGTTTTGGGTATTTTAGGGGTTAAGTATATATTGATTTTAGTAATTTTTACACCTATTCCCAAATAAAAATATAAACTCCCAAATTGAAATAAAAATCTCTCACTTCTCTCAAAACTTTCTCTCTACCAAGTTTTACCATTGAAAAGAAATCAAGCATCTCGACATGGTTCAAGCTCCAAGGTTTTCAACAAAGTTTCGTGGTGAATATTCCATTAGGTATGGTGGGTCTTCAATCTTGGGATCCTTTGCCAAGAGGCTCTTCAATGTTGGATTTCAAAAATCCCCAATTTCTAGGTTTTCAATCAATCACATGGATCTCTTTCTGAACTTTTTTTCATTGATCTAAATTGATTAATTATGACTATATTTGATTTTTTTATTGATGAATAAAATTAATGTTATTGTTTTTAAATTAAATAACCCAAGACCAACATAACTACATTCTTTAAAAATTCTAAACCCTAGTTGTGGTTGATAGTGATTAAATGATGAGAATGAAGAATGTTCTTTTATAATTCGTTATTTGTATTGTGCTATTGATATACATGATTAATGAATGAAAAGGAAGTTAGGTAAATTCTTGAAGGCTATAAGTAAGGTCTTTCAAGGTGATGAGTATTATTGTATTGAATTGTTGGTTCTATTGTGATGAACATAATTACTTGGTTATGTATGGTGGAGTAGAATTATTTTTCCTCTTCCCTCTAGCCTTAAGCTTGATCAAGCATGTATGATGTGTTACGAATGTTATGCTATTATATGAATATGAATGTTGTGAGATAATGAAAGTTGTGTTGTTATGTTGAATTGAAGGTAATTCTCATGCACCCTAAAATTACTATGTTATGAAAGAAATATTCTCACATGATGTTGGTTCTATGATGAAAGGTCTTCTTATATTTTAACCGTTGAGTTAATGATATATGAGGCATTAAATCCTTAAGATATTCTTTCTAAATTACTGCTTAAATAAAGGCTACAGGTTACCTAAAAAGGGAATCAAGCTTAGCACCGAGAGGATATGCATGAGATAGGTTCATTCTTAATAAAAGGAGGGTTCCTTGAATGATCTCATGAGATTGAAACTATAATACAATTAAGTATAAAGAGGGTTTGTAGTAATAATCTTAATATCCCTCAATTATGAGGCCCACATAAGTTTTAGCTAGTGTATTATATACTATCATTAATGTTATGCCCTACATTGTCAAGTAGGACACCCTCCCATCAGTGTGAGGGGTTGAAACCAGATTCCATGTATCTCACATGGTGTATGTTGATTATGGCAAAGTTTCTTGATTGATAAAAACAATAATAAATGAAGTATGTGGCTATGCTTGCTTCCTCTTTAGTGTTTGTTTGATATGTGTTGGGGTATGGGGCCTCATATGTATATTGCACTAGTAGTCTTAAAAGGGGGGTAGTGTGTAAATTCTTATGATATAATGATTAAATGAAATCAAGAGTGTATATTATGAAACATGGTTTTTATTATAATGTTGCTTGTAATCTTAAATGTTTTTTTATATTATGTTATGGATTGATTGTGTATTATTAGAATGTGCATTATGGATTTTAACTTGAAATAGCATGGTTTGAACTAAAGGTCCCTTTTTGCATGTTATAATGGTTTTAATTGCATAACTTTCATACTTAGTACAAGTAGAATGTACTAACCCATAATTCTCTTGTTTTTCTACCAAGTGTAGGTTTGGGCTAGTAGGTCTTATTGTAGAAGAAGAAAAGGCTTGGATAGCATTCTTCAAGACCAATTGGTTTGTTCTCAAGCTTTGACGACAACATGATACCAATATGTTTCTTTCTTCTATTTTTGTACTAGACTACTATTGTACCTCTTATATGGATATTTTCAATTGTAAATGCTAAGGTCCCTATGGTGAGATTCTTATGTTTGAACCAAGATTGTTAATAAGACAAGTCTAGACGCTCTATTTTTATATATGAAAGGGTTTGACATTGATTGTTAAAGTTCTAAATATTTGCGTATGTTTCAATGTCTTATGAAACAATGATATGCTAAGGGCTTGGATAAGACCTCTTCAAGGTCGAGTATGCCTTGTTATAAATAGGGGTGATCTCGTGTCATGACAAATGTGGTGTCAGAGCAGAAGGTTATTGAATGATAAATAGTATTGATATCTCATGAACCACGTCTGTTTGTGTCTTGTTTATGGCTGTGAAGCACGCCACACTTATGAATTACAGGCTATATGATGCTTAGGAACATTTACTTCATTTGATATTCTTATAGTTTTTTCTAAGAGTCTTGCTACTATATGTACATAACATTTAATATTTTTCTTGTGGATATAGGATATGTCTACTAGGAGGGCATCCGTAAGAAGGGTTGGAGAGGAGGTTGCGAAAGCGGGAGTTCCTCCCCAAGGTAACCAAGCTCCACCTAATGAGCAAGTTCCTCTAGGTGGACAAGTTTAGTTCAATACTCCTATTTTGACACATGGAGAGATAAGGGAGGCTTTTCAAAACTTGACCCAAGTCATCGCTACTCAATCTCAAGTAACAACTACAGAAGCTCAAGCTATGATGGCACAAGCTTATCGTGAAATTGGGACTCCTGTGAATAAAAATTCTAGTACCATGGCTTCACATTTGAGGGACTTCTCTAGAATGAATCCTGCACTGTTGGGTCTAAGGTGAAAGAGGTCCTCAATACTTTCTTGATGAGGTAATATAATATCTTGTTTACAATGGGGGTAACTTCGAATGAGAAGGTGGAGCAATCCACATATCAAATCAAGGATTTGGCTCAAATATGGTACACTCAATGGTTGAAAAATAGGGCTTTGAGGGCGGGTCCCATAAGTTGGGAAATTTTAGGAAGGCATTTTTTGATAGAATCTTCCCAAAGGAGAAAAGAGAGGAAAAGTTGAAGAATTCGTCCACCTTCGTCAAGAAGGTATGAGAATCCAAGAATACTCTTTGAAGTTCATTAAGTTTTCTAAGTATGCTTCGTATTTGGTGTCTAATACTAGAGATAAAATGAGTAGTTTTGTGACGGGTGTGTCAAATGATCTTGTGGAAGCGTGTCGTGAGGCAATGTTTCATGATAATATAGGCATTTATCTTTCATGGTGCATGCTCATTATGTTGAAGAAACTAGGCATAAGAAGAGAAATAGGGATGCCAAGAGAGGAAGACACTATGACGGAGGTGCTTCCAAGGTAAGCTTGAGATCCAAGATAAGCCAAGATTTAAGAAGAGGTTTCCCAACCAAGTTCATTCCTATGTATCAAGGGACAACAAAGATAGGGTACTTAACCCAAAGCCACAAGGAGGAAAATTTCGTAGTTCTCAAGGTGATAAATCAAATTATGTCGAATGTGGCAAAAGGCATGAGATCAAGTTACTAGTTGAAAAGGATATTTTATTTTGATGTGGAAAGAGTGGACACATGGTGAAAGATTGTCCAATGACAAATATTTAAGAGAGAGAATAATTAAGCACAAGAAAGTGGTCGTAACTCAGATGCTCCTAAGAGGAACCTATTCTATGCTCTCCAATCCCAAGGTTATCAAGAGAGCTCTCCAATGTTATTACATGTATGTTGCAAGTATTTTCAATTAATATTTATGCATTGTTAGATCTTGATTCCACCTTTTCTTATGTAACTCCTTTAGTGGCTATGAAATTTGATATACTCCACGATGTATTATAAGAACCTTTTTCTGTTTCTATACGGTGGGTGACTTCATTGTTTCTAAGAGAGTCTATACTATTTGTCCATCTCATTATCCAGTAGAGTCACATTGGTTGATTTGATAGAACTTGATATGTTGAAGTTTAATGTTATATTGGGGATGGATCTGTTACATGCTTGTTTTGCTTCTATTGAATGCAGAACAAGGGTAGTCAAGTTTCAATTTCCTAATGAACCCATCTTAGAGTGGAAGGGGGGAAGTTCAATCCCTAGAGGTCAAATTTTTTCGTGTATAAAATCCTGTAATATGATTTCTAAGGGATGTCTCTATCATATTGTTAGGGTCAAGGATCTTCGGTACGAGTCTCCTCCTTTTGAGTTGGTCCCCCTAGTGAAAGCTTTTCTAGAAGTCTTATTCAATAACATGCTCGGAATTCCTTGTGAACATGAAATAGATTTTGGTATTGATTTATTACCGAATACTCTACCGTATCGATTAATCTGGTACCGTATAGATCTGGACGAGTTTAAAAAATTGAAAGCTTAACTCAATGTTTTTCTATACAAGGGCTATATTTGAAAAAACAAATCTCCATTGAGTGCCCCGTTATTATTTGTGGAAAAGAAATATGGGTTCTTAGGATGTGTATTAACTATCGCCAATTGAACAAGATCACTGTAAAGAATAAGTATCCTCTCCCTAGAATTAATGCTTTCTTTGACCAACTCCAAGGGTCGTGTTACTTTTCAAAGATTGATTTAAGGTTAGGTTATGACCAATTTAGAGTTAGAGGAGTTGACATTCATAAAACAGATATCCGAACAAGATATGGTAACTATGAGTTTGTAGTCATGTCTTTTGGTATAACTAATGACACGACAGACATGATAGACATTATGAATAGGGTGTTCAGGAACTATCTTGAATCTTTTGTGATTGACTTTATCGATGATAAGTTGGTATACTCCAAGAGTGAGGATTATCATATGAGTCATTTGAGGATAGTTTTGAAACTCCTCAAGGATCACAAACTTTTTGCTAAGTTTAGCAACTGCAAGGTTTTGCTAAGATTGGTTGCTTTTCTTGTACATATTGTTTCAAGTGTGGGTATATAGGTCGATCCAAAGAAAACAGAGGAGGTTAAGATATGGCCTAGACCCCTAAGTCCCGTGGATTTTCAAAGATTTTGGGTTTAGCCCGATATTATAGGAAATTTATTGAGGGTTTCTCCTCTACTGCTTCTCCATTGACGTCTCTAACAAAAAATAAAGTTATGTTTGAGTGGTTGGAAGCTTGTGAAGAGGCCTCCAAGAGTTGAAAGATAACCTTACCTCCCCTCGGGTGTTGACTTTACCAGAGCGTACCTAAGGGTTTGTAGTGTATTCTGACGCTTCTCGAGTAGGTTTGGGTTATTTCCTCATGTCACATGGTAAGGTGATATCTTATGCCGCAAGGCAACTCAAGGTACATGAAATGGACTATCCGCCCATGATCTTGAATTAGTGGGCGTAGTGTTTGCTATAAAAATTTGGAGACATTTTCTTTACGGAATGCATGAAGATGTGTTCCCCGATAACAAGAGTCTCCTATATGTTCTTACTCAAAGACAATATAGTTGCGGATTATTTGAGTCTCATGTCCATGGGTAGTGTATCCATGTATAAGATGAGAAGAAAGAGGTAATCTGTGATGTGCATAGGTTGGCCCGATTGGGAGTTCGACTAGTAGATTCTCAAAAGGGTGGTTTCATGGTCCAACATAGATCTAAATCCTCCTTAGTTATTGATGTGAAGTCTAAGAAACAACTTGATCCCGTCTTGATGGAGTTGAATTCAGACTCATTAAAAATAATTCCTACAACTAGTATTTATAGCTTTCAGGTTAAATGTTGTGGGAAACCATTTAGCGAGATTAGTCATAATGTATGAATGAATGGACGATTCACCTTTCTTCTGGTTGATCGCCTTTTGTGTTTACCTTCAAAAAGTTTGTGTATTGGATCTTTAGGCGGTATATCTCTTGTTTAAGGAACTAATCGGTGACACACCGACTGCTCCTTTCATAACATTTTGATCCACTTCCTTCAAGGCTTCACGTACTGAAACAAAGGACAGAGTGATTCTCTTTGGCGATTCGTCAAGTGTGATTGGCCAGTCTCAGGCTTAAGGTTTTACGTCCTTTTCAGCCTTTTGTTCTTTTTTGCGCATAAGTGTCCATGCTGCCACTAAAACTTCAAATACCTTAAACTTAAGAGTTTTCATCAGAAATTGAGACAAAATAAGCATTGGTGGAAACTATTTCGATTGAAATAAAGCCCTAAATGAGTCCGATTGGTGGACTCATCAAAAAACAACCCTCTTCTTTTGAAAATCCCAATTTTCTTTATCATGTCTTCAAACATTCTAAGCTTTGTATGTTCTCAACCAAGCACCTCATTCTTGGTTTGATCGTCTTAGAATATTCCTTAAAAATCATGGTTTTACCTGTGCAAAAATTAATATAACTCTTTTTATTAAAAGATCCTCCTATGAGAACCTTATTATTCAAGTTTATGTTTATGATATTATCTTTGGAAGTCCTAATATCTCTCGTTGTGAAGAATTTTCTATCCTTATGTAAAGTGAATTTAAAATGAGTATGATGGGCGAAATAACTTTTTTTCTCAGACTACAGATCTAGCGATCTCCGAAAGGTACGTTCCTCTGTCAGAGCAAGTATTGCAAAAAATTCATTCAAAAGTTTGGCATGGAAAACTAAAATTCATTAGGTACTCCAATGAGTTCCACGTGTCTTCTTGACGAAGATGACAAAGGTAAGATGGTTGACGAAACTAAGTATAAAGGTATCTTTCAATTTTTACTCTATGTCACTTACAGTCGACCGGATATCATCTTTAGTGTGTGCAAATGTTCTTAGGGTCAATAAGCCCCTAAAGAATCTCTTTTAGTGGTAGTAAAGTTAATTATTTATTATTTAGTTGGAACAACATCAACTAATTTTTGGTATCCAAAAGAAAAAAAATTCTTGAAGGATTTTCTGAAGTTGACTATTCAGGTGATAAAGACAACAAAAAAGTACTAGCAGTATAAGTGAAATTATGAGGAAATCATTAATATCCCGGAATAAGCAAAAAGCAGGGCTTTGTATCTCTTTTGACTCCTGAGGCTGATTTTATTGCAATTGGTCAATGTTGTGCTCAAATTTTGTTGATGGTTCATCAATTTAGTAACTATGATTTGTCTTTTAAACCAGTCAAAATTATGTGTGATAATTCTAGTGTCCTTTGTTTGTCGAAAAAAAATTGTGCATCATTCTCGAGCTAAGCATATTGACATCAAACATCAATTTATTCGAGATCATGATTTGAACGGTGATATTGAAATTTCATTTATTAGCACTGATTTTTAATTAGCTGATATATTTACAACACCTCTCTAAGAGGAACGATTTGGTTCTCTTCGGAAAGCTTTATATATCATTGAGAATCTTTTACTTTGTAAACATTATTGTGTGCATTAACTGTTTACTATTTTATGTATATTTCTTCCACCTCGTATATTGTGTTTTCCTTCTAACCAATTATTTCCTTCTGTATTAGCCAATTATTTACACCGTCTGCATGTACTTTTTTTTAATCCATCTATTTAGTTCTCCCTTTATGTCTTTTCATGTCTCTTCCTCTTCCCCTCTCCTTCTTTTTACATTTCTTCTTCTTGACTTTTTTGTTCCTCAAATTCTTATTCTGTTTCTCTTGCTCTACAATGACAAAGAATTCTCCAGCCACTTGCACGATAACTTGATACAGAGGCAAAGGAAAGGTGACCCTCTCCATTTTTGTCGAATCCGATTCTGATGATATTTTCCAAGCCTCCGTCTCTTCCTCCCTAGGTAAACTCCCTGATGAATCCTTTTATTGTTTATCTTTCATAAATAGTTACAAATTTTATTTTGATAGTTTCCTTGATTAGAAGGTCGACTTTTGGAACTCGTCTCATGAATGTCTTTGCCACTCCTTGAAAGACAAAAGCCTTGGGGGTGGAAGGGTTGTTGATCTTGATCTTATTTCTTCGCTTGACTTCGACATCAAAAATTTGTTCGAATTTTAGGGTTGTGGGAAAATCCCTGACTTGGCTGTTTTGAGTTAATCTTCGTTTCACTAAGACAAGCGAAATTAAGTCTTTAGTGTTGGGTAAGCAGATTTTTCTTCATTTCAAAAAGTTCTATTCTATGTTTGACATCTCATTCAGTGGGATTATGGCCTCTCAAAAGAACTATTAGCCCTTTGACTTTGTTGTACCTTTTTACCAAGCAAAGCTTGAAATTGTTCTTTAATCCTATCCGTATATATATTCCAAGCTAGGACCTAAGAATCTCCCCTTCGAGATACGGGTGCTTGCTCATATTGGTTCTACCACCCTCTTTCCTAGAGCTGGTTCTCATTCTATGCTTATTCAGTGTGATACTTTGTTTGCGTACTGTTTGGTTTCTGCTATTAAAGTTTATTTATCTTCCTTTATCATCTCCGCTATGACGTGTTTCATATCAGATCAATCTGATCTTCCATTTGGCATGCTTATCACTCACATCTCTGAGTCACACTTCATGTTCCTAGAAGACTTCGCTCTTGTTCTAATTAATCAAAGGTATAACTCCCGTGCTTTTCTTAGCATGGGTTTTACTCGTTTCGGCTGCTCCTGGGGCCTCAACATTGATTCGGACGACGTTGTTGCTACCCCTGTCAAATATAAAGACTACTTCTCCACATATGTGTCGACTACTAAACTCAATACCACCTGGGAAAATCATATTGAGATGCACAACAATTTAGATATTTTGGACATCACAACTGCTCAAGTTCCTGATCTCATTACCAAGCTTTCTGCTATGAGTGAGCAAGTAGACTCTTTGAAGGATCTCCTATTGTCAGCCTATTTCAAAATCAACAGTGTGAAGAATGTCATAAAGGAAACAGTTGTTGATGTTGCTCATATTTGTCTCAAGTTGTATTAAATAGTTAAGGGAGCCATCAATATTGCTGCAAAAGTTCAAAATGGATCTAAACCCATCTCCACCTCGCTTTCCTCCAGATCTTAAAAGGTATCGATGGCTATTTTCAATACCTTGAAGTATTCCATACGTCCTCGTTGATATTACCTATGATTCTATTTTAAACTGCTTTTGTTTTGCGCCAATGGTTTTGCTTAAAACTTCTGATGTTTTTAAGTGTTTGTGAAATTCTTATTCTTTCCTTTTAGCTAATGCCAAAGGGCGATATCTTGTTATCTATTATGCTATTAGTTTTTTTGATGCTTATGGTTAAATTATGATTTTCTCTATTTGTGTGTCTCTATTGAGATAATTTGTTGCATTATCTGCATAGCATAGAAAATCTTTTGCATAGTTTCAGGGGGAGCTAGTTGAAAACCCAGCTCTACTGGTCAACTACCTTTTATCACACTCAGGGGGAGAAAATCAACTACCAGCTATACAAGTCGATGATAAGAGAAGTAAATCTACAATGTGTTGTCATCATCAAAAAGGGGGAGATTGTTCGGGCAAAATTTCAATAATGATCAACTTATATCTTTGCAGGAAAAGCGTGTAATCAAAAAGAAAAAGAATCAATCATGGATCTATATGATACAGGTGAATGATTAATCAACCAAACATCCTGATTGATGAATATCAATTAACAATCCAAATGAAGATTCCCAAAATCATTGATCACAAAAGGAAGAATAATCATGGAAGTTGAATAAATCATAGAGCGCAGATGAGCTAATCAATGAAAGTTAAATATCTCGAAATACAACAATGAAGAATCAACTCAACAACTATTTTACATCCAACACCCAAAGGAATTGAAGAAATCAAATGGCTACTTCAAACAACCAATTGAGGAAACTACATGAATTGAGACTGGAAGTCAATCTTGTGACTTATTCTTGGAAAATAAGGAGTCGTTACCTTCTTTTCCAAAGATAAAAAAACTCTTGAGTTAATTCTGAATCATATCACATTCTCTACTCATCTTTCATCAAGCATTGTATTACCTAGTTCTATTGTGTAAACAAAAAAAGAGATGAGATAAAATATTGTTGGTGAGGATTTTTATGTTTAAAAAAAAACTAGTGAAACAAACACAGATATATATACTGTATATGCTCATCTATGTACTCACACAAAAAAATTCAAACAAGCTTGATGAGAATACCCCTGCAACCCAAGGGGATTGGACGCAAGATCCACAATGGATCCCAACTATTATAAGAAACATCCTATGTCAAGTTTGCTTTTCTACATTTGATTACTTTTCTTTGTTCAGCAGTCGACTAAAGAACACTTCAAGTCGACTACTCGTAAGAAAAAAACACAGTTCACCCCCTCTTGCACTTTCAATATGAACTTTTCTTCGTCGAAAACATTATAATATTAAGAAATAGTAAAACAATAAAACAAAAGAGCAATGCTTATATAGTAATAACTATTTTAAAGCAAACTTTCTAACAATCTAAATCATACTATTAACATTGATAAATAAAGTCATTAATTTGTCTTGGGTATCAAAAAACCAATTCTTCACACTACTCTAACTCTTGATAAGTTTAATAATTATGGAAAAAGAATTACAGAAGCATATATCTACATCACAAGAGAAATTGTTAACAAAAATAAAACAATTTAGACTACTGTAACGACCGACCTGTTTAGTCGTTTTGGGCAGTAGTTTTTATTTCTTGTAATAACTGTCTGGGTCGACGGATCCCACGATGGACCGTCATGGGCACGACGGACCGTCGAGGGGGTCTCGTTCCAAAACACTTAGATTCTGAAAATTTGGGTACTGAGATCGACTCTCTGAACTTCACGACGGAATGGCAGGACAGACCGTCGTTGGCACGACGGACCGTCACAAATCTTTCCACAGAATTAACTCTCTGAACTTTGTGACGGACCTGCAGGACGGACCGTCACAGTCATGACGGACCGTCACAGGCTGCGTAACCCTGACTGGGTCGGAATTCTGCTAAAGTTTTTAAAGGGGCGTTTTGGACTATTCATGCTTATAATTGTAAAGTTAGTAGGTTAATGTTAATAACTCAATTACTTGGGGGTTAAAGGAGATAACCTTGAAATAAATAGTGGGTTATTCTTATCATCTTTTATACTTAATTATATGACAATTAGGGTAAAAGAAAAAGGGTTTGAATAACAAGAATAGAAAGAACAGAGAGAGAGGGAGAAACGAACGAGAAAAGGGAGAACGAAGAGGAAAACAAAAAGGCTTGGGAAGTAGATTGCTTGATCACGATTCTTCGGTGGAGGTAGGTGATGGTTTATGCTATTTCATAGTAAACTCTTAATAGCGAATGATATGTATTGGGTAGTATTGTAAAGTCTCCTATATGCTTAATTGTGTGCATGCATGATGTGATTATATAATTGTGATGAATTAGCATGATGAGGCTGTTGAATCTTAAACCTTAAAACCACTCTGTTAATGATGATGCCTTGGTATAAAAGAAGGATTGATGAACTAAAAGAATGAGGGTGATGGATCGGGTGTCACGAACCGACACGTAGTAGTAGGGGATC
>NC_028645.1:59405949-59408139 GCF_001406875.1 Solanum pennellii | reverse complement strand
GAGTCTTGAAATATGTTAATATACACATTTTAAAGAACCTGTTTCCCAAATGAGTATGGTGTGGAGGCTTGAGTCCTCATAGATGTGCTTGGTGTTGTGGCCAAGGGTTATGGTAAATGTTGTTGTCACCTGGTAAGAATATTAGTTGATTTTATGTTATTATCTGAAACATATTGCTTTCTATTTTGAGCTGGCCGATGATATCTACTCAGTACTTGTGCCTTGTACTGACCCCTACTTGTATTTGTTTTTCTTTGTTAATTGTGGAGTGCAGCAAACGTACCATCGTCTTCAACTCAACCGCAACTCTAGCCAGTCTTCATCAAGCCAGATTTCAGGGTGAGCTATTGCTTCTAGCTTGGACTGGATCTTCCTCTTCATGTCTTGATGCCTTGAGATTCCGGCATGGACTAGCTTTTTACTTATTTTAGCTTCTTAGATACTCTTAGATTAGTAATTTGAGGATAGATGTTCTTGTGGTGATGACTTCCAGGTTTTTTGGATGATAAGTATTAAATTTTAGAAGTTATTAATTGATTCTGTTAATGAGTTTTAAGTCTTCCGCATTATATTCTGTTTTATTATGGTTGAAATGTTGGGGTTTAGATTGGTTGGTTCGCTCACATAGTAGGATAAGTGTGGGTGCCACTCGCGACCCGTTTTGGGTCGTGACAAACTTGGTATCAGAGCATTAGGTTCGTTGGTAGAGTCTTAAGGAACGGCAGGGGGACGCTTTTACTTTTCTTTGAGAGGCTATAGGACTTTAGGAAAATTCCATTCTTTCTTTCTTTCGTGCTATTACTTGGATCCAATTGGTATCTAGGTGATACAAATTGGTATCTGACCATCTTCACTCTATTTTGGAGATGGTTAGAACTAGAGCAACAACTGCGCCAACACCAACACCGGCAAGACAAGATGCGTCTGAGCCAGCCACTGGGGCTGTAGCTCGAACAGGAGTAGTGGCAAGAGGCCGTGGTAGAGGTCGCGGGAGGACATCCTCTAGAGGAAGAGGAGAAGCACCTGGCCCATCTAGTACTAGGGCGGTGACTCCTCCACCAACTGAGGAAGTAGTAAGAGAGGGTGAGGAAGGGGAAAATGAGCAAGTGCAGAATGAGGAATTACCACCCCAACCTACCCCAGAGATGATTAATGGGGTTCTTGCTTATCTTAGCGGGTTATCTGATCAAGGCCAGACACCTCCAGTGTTTTCTGTACCAGCACCTCAAGTTCCGGAAGTACAACAGGCAGCTGCTCTGGCTCCCCGCATGGATGCTTCTTTGTAAATAGGCACGTTTCCTCGTTTGACTACAGGGCCGATAATGACAAGTGATCAGCATGAACTTTTAAGTAAGTTCTTGAAATTGAAACCTCCAGTCTTCAAGGTTGCTGAATCTGAGGATGCCTACGATTTTCTGGTTGATTGTCATGAGTTACTACATAAAATGGGCATAGTGGAACGATTTGGCGTTGAGTTTGTAACCTATCAGTTTCAGGGAAACGCCAAAATGTGGTGGTGGTCATATGTTGAGTGTCAACCAGCACAGGCACCACCTATGACTTGGGCGTCATTCTCTAGCTTATTTATGGAGAAGTATATACCCCGGACTTTGAGGGATAGGAGGAGAGTTGAATTCCTGAGCCTAGACCAAGGCAGGATGACGGTCACTGCGTATGAGGCTAAGTTTCGTGCATTATCCAGGTATGCCACCCAGCTTTGCTTCAGTCCACAAGAGCGGATTCGCCATTTTGTGAAAGGGTTGAGGTCAGATTTGCGAAGTTCAGCCTTACAGGTAGCTGCTACGGCAAAATCCTTTCAGGAACTGGTAGACTTTGTGATAGAGGTGGAGGGAGTGAAGCCAGATGACTTCACCATGGCATCAACAACTAAGAAGTTTCGTAAGGGAGGCGAGTTTAGTGGTTCTTACTCCAGAGGGCAGAGTTCAGGAGGTTATCCAGCCCGACCTATTCAGTCTTCACTGCAGGCTGTAGCTGGGGGTCCACCGCAGACCGGTCAACATTTCTCTGAGTCTGGAGGTTATCCCCAGACTTCGTCGTTCTTACAGAGACCTATGCTTGAATCCAGAGAGTGTTATGGATGTGGAGAGATCTGACATATTAGGAGGTTTTGTCCAAAACGAAGTTACAGACCCCCAATAGTCAGAGGTAGAGGTGGTCATGGGAGAGGCC
>NC_028645.1:59403362-59404701 GCF_001406875.1 Solanum pennellii | reverse complement strand
AAGGCCCAACTTCAAGAATTGTTAGGAAAAGGCTTTATTAGACCAAGTGCATCCCCTTCGAGTGCTCCTGTTTTATTTGTGAAGAAGAAAGATGGGAGTTTTCGGATGTGCATAGACTACAGGCAACTGAATAAAGTAACTGTTAAGAACAAGTATCCTCTTCCTCGCATTGATGATTTGTTCGATCAGTTACAAGGTGCTTGTACCTTCTCAAAAATTGACTTGAGATCTGGTTATCATCAATTGAAAATACGGGCAGCAGATGTGCCAAAGACTGCTTTTCGAACCAGGTATGGGCATTATGAGTTCTTAGTAATGTCTTTTGGGCTTACGAATGCCCCTGCTGCTTTCATGAGGTTGATGAATGGGATTTTTAAGCCTTATCTTGATCTCTTTGTCATTGTATTCATTGATGATATACTGGTATACTCAAAGAGCAAGAAAGAACATGAGGAGCACTTGAGAATTGTTTTGGAAATGTTGAGGGAGAAAAAGCTTTATGCCAAATTCTCCATGTGTGTGTTTTGGCTAGACTCAGTGTCCTTCTTGGGGCACGTTGTTTCTAAGGATGGAGTGATGGTGGATCCTTCCAAGATCGAAGCGGTGAAGAATTGGGTAAGACCCACTAATGTTACAGAGGTAAGGAGCTTTGTTGGTTTAGCTAGCTACTACCGTCGATTTGTCAAGGGATTTTCCTCGGTTGCTTCCCGATTGACAAATTTGACTAAGCAAAGTGTTCCATTTGTATGGTCGGACGAGTGTGAAGAAAGCTTTCAGAAGCTCAAGACCTTGTTGACCACTGCACCAATCCTTGCCCTGCCAGTGGAAGGTAAGAATTTCATTGTCTATTGTGATGCATCCTATTCGGGTTTGGGTGTAGTGCTAATGCAAGAGAAGAATGTAATTGCTTATGCTTCGAGGCAATTAAAGGTGCACGAACGTAATTATCCGACCCATGATTTGGAGTTGGTTGCGGTAGTGTTTGCATTAAAGAAATGGAGGCACTATCTATATGGGGTTAAGTGTGAAGTCTATACGGATCATCGTAGCCTACAGTATGTCTTTACTCAGAAATATTTGAATTTGAGACAGAGGAGATGGATGGAACTACTGAAGGACTACGATATCACTATCTTGTATCATCCGGGAAAAGCTAATGTTGTGGCAGATGCTTTAACTAGAAAGGCAGGAAGCATGGGAAGTCTATCTCACTTGCAAGTTTCTAGACGCCCATTGGCGAGAGAGGTTCAGACTCTGGCTAATGACTTCATGAGGCTGGAAGTACTAGAGAAGGGAGGATTTTTGGCCTGTGTGGAGGCAAGATCTTCCTTTCTTGACA
>NC_028645.1:59343419-59399494 GCF_001406875.1 Solanum pennellii | reverse complement strand
CTGCATGTCTTGATGCCTTGAAGTTCCGGCATGGACTAGCTGTTTATTTATTTTAGCTTCCTAGATATTCTTAGATTTAGTAATTTGAGTATAGATGTTCTTGTGGTGATGACTTCCAGATTTTGGGGATGATAAGTATTAAATTTTAGAAGTTATTAATTGATTCCGTTAATGAGTTTTAAGTCTTCCGCATTATATTCTGTTTTATGATGGTTGAAATGTTGGGGTTTAGATTGGTTGGTTCGCTCACATAGTAGGATAAGTGTGGGTGCCACTCGCGACCCGTTTTGGGTCATTACAACTACAATAAGAAATAATTTATACAAACTTCAACTAGCTATATTACGAGTCATATAAACTTTTCTTTTCAGAAAATACTAAAATATTAAGAAATAGTGAATTAGTATAACAAAAGGGAAATTTTTAGATGATAATAATTATTTTGAAGCAAATTTCCTAACAATCTAAATCACATAAGCAATATTGATAAATAAAATCATACTTTTGTCTTGAGCAACAAAAAAATCGTGAGAATTCTCTACTCTTGAGAAATTTAATAATTTTGACAAAGATATTCAAAAACATATTGTAAGAATTAATATTTTATTGAATTTAAATCCATAAATTAGGAATATATTAAATTCAAAAAAATAGTGGAGGTTATGTGGCAATCCAAGTCAACTTAAATAAGCCACTAATGTCTTGCCACTTGTCAAGGTTATGTGGCAATCCAAGCCAAATTAAATAAGCCACTAAAATCATGACACATCAAGGTTATGTGGCAATCCATGTCAAATTGAATATTACACTAAAATCATGTAACATGTCAAGGTTATGTGGCAATCCAAGTCAGATTAAATAAGCAACTAAAATCATGTCACCAGTCAAGGTTTTGTGGCAATCCAAGTCAAATCAAATGAGCCACTAGAATAATGACATGTGTATGTGTGACATGTTCTGACCAATAAGATCAAAGCTTTTCTATAGAGCAATGTGATTGGTCATTAAATCACACCAGTAGATCACTCCCCTACTATTATAAATAAGGGTCCTCATTATTCATAGAGGGAGGTTTTTATAAGAACAAGAAGCAAGAAGAGAGCTTATGGATCAAAAGCTACAGATTCTCTACAAGCTAAAAGTTCAAGCTAACAAGTCCAAAGTTAAAGATTCAAGATTAAGCTAATTGTTCATGCTAATTATTCATCATAACTATACAAGTGTTCGTGACGAATAATTCACACTCAAGTTCAAGATTCAAGATCAAGATATTCAAGCCCTTGACTCTAAATCAAATTCAAGTCCTACATATTTCATATTATATTGAAGAATCTAGGATTATCATAGAGATTGTAACACGTATTATGTTTTGAAATCAAATACTACATTTTTTATTTCTATTTTCCTGTCTTGAATATTTATTTTTCTCGAATTTAAAATTTGTTGGTTACACATATATCTACATAATAAAATTTTTAACGAAACAAATGAATTTACATTAATTCGTTAACTTCATATATTTGAACATGGCATTCTACTTATATACTGAGAAAAAAAAGTTATTATATTATCTTAATTATTTTTCTTAAGCATAATTGTTTTCCTTAAGCACTCGAGGTTAAGAAATATACCTTTTAGGATAGAACATTTTTACTTAATCAGAATAATGGTAACTCATATTCTGCTAAACATCAAACTCAATCAAAGACAATAAATAACACTATTTTTTTAAAATGCAATAAGAAGAGGAGTACAAGATTATAAAATTTTGTGGTTGAAAAATGAGCGAGAACCCCTCTATATATAGCAAACAAAGGGTATTATCAACAAGTATTTTGTGTCCTATTCGAAAAGTTATGTTACATCTTATTGAAAAGTCACAATCTTTGGAAAAGTCACAACTCATATAAAAATCACAACCCTTTAAGAAAAGTTACAACTTATCAAAAAATTCATAACTTAAGTTAGAGATATTATAGTAATTTAACATCGAATTTAGGAGTTCATGTTTTTATGAAATTAATACATAAAATTTAATGTTTTTTTAATTGCATTTTCACTACCTTCAATTTCTTTATTTGGTTCAAGAATTAGATTGAAATTTTCTCGTCACATTCACTTGAATTTTTCCTCAAATGCTGAGGTTAAAACAACTATCTCTCTCTTTTTTTTTGGCTAAGTTGGTTTTAGTTGTATTCGTGCTCTAGGTATCAACGTTGATTTTCTCTATGCCATTATTGAAGGCAAATAATTGTCATGGACTGCTAACATTGGACAAACCCTTGATTGTATTCTTACTCTACCATAAATGCCAAAACTTTCCACTACTGAGTTATCAATCTGCAAGAATATAAAATGGTACCTTTGCCTTGTCCAGACTAGAGAAGGAGAATGCGACTTCAACATCAAGCGATACTTTGCAAGGTATAACTTGAATCAAGCCTATCACCACACAACTCTTAGATTCTTACTAGGGTTTTAGAGTTATTTAGAGGCATAGAACATTCCCTAATCAAGTCTCACTCCTTTCGAACCATCAGCCAAATTGACATCCGGAACATACTTATCTTCTGTTGTATCATATCCACCAATTGTATATATACTAGTGAGCATTAGTAACAGGGAAGCTATACTTGAGAACATGTTTATTAATTTCCACATTTTGTCATGATGAAGTGTCTAAGATATTATTAATTTGGAATGCAACAGGAAAAAATTGGGCATTAAAAACATTAGTAGTAGATGAATAAGTGGGTGTTTTGCCTTTATCCAGATGATAAAATTTCTGCTTCTATTCAATAATAAATATTGTTAATCCTTTTATTTTTGTCACACAATCTATCACTATTCTCTCATTCCAATCCAAGTTTTTGATGGGCACATATTATCATCGCAACATTATAATTCTATATATATTTAGAGAAAATCAACCTTTACTTCATTAAAATCTACCCTAAGAGTGGAACCATTTTTCTTTCCCCCTTCATATCAAACTAGTTTAGACTTCATTTGGGGAAGAATATTCCCAAGCGAGAAGGGGGGGGGGGGAGGTAATATTGTAACACCTTGGAAACAAAACATAGAAAATACAATAGGAAAACGACCTGAACTAGTGATCCATTGTAGAGTTCACGGACAGTGATAGGGTCCATGATCATTTGACCTACTTGTGGACTCCGCCCGTTCCCAGCAAAGGTGGACCACGAGAGCCTTAAAGGGCCATGGACAACCTTATGGACCATACTGGCACTCGTGGTGACAAGGAAGAGACCACCTGACCGAAACTTCAAACCATGCCATGTTCCAAACAACGGGCCATTGGGGCGCCCATGAAAGCCTCCTCAAAACAACCTTGTAAATCATGTAAGTATAAACCCACGACAAAACCCACGGACCATAGGTCAAGCCACGGTTTGTGTCCCTGATCCATAGATTGAGGCCTTAGAAATCAATTCTCTGGATCCAAGATGACGAATCACACGATGAACCATTATTCAATCGATTATTAGCTTCTGTAGACTTTTAAGTCAAGGTTCATTTCGTCTTTTACTTATGTGTTGGACCCCTAAACTGTCGTTAAGTTTTTGTCACTTTTAGACTAGTAAACTATTTAGAACCTATCCTAATCCATCATTCACACAAATAAGGTGAAACTTAAAGCAAATAAGAGGAAAAAGTCGAGTAGTCGTAGTTCAAGAATGCATCAAGTTGTCGTTAATTCCAACCCCAAAATCATATGATTTCTTCTTGGAGTATATCACTGGTATTTGAATTTCACTAGTGGGTTTTTTTTACCCATTAGGTCACTATAATTGATTCAGATTTTTCATTATTTATAACGTGTTAGACCTAGAGTTTCTTGAATTTTTGAATTTATATTGTGATTTAGTTGTTAGACTAATCCAAATCAGATTACCATTTTTTCATGAGATTGTTTCTTAGTAATCACATAAACTCATAACCCAATTTATGTAGTTCATTTAGTTCAATAATTACATTAGCTACGACAAATAATTTTATATACATGCCTTAGATTATGAATGTTTCATTATCAATACATTAATGTTCCATTTTCACTAAGCATTTCAGTATTTTGAGCTATCTAGTATTTCGAAAATTCAATAATAATATTGCTTACATACATAATCACTAAGGAGTAGGCTTATATCTAGTTGGAATTGTCTCAGTCACCGTAATAGCCCCAGGACTGAGTTCCCCCCAGGTTTATAAATCCCCTATGTAGGACTCAATTTTGTGAATACGCCAGTCATGCCTCTACATCTTTAGCATGGTATATTGGTTCTTTTCAATAGGGAGTATACATTGGACTCGACATTTAGAACATGTGGTTTTATGTCGGTTATTAGTAGCTCCAACAGTGAGATTCTAGTGTAGTGTCAATATTATCAATTACAGTTCAACATTTAGTTTCAGCATTATATTAACTTGGTCATTACATTCAGTTAGTTCATGTTCAGTATTTCATATATTGTATCATGATAATCTTATGTCATTTCTTAGTTATATGTTTCATTCAGTTATGTACATTGTTTAGCTTTACTGTATCTGGGATGATTGCGATACATCTTTTCGTGATGTAGGCTAAGGTCCATAACATCGACATCACGCATAGATCGGTTCCTAATCTCTATTCAGTAGCATTAGTGGTGAGTTGTCATATTTAGAGGATGATTCACATGATTATCTTTTCTACATTTAGTATTTAATTTCAATTTTTGCTAAATCTAGTTGAGTTTTGTCCTAGCATTTCTAGCAAGTTAAAGGATATATTTCATTCATAGCTAGTTTCAGCTTTTGCTTTGGAGTTTAACATTTCAATTGTTATTAAACTAACAGATTATTTAATCAGATAATTTTGGGTATTCTCCATAATTTCATTTGATGATACGCTTCTAGCTTTCGCAAAATATGACTATTATGTTAAAAATCATTGAGTATTCTTCTGATATGTCAGTAGGGTTAACTTGGGATCACTCGTGATCCTTGTCCCGTGCCCGTGTCCCTGAGGTAGCCTCGAGGAATGAAAAACTTTTTTTTAAGCACTAGGTTTAACAGTCCTAGGATGTCTGAGAAGTCGCATTCAATAGAGTTGTTTTCATGCGTGTGAAGTGATGTACTTGTAAAGAGAGGGAGGCTACCAATTATTTAAGGAAAATACGCTTTCTTGATATTCTTTTCATGTTTATTGTATGATCTCTTTCGAATCCATCATTGTGCGCTTTCTGTTCATGCCTCCTCATTGCGCAGACGGGAGGAATGTGAATGCACACAACATTAACATAGCTCATCCTATCTTTCGAATGCTGACTTTCAGAATATCATTGAGCCTATGGCTTAGAGTGTGACCAACCATAACAACCAGCTATTCCAGTACCTACAAATGTTAGTGGTAAACTAGTGGAAGCTAGGGTTCGTGATTTTTTTAGGATGAATCCTTCTTTGTTTTAGGTTCAAAGATTGGTGAGGATTCCCATAACTTCATAGATGAGGTCAAGAAGATATTTGGATTGAATCATGTGATTACAAATGATAAGGTCGAGTTACTATATTACCGGCTTAAGGATATAGCTTACATTGAGTTTGCTCAATGGAAAGAAAACAGGGGTATAGATGTAGCTTCTATACTTGTGATTGCTTAAGTATGACTTTTTCTAGACAAGTTCTTACTAGTTGAGTTGAGGGAGGCAACAACTCAGGATTTGATGAATTTGAGGCAAGATAGCATGTTGGTCCAAGAGTAAGGAATCAAGTTCATCTAACTCCCCAAGCATGCTCTTCACATGGTTGCCTATTCTAGGGTTCAAATGTACAAGTTTCTTACATGGGGTATCCTACTAAGTGAAAACAAAGTGTATGAATGCTATGTTGCTGGAAATATCAACATCTCTATGCTAATGAGTCATGCTCCGCATGTTGATAAGGATAAGCTTAGGGACCATGTTATGGTTTAAAAAGTCTAGGACACGCAACTATGAGTATTTTCAACAGAAGTCTTCAACCCCGCACCTTAATCTTCTAATGTTCTATCATCCAGGTTATGACATGATCATAAAGGTATGACATTAAGCTTCAAAGCTTACGGGAGTATTTCAGGCAACAAAACCTACCAAACTTGTCATAAGTGTGGTAAGAACCATCCAGGCGAGTGTCTTGCAGCAAAGAAAGGATGTTTTAGGTGTGGTTAGACTTGTCACAAGGTGAGAGACTTTCTTTATTCTAAATAGGGTCGAGGAGGAAATAATTCTAGGACTCATTCTACATCTTCAGCACCACCATCACATCAGCCGACTCATCAGGGTAACTCATCTCGTACAGGTGACAATCACCGCAAAAATAGGTTTTATTCTCTCTAGGCACGCTAGGATATGGAAGATTCTCCTGAAGAGGTCACTAGTATGTTATGAGTATTTAACTTAGATGTTTATGCTTTGTTAGATCCAGGGGATACTATTTCCTTTGTGACTCCTTATATAGAAGCCATCTTCAATGTTAGTCAAGAAAATATCTCAGAATCCTTGTCAATCTCTACCCCATCAGGTTACCCCGTTACATCTGGAGGGCATAGAAAAATTGCCATATCACTATTAGAAAGTCAACTCAGAAGATCTTATGGAGTTAGAAATGGTTGATATCATTCTAGGCATGGATTAAGTATATTCCTACTGTGCCTCAGTCGATTGTAGAACTAGGATCATTCATTTTTAAGTTTCGAGACGATAAAATCTTTTATTGGAACGGTAGTAGCTTGACATCTACGGGCTTATTCATTTCTGACCTTAAGGCATGAAAGATGATTTCAAAGGGGTATATCTATCATCGTGTTTGGGTTAAGGTTTAAAGTTCTAAAATCCTAACTCTTGAGTTCTAACAACCCTAAAATATGAATATGCTACGTAATGCTTAATGTCTCTAGAATGCCTACGATTACACTGTGTTCACACGGATTGATGCGCGTAGAAACAGACCTCTGAACCCTTGCTACAGCCAAGAAAACTAACTTTGGGAGTTAGTTGATCTAGAAAAGGTTGGGTCCAAACATGTAGGGCTTTCGAATATGATGATTTACTCGGAGGAGTCTTTACCGGACATAAAAAGATGAAATCTTAGGTTTGGAGGGTTTAGGGGTAAAATGTTATTTCGCCAGGCTAAGAGTAATATCGTAATTAGCCTAAATATATAATTAATTATTTAATTAATAAGGTAGAGGGGAAATTCATGGAGAGAGAGCCGAAATTGAGCTCATGAAGTGAATTCTTGCTTTACCCGGTTGGAACCTAGGTGGAGGCAATGAATTAATGTGATTTTTATTTAAATATTCAGTTAATATAATTAATTAATAATTATTATTCATTAACTGAGTTAAAAGAAAAGGAAATCAGATTTTTAATTAATAAATAAGAACCTTATTTGACTAAATCCTAAACTAGACTCCTAATCCTAAAAAACTCTTCTCTCCCACGCTCATCTCGCTCTCTCACGTCTCCTATCACTAATACTCACGATTCTCTCTGCCAAATAACTTCACAAAAACAGTAGGTAAACAAAAGTTCTTCACACTTGAAGAACTCACAACGAAAATATAAGAAAACAAACGAATCAATCACGTAGGAAAAGAGAAGTTTGTCCGTCGAGTTGGTGTTTCCTTTGAGGGGATTTAGACGTGAATTTTGGAGAAGATTTTGGGCAGAAAGTTGAGGTTTGAACGTCATAAAAGGTATGGTTTTTTTACTCTTGTTCCCTTTCCCAAGAGACCCTTAAAGCTCAGATGAATCTGCTCAAAAACTAGGGTTGTTCCCGTTCTTGTCGCACTCCTTGTCCCTAGTATCCATTTAATCTCAATGTGAAATAGGTTAGAGATCATGTTGTTTGTATGTTTGCTGGTAGTTTACGATTGAATTTTTATTTTCGTGATAATGTGTTCTTGATTATGTGTTTGGAATTGTAAGCATGTTAAGTTATGTGACCTAAAGTATGTGAAAAATCAATTGTTTTTATGGTTGAATTTTATGTGCGAATGTGTGTATAAATCATGACGTGTCAAAGTGGTGTAATTTTTCTTGATGAAATGGTAATTCTTGGCTGAATATAATCATAAAAATATTACACTTAAAGATGCACCATATGTTCCACGAAATGCTTTAAGAATTAACATATGAATGATGATAAAAAAAAAGCTGAAAATAGTGAACAAATTTCCAGCATTTGGTAGGTTGGGTTCGGCCAAAAAAAATGGTACAAAATGCAAATAAAAATGAATGTGAAATAAATGAGATCACTAAGGATTGAACGAAGATATCATTACATGAAATCTACAAAAAAAAATAAAGAAAAGATTAAGACAAAAATGGATTGGAAGAGACTAAATTTCCAGTCTGCTGGAAATTGTAGTCTCAGCCAACTTTTAAGAAAATGAGCTTCATTTAATTTTTTTTTAAAATGAGCGGTCATTGAGGATTGAAACCTTGACTTCACTAAATGAAAAATTCATAAAAATTTTGATGAGAAAAATTCAAGGAAAAATAGATGTGATGAGTGAGGATTGAACCCACAACCTCTTGAATGGATGAGAGAGTTAGGAGAAAAATAAAGGAGAAAATAAATGTGGAGAGTTGGGATTCAACTCACAACCTCTTGGATAGGTGAGAAAGTTAAGAGATAAAATAAAATAAAAAACAATGAGCTTGTGGGAGATTGAAGCCATAACCTCCTTAACTTAAATGAAAAAGGAGAGGAGAAAAGAAAAGAAATATTATGGGGTTGATGGGGATCAAACTAGGTTCCCCCAAATCTGAAAAATGTGATTATAAAGTTTAAAATAAGATTAAGTATTGTCCAAGGGATTCGAAATCAGGTTCCCTTTCCCAATCCCGTATTGACACATAAGTCATACGTAAGTAAATATTAAATGCATGCTGCCTCTAAAGATTGAAATCAATATCTTGGCATATCAACAAGATGCATAAGTCTTGTACCACATAATCTTGGGTAAATATGAATCACTTCGACAAACTATGAATGAAGCCCCATGGCTTGTATGTATAAACCCATAACCTTAGCATATGTTTAAAAGTAAGTGAACCTAAGATGTATGTAATGAAATGATAAAACCGTAGAAGGGTTAAGTACGAGTGTAAAATACACTAAATGGCCAAGTGCATTGGAATATGATGAAATGAACAATGAAATGATGAAATGAACAATGATATAATGAAATAAGAGTGTGAAACACACCAAATGGCCAAGTGCATTGGCATATGATAATATGAACATTCGCGTAAAAGGGGGTAAGTAACTATGAAGAGCAAATGTGCTAATGATAATGAATGTGGTGACAACATGATATGAGGCTAATATAAAAGATTAGAGCAATCTCAAATGAACCTAAATAAATGTTACCAAAACGTACTCACCTATGTGAGTGTAAAGTTAATGTAGAGACCAGTCTCTATGAACACTCTAATGAAAGTATTGAGATTAAGACACTTAATACTAATGATGAGATGAGATATCATCTATTGAGCTATGATTTCGTCATACTAGAAGCTAGCTTCCATGATGTATGAATTGAATGTAATGGAACTTTATACTGAGCATCGATAGACTAGCTATGAGCGGTGATATCTTCTTTCAGGAAGGGCGGAGGTTCACGTAAATCTCATAAGATGAGACTGTCCGGCATGCAGGGTAGGTCTCCTTATATCTCCTAGTCTTCGAACCTATACTGCTAATATAGAGATCTAGCGGAATTTAATTCCCATGTAAGCTAGCATGTTTTGGGTCACTTTGGCCGGTGATTCCACCTCTTTTCGTTGTGGGGTTTCATCACACTGGATTTCATGATGCTCACATGATCTATATCGGTTAAAGTTAAAGTTCCCAATGAATGAAGAAGGTCAGCTTCAAATGATGCACATAATGAAATGAATGATACTTAAGGTGTTAGGATAGGATAATCAAAAAATGAGTTACACTCAAATAATGACATTAGGTCATTCTTGGTCATTGCACAACGAACTCGATGAAGGTCATAAACTACATCCTAGGTATAGCTGCTGTTTACACTGGCCCATGAATGAAATGAAATGGATTATGTATGAATGAACGAAGCAAACTCTGTGTTTGCTAAAGCAGAATCCCTAGTTGAGGTCCCATATGTTGAGCCCTCATTTCTGGAAAATCATAATGTTAAAGTCCATGATTCCAAGGTCTCATGGCATATGAATGAATGATATGAAAGATGTTATGTTCTATATGCAATATGATATGTGCTAAGTGTAGTATGTTATTTGTTGTGTGCAATATGATAAGTATGATGATGCATGTTATTCTCACCGCATAACTTTTCTAATCCAAATTAGTTAAAAACACTGAGTTTCCTAATCCAATATTGGTAAGCTCACTGACATTCCAAATCCCAATTCGGCAAGTCCATTGACTGGACTTTCCATAATCATGTTTATGGGAAAGAGCTATTCTTACTCATGAATGTCCTTAGTATGTGCTTGCATATACCCATACTTACTAAAAGTGTGTACTAATCCCATAAAACTCTATATTTTTAGGTGGAGGCACAGTTGGACGCTAGAGCTTATAGGTTGAGGTTGCAGCTATCCGGACATGGAGCTTCCAACCGGACTTAGTAGGTCCTCATTCTTTCGAGGATCTCTACCGTTATTATTTAACTAGATATAGGCTTTAGCTAGTGGAGCATGTTCCACTAGTGTTTCTTTCCACTTTCATTTCATACTTTGTATTGGTATCGTTTTGGCAAAAATACGTTTAAGTCAATTATGAACTATTTCTTTCATTTGATTACAACTATATTAGATGGTTAATTTGTGAACACTTCTGATGTCAAGTTTAAAATGTTTAGCATGATTGAAGAAGACAAAATGTTCAAATTTTCTGCTAAAAATTAACCTAGATGAAGTAAGAATGACGTATGTAGGCTTGTCTGCGACCTCTGAAAGGTCAACGATGCTGGTATGGTGTCTAGATTCTGGGTGTGACAAAGTTGTATCAGAGCACTAAGTCAAATTCTGAGGATAGTAAGTTCACATCAACCACATCGAGTAGTTTCTAAGTCATGGTAGTGAAGTACACCACTATCCTGGATTAGAGACCGCATGATGCGTAGGAAACATTTCCCTTCTTCTAATCTTATCGTGCCTTCTCTAATGTCAGATTTCTTGGTGTTAAGAGTGTATCTAACAGCAGCTCTTGAAGTTTCAAAAATATGAATACAAGGAGTAAAGCATGCGGAGAGATTTGAGGAGCAGCTGCTGGGGTAGTTCAGGTTCCTTCCCAGGCTTCAAATAATAGAATAGAGACGAATGTTAACCCAACTGAGTTGACAGACGGAGATGTAAGGACAAATTTGGTACAGATGGCCCAAGCTAGCACTTTACAAGCTCAGGTTATTGGGTTTGATTGATGTGGGGAATTCTGAGTTGGCATCCTACCAGCTAAAATATGTAGCTCAATCCTTTTATAAGGTGTGGCAGGATAACCGAGTCCTAGGAGGGGGTCCTATTACTTGGGGCCATTTCAAGATGGAGTTTCTAGGGCAATTCTTTCCCAGATAAATGACGAAGGCTAAGTTTGAAGAATTTATCAACCTTAAGCAGCGCTCGATGTCAGTTAGGGATTACTCCCTGAGGTTTGTAAGACTTTACAGCCTAGGAGAGGCCACCATGTCGGAAGTGTGGCATACTGCATGGGGTAGAATGTATGATCGACTCTAACGCTTGTTACAATTGTGGCAAACCGAGTCACATGATGAAGGATTGTCCAAATAGGAGAAGTCAAGAACAAGGGAAGGAAAGAGTTCAACCTAATAGTCCAAGTGAAGTGGCTTCAAGGAGGCACCGATTCTTCGCTCTTAAGTATAGGGGTGCAGGGGAAGGCACCTCTGGTGAAGTCTCGGGTGCGTATCCTTAATTAGTCTTTCATGTAATAGACTGTGTATAGTGTTTATGCACAAATATGATGTTAATATGTTTGAGTCATCATGTTGGTTGCTGATTTGTATGACTTACATGTTTACTTATGTTGTATTCTTTGATTAGACTAGTTTAGGAAAGAGTTCTTTAGTCTATTAATGTTAATCTACTTGTAGGTTTCAAGGATGTGCACCATCATGTTAATATGTGAATCAGATATTCACCAATGGGGAGTATTGAATTACCTTTGTAGGCCGACATTCTATAGATGACTTAGTTATAGTTAGTAAAGAGTAGTGTCATTGGGGGACTAATGTTCCTAAAGGGGGGGGGGGGGGTAANGATAATGTAACAACCCTAAAAAAATGAATATGCTAAGTAATGCATAATGTGTATAGAATGCCTACGATTAGACAGGGTTCACACGGATTGATGCGCGTAGAACCAGACCTCTGAACCCTTGCTACAGTCAAACCAACTAACTTGGGGAGTTAGTTGATCTAGAAAAGGTTGGGTCCAACCATGTAGGGTTCTCGAATACAAAGATTTACTCGTATGAGTCTTTACCGGACTTAAAAAGAGGAAATCTTACGCTTGGAGGGTGTAGGGGTAAAATGGCTTTCTCTAGGATAAGGGTAATATCGTAATTACACTAAATACATAATTAATTATTTAATTAATAAGGTGGAGGGGGAATTTGGGGAGAGAGAGGCGAAATTGAGCTAATGAAGAGAAGTCTTACTTCACCCGGGTTGGAACCTAGGTGGAAGCAATGAATTAATGTGATTTTTATTTAAGCTATTGAATTAATATAATTAATTAATAATTATTATTCATTATCTGATTTTAAATAAAAAGAAATCAGATTTTTTATAATTAAATAAAAACCTTATTTGACTAAATCCCAAACTAGACTCCTAATCCTAAGAACACTCTTCTCTCCCACGCTCATCTCTCTCTCTCACGTCTCCATCACTCTCACTCATGATTTCTGCCAAATAACTTCAAAAAACAGTAGGTAAACCAAAGTTCTTCACACTTTAAGAACTCACAATGAAAATATAAGAAAAAAACAAAATCAATTATGTAGGCAAAGAGAAGTTTGTCGTCGAGTTGATGTTGACTTTGAGGGGATTTGGACGTTATTGTTGAAGAAGATTTTGGCAGCAAGTCGAGGTTCGAACTTCATAAAAGGTATGGGTTTTCTTACTCTTGGTCCATTTCCCAAGAGACCCTTATGGTTCAGATGAATCTACTCGAAAACATGGGTTGTTCCCGTTCTTGTCGAACTCCTTGTCCCTAGTATCCGTATGATCTCAATGTGAAATAGGTTAGAGATCATGTTGTTGGTATGTTTTCTGGTAGTTTATGTATGAAGTTTGATTTTCGTGATAATGTGTTCTTGATTATGTGTTTGGAATTGTAAGCATGTTAAGTTGTGTCAACCGAAAGTATGTGAAAAATCATATGTTTTTATGGTTCAATTTTATGTGCGATTGTTGGTGTAAATCGTGAGGTGTAAAATTTGTGTAATGTTTCAGGAGGAAATGGTAATTCTTTGCTGAATATAATCATAAAAATATTACACTTAAAGATGCACCAAATGTTCCACGAAATGCCTTAAGAATTAACGTATGAATGATGATTAAAAGAAGCTGAAAATAGTAAGCAAATTTCCAGCATTTTGTATGTTGGATTCGGCCAAACAAAATGGTAAAAAAAGCAATGAAAATGAATTTAAAATAAGTTGTATCACTAGGGATTGAACCGAATACATCATTACATGAAAGCTACAAAAAAATTAACAAAAGATTAAGAAAAACATGGCTTGGAAGAGACGAAATTTCCAGCCTGCTGGAAATTGTAGTCTCAGCCATCTTTTAAAAAAATGAGCTTCGTTTAAAATTTTTTTTAAAATGTAATGTCATTGGGGATTGAAACCATGACCTCACTAGATGAAAATTTCATAAGAATTTCGTGAGAAAAATGCAAGGAAAAATAGATGTGGTGAGTGAGTATTGAACCCACAACCTCTTGAATGGATGAGAGAGTGAGGACAAAAATAAATGAGAAAATAAATGTGGAGAGTGGGGGTTGAACTCACAACCTCTTGGTTAGGATAGAAAGTTCAGAGATAAAATAAAAGAAAAATAATGAGCTTGTGAGGTATTGAACTCACAACCTCCTTGACTTAAACGAAAAAAGAGAGGAGAAAAAGAAAGGAAATATTATGGGGTTGATGTGGATAAAACTAGGGTCCCCCAATTCTGAAAAATGTGAATATCAAGTTTAAATTAAGAGTGTTGACCAAGGGATTCAAAATCGGTTTCCCTTGCCCAATCCCACATTGAGACATAAATCATACGTAAGTAAATATTTAATGAATGCTGCCTCTAAAGATCGAAATCAATATCTTGGCACTACCAGATGCATAAGTCTTATACCACATAATCTTGGGTGAATATGAATCACCTAGACAAATTATGAATGAAGCCCCATGGCTTGTATGTATATATCCATAACTCTAGCATACGTTTAAAAGTAAGTGAACGTAAGATGTATGTAATGAAATGATGAAACCCTAGAAGGGTTAAGTACGCGTGTAAAATACACTAAATGGCCAAGTGCATTGGTATATTATTAAATGAACAATGAAATGATGAAATGAACAATGAAATGATGAAATAAGAGTGTGAAACACACCAAATGGAAAAGTGCATTGGCATATTATAATATGAACATTCACGTAAAAAGGGGTGAGTAACTATGAAGAGCAAATGTGATAATGATAATGAATGTGGTGACAACATCATATGAGGCTAATGTAAAAGATGAGAGCAATCTCAAATGAACCTATGTAAATGTTACCAAAACGTACTCACCTATGAGAGTGTAAAGTTAATGAAGAGAACAGTCTCTATGAACACTCTGATGAAAGTATTGAGATTAACACACTTAATACTAACGATGAGATGAGAAATCATCTATTGAGCTATGATGTCCTCATACTAGAAGCCAGCTTCCATGATGTATGAGTTGAATGTAATGGAATATTATAATGAGCACCGATAGAATAGGTATGAGCGGTGATGCCTTCTTTCGGCAAGGGCGGAGGTTCACATAACTCTCATGAGATGAGACTGTCCGGCATTGCCGGGTATTGGTCTCCTTATATATCCTAGTCTTCAAACCTATACTGCCAATATAGGGATCTGGCGGGGTTCAATTCCCATGTACACTTGCATGTTTTGGGTCACTTTTGCCGGTGATTCCATGTGGGGTTTAATGACACTAGATTTCATTATGCTCACATGATCTATGTCGGTTAAAATTAAAGTTTCCAATGAATGAAGGAGGCCAGCCTCAAATGATGCACATAATGAAATGAATGATACTTAAGGTGTTAGGATAGGATAATCAAAAGGTGAGTTAGATTCAAATAATGACATTAGGTCATTATTGGTTATTGCATAACGAACCTTATGAAAGTCTTAAACTACATCCACGGTATAGCTGGTGCTTACACTGGCCCATGAATGAAATGAAATGGAGTACGTATGAATGAACGAAGCAGACTCTGTGTTTGCTAAAGCAAAATCCCTAGTTGAGGTCCCATATGTTGAGCCCTAATTTCTTGAAAATCTTAATGTTAAGTCAATGATTCCAAGGTCTCATGGCATATGAATGAATGATATGAAAGATGTTATGTTCTATAGGCAATATGATATGTGCTAAGTGTAAGATGTTATTTGCTGTGTGCAATATGATAAGTATGATGATGCATCTTATTCTCATTTCATGACATTCCTAATGAAAATTTGGAAAGATCACTGACTTTCCTAATCTAATTTTTGAAAGCTCACTGCCTTTCCAAATCCAAATTTTGCAAGTCCACTGACTTGACTTTCCATAATCATGTTTTTAGGAAAGAGAGATTCTTACTCATGCATGTCCTTGGTGTGTTGTTGCATAAACCCATACTTAGTACAAGTGTGTACTAATCCCATACAACTCAATATTTTTAGGTATAGGCACAGTTGGACGCTAGAGCTTATAGGTGGACGTTGCAGCTATCCGGACGTGGAGCTTTCATTCGGACTTGGTAGGCCCTCATGCTTTCGATGATGTCTACCGTTATTATCTAGCTTAATTGTAGGATTTAGCTAGTGGAGTATGTTGCACTAGCGTTTCTTTCCAGTTTCATTTCATACTTTGTATTGGTGCCGTTTTGGCAAAAATACGTTTAAGTGAGTTATGAACTGTTTCTTTCATTTGATTATCACTATATTAGATAGTTAATTTGTGAACTCCTATGATGTTAATTTTAAAATATTTAGCATGAAGTAAGAAGAAAAAAAGTTCAAATGTTCTGCTAAAATTAACCTAGATGAAGTAAGAATGATGTATGTAGGCTTGTCTGCGACCTCAGAGAGGTCAACGACGCCGGTCTCATCTAGGGTCTAGATTCCGGGCGTGACATGAGTCAGTTCCAATAGTTAATAAGTTTCTAAAAGTTTTTCCAAAAGATCTTGTTGGAGTTCCTCACAAATGAAAAATAGACTTTGGAATTGATGTTCTTCCAAATACCAAACTTATATACATTCCTCCTTGCAGAATATCTCCAACTGAGCTTAAGGAATGAAAGATTAGTGTAAATACCTTCTACTTAAGGGGTTTATCAGATCTAGTATTTCCCTATAGGATGCACCAGTGTTGTTCATGATATAAAGGAACATGGTTCTCTCAGTGTGTTTATTGACTATGGACACTTGAACTAATTCACAATCAGTAAAACATATCCTATTCCCAAGATTGATTAATTGTTTTAACAACTTTAGGGTGTTAGTCATTTCTCAAAGGGAGATCGCATATTTGGTTATCATTAACTTAGAGTCAGAAATAGTGACATTCCGAAAACAACCTATAGATCTAGGTATGGTCATTAGGAATTTGTAGTTTTGTCATTTGGACTAACCAATTCACCTTCAACTTTCATGGATTTGATAAACAGGGTGTTCAACTAGTACTTAGACTTGTTTGTTGTCATCTTTAGTAATGATATCCTCATTACTCTATGAATGAGAAAGAACATGTGACATTTCAGAGTTGTCCTGAAAACTCTCAAAGATCGCCACTTATTCGCTAAGTTTAACAAATATGAGGTTTGGTTGATGTTTTTTGTTTTTCGTTGGCATATAGTATTTAGAGAAGGGATCTTATTGGATTATAAGAAAATAGAACTAGTGAAACAATTGCAGAGACGTACTTTTCCTACAGATATTTTAAGTTTCTTGGGTCTAGCAGGTATTACTGGAGGTTCGTTGAAGGATTTTTGTCCATAGCTTCTCCATTGACTAAGTTAACTCTGAATATGGTTATGTTTTAATGATCAAATGATTATGAGAAAAGATCCATAGAATTAAACACTAGGTAGACTATAACTCCGGTTTTGACTTTATCGGAGGGTTCAAAGTTTATGTGATCTATTGTTATGCATCAAAAGTCGGCTTAGGTGTTCTATTGATGCACAAAGACAAGGCTATAGCTGCTGCTTCTATTCAACTTAAGGTGCATGATAAAAATTATTCTACTCATGTCCTCGAGCTTGAAAAAGTGGTATTTGCCATTAATATTTGGAGACATTACTTGCATGGTGTACACATAGATATCTTTTGAAACCGTAAGAGCCTTCGGTATGTGCTCACCCATAAAGAGTTTAATCTTCGCCAGATGCGATAATTTGAGTTCCTCAAGGATTATGATATGAGTGTGTCGTACCATCTTGTTAAGGGTATGTTTGCATAATCAATGACACAACTTCCAATACAAATGTCCACGATTGTGCAATAGTATAGTAACTCAACTAAGGCTTGAGGTCGTGTCGCAAGGGAGTGGTTGTGAAAATTAGTAGATAAATAGAATTTCATTCTAATTAGTCATATCTAAAGAAATAATGATTAAAAACATAGTAAATTCTATTGGTGACTCAAAAATGTCAAATATCAAAGCGGGAATTTTGTGACAAGTAGTAAAAAATTACGAAATTAACAAGAAAATTTAAGCAATAAGAAGGTACATTCTTCAGATGTGACCGAAATATGGGTTAATCTAAATTATTGGGTAGATGATCTCAATAGAATATTTATAGAGTAATAGTAACTAGCCTAAGCTTTACGTTGAGATATGTTCTTAGTCAAGCAACTTATCCCGTTTCAAATGGGTTCCTTTCAGACACCCACTTGTTCCATGAAGACCAGCCTACGACTTACCCCACTTTCACAACACCATGGGTTAAAAGAGAATTTTCTTGCACTTCTTTGACTTTTCCCTTTTATTTTCACCACATCCCCTACTTAGCTATTTCAATCAAACCAATCATTCATAAGGGTTATGAATGACGGATCAAGAAGGGTCTAGTATTCATAAAATTTCTTTCAAAGAAGTATACGGTTAAAAGGGTGTTTAAGAGATGTGTACACACTCACCATGGAGATCATAGAAGAGGTATATGTCAGATCGGATCACACCCTACGAAATTTCCTAAGATTATATCAACAAAAAGCATCACTTAGCTGACTGGACTAACAGGGAAAATTCTTGGTGTTGTCATCCATTGTTAAAGGTAAGCTTATCACACAAGGAATCGATACTAACGCCAAACAAGACTTTACACTTTAGCTAGCGTGCAATGGGCAGCACATGAGAATTAATTTGACATATGAATAGTCACATCGAGATGCAAAGAGTTCACATATTGCATATTCAACTTGATTTGGTCTCATCGTAGTCGTACCTTAATGTTTCTCAGATTACAAGAACTATTTAAGTCATCGGTATTGATCAAAATTAAGACTCAAATTTACTAATGAACAAACATATTTAAGCACACCCAAGGGGTGGCAAAAAATTGTGATAAATTTGAAACTTTTTGAAAGGTAAAAAACATTTTTTAAATAAAGTCAAAATGGGAGATAAAAGCTCAAACATTCACAAAAAGAATATAAACACAATTTAAATATAACAACCCAAATAAACACAAAAAATAAGTATCAAGTCTAACACAAAAAAGGTAGGCATCACCCACCAAAAAATGTATTCCTCCTAAAATGTGAAATAAAAGTATCCAAAAACTAAAGATATAATATGACAGAGAAAGAGGTAAAAAAAGTCTTGTTAGTGCAGTCTCTCCATCTGCTAGGGTCTTTGTGTTTGGTGCAAAAACTTGTACTTGGGAATCAGTGTGCAGTATCCTTACATGAATTCTCTTGTGTTGTGCTATGTCTCTGCACATCTCCGATTGTAGCTAGAGGAATCCCCGAGGTCTCAAGGGCGCCTAAGTCGTGTACCCTCCCTATTAATAAACTGATGTCGATAGACTTAAAGTAGTCTACATCCTTTCTCAGGTTTGGGACTTCGACTTTTAAAGTCATACCTTTGAGGAGGACCTCTGTCTAGTCTCACAAGGTGTTACTCTCATTGTTAATGTATCCATATAATCATGAAGGGGTGTGACTACATCACGTGTAATTATATCGATCATCCCTAGAAAATATCTCCCGAGTCGGGCTGCTCGTGCATTAGTTGGCTATGCTAATTGCCCCAAATATAGGATCATGTACTTACTAAGCTTTGTCGGTTGGGAGGAGGAAGAGGCAATTGGGACTTGTGAAGAAGAAGAAGGTGCAAATGTACTTGAAGGCTCATAGGCAAGAGTATGCAAAGGGTTTTACTGGCAACTAGTTTAGATTGATCTCTGGGTAGTGTTAGTAGGAGATGCTCTCCTCATGTGCCTTCTCTCGTTTGTACTCGGCCTCATTTCTTTGAATATTGGTGGAGGAAGATGGGATGACCTCAATGTCCCTCGTAGTGTCCCAAGGTACTCCAGCACGTCAATATAACTTGGTAACCAAGACTCGGAAGGGTAAAGAGGTCAGCTACTGGTTGTCCTCATGGACATCTCTTGTGAAGTCAGCAGCCCCAGGTCGATTCCCTGTCTTGAGATAAGTACAAACAAAGCAAGCTGCCTTAGGGAAGCGCAAAATAGACTCGCTCTTACATGACATTATGGTATTGCTGATGAAGCCAAACCAAAACATGCCAGCAAGGTTCAGGTCCTTATTTTCGATGGGAGATCCTACCCGATCCATTTACCGGTGGTGTTAAAAATCATAGGGGTCAAACAACTCTTTAGGTCATTCAGAGAGGAATAACAAGCAACCCCTCATAAGAGTGTAATGAGTGCAGCAGTCTTCGCAATATAATGTTAATGTGCTCGATACGACACTCCACCTATTTACCTATGACCTTGACTAATCTTACCGGTCTAAACTTGCTCGCTTTCTTCATGTTCTTGGTCACCAACTTTGTATAAGTTGTGTAAAAAAACCTAACCCAAGAAGTAATATAGGGGCTTTGAGGCCTCATGAACTACTCGAACTCATGGTATCAGATGGTTTCTACATCGTCAAAATATTTGCCTTCGAGGCCATCCATTGATAGGAGTTTCTCCTCTAGGATGGTTCATACCTTTATCACCCTTAAATTTGTTCAACATAGGTTGGGGAATGTTATGGGCTACATGAGTTATTGGAGGGGAATGAGCTAGCACTAATTTTTGTTTAGGAGGGGCTATGGATGATGTAACCCTGGTGGGAGGAGCTACAGCTAATGAGACCATGAAGGATGTGGATGTACGACTATCTCGAAGCCTATTCTGTCGTTGAATCAATGGTGATCATCTTGATGATCAAACCACTCAACAGGGGCCTCAACAATTATGTCTTTCCTTGCTATATGTTTCTTCCTCTTGCTTTTGTTTCGATTGGTGGGCGTTCCTCTCTTCCCCTTTTTAGAGGATTTGACCCCCCCCTTTTTGATTTCAATGCCCTGTGATGCGATCTTTGGTGTCATGTTGGAGTCTACATGTACTTTATCTGCGAAATATCGGAAATATTTAAAATAAAATCAAGTAAACACACAAATAATATATGGTAGAGAATTTGGCTAACTAAATCTACGAATAGCTGAACTTCTTTAGAGATCTAGGTCAGGATTTGTGAAGGGATTGTATTAAATTTATAACCAGTTGGCGATTGAAAATTCTTTCAGCTATACGTCGACTACTTTCGGTGAGCTTGAGTTAGTCCGCTGAAGGTTCTAGTGCATCAAGTGTTCATGGGTAAATATGAAAGGCAGAACAATAGAATTTTATTAGACACCGAGGTCTTTCGGAGATCCATATCTTTCGCCTTAAGTAACAAATTCAAACATCAAATTTAAATCCATATAAATGGAGAAATGGAGACATTAGGCAAACCGCGGAGTATTTTGGTGAGCATGACCCAACTCTCAGAATTGCCCAATGTGCCTATTTTCCAATCACCTACATGAAGTCTAACCCCACCTTACAAAAAATTCATCTCATGCAAAAGATTAATTAAGCACATGCTGATAATACCCATAACTCCAGGATATTCAGATTTCTCATGGTTTTGCCAAATTGGCCATTTTGAAGATATTTTGTTCTTAAGAATGGGGTCACATTCTATCATTAAGCAATTTTCATCGTTTATCACAAACAAGGGTTGCTAAGACTTCACCCCAAACTATCTAAGCAACATGCAATCACAATCCAAGGATATTTCATTCAATGTAGAGCACAAACATCATGGCCATTTGACGATTAAAAAATATGGGTAAGATTTTCAAATTAAATTAGGCATGAAACCATTGCAATCCTAGCATAGAGGCCCAACAAATATCAATTTAATACTAATATTGCAAATGAGTACAAAATATTCAAAATCCCGTCTGAGGTTTTAGAGACTAACCTTTAATACTTATTGAAAATATGATTGAAATTCTAGGTAACAATGAAATCCTAATCATAAGCACCAATCACCACTAAAATACTAGTACATAACGAAAATAAAGAAAGTTCTACCTTGATGTGAATTCGTGAAGTCTAGAAGCGAAGGAAGTGAAGAAATTCAAACTCTAAGTCACTTGGACCTTATAAATCGTCCAGTTCGCTTCCATTCTTGACGTTAATTTTGTTCACCAACCTATTAGGCGTCGCGTCGAATGGTCTATTACTTCACCAAGTATTACAGGACCTCCAACACGTGTGAAGGTCTAAACGGCGGACAATGGATGGACCACAGAGAATATCCATTATTCGCCTAATGGATCCTTTGTTCGCCAACCTTTACGTTTCACCACATTCCTTGTTCCATCCTACAATAATAACACACTATTTAAGCGATAAAACCTTGGGTTTCCTCCTAAGAATAACCTTATTTAACATCATGGCTCGATGTTAGCTACCAGTCAAGCTTTATTATTGTTGTTAGATCTAACACCACTAGGCGACCCTCCTTTATTTCTTGGGCGGAGATTATTCAATTTGTGGTAAAAAAGGTCTTCAAACAATTTAATTGTTCTCGAGTGAGAAACAATGATCAGATCCAGCACCTCCAAGCTTTCCTTATCGCCTCTAGCCTATTTTCTTGCTCATGAAGCTTCTGGAGAATGATCTATAACATATCCTTGATACATTTATTTTTATTGCTCATAGATATTTCTCGCTCATGAAGAGGCATATAACTCCCCTGACCTTTGAAATAGTTTTCCACCTTAAATATTTTGGTGGCTATTTCGTTAGGTTGAGCTACCAGTGCATTTAACTCGAAGTCACCCTTGACTTCTTGATTTACCTCAACCAACTTGCCACCCTTCCCTCAGCCATGCTCAGTGTGCCTGCATATCCAAACAACTCAAAACAAAAAAAACATAAAATAATATTAGTAAAGATATAACTAATTATGAATGAAAAAAAAATACTTAACTACATTTTTTTTACGTAACATCACTCTCCGACAACGGTGCCATTTTGATGTTTTGAGTAATCAATGAAACAATTTCAGGTACAAGTGTCTACGATCATAAAATAGTATAGTAAGCCCAACAAGGGATTGAGGTCGTGTCCTAAGGAAGTGGTCGTGATTAGTAGATAATTAGAATTTCATTCTAATTAGTCGTAGATAATGAAATTAACAACTAAAACATAGTAAATTCAATGGGTGACTCAAACGTGTCAAATATCAAAGGGGGATTTTCCCACAAGTAGTAAAACATTACGAAACTAACAAGGAAAACTAAGAAATTAGAGGGTAAATTCTTGAGATGACACCGTAATATGGATTAATCTAAATTATTGTGTATATACTCTCAATATAAAATTTATAGAGTAATAGTGAGTAAGCTAAGCTTTACATGGAAATAAGTTCTCTCTCTACTAACTTACCCCGTTTCGAATATGTTTCTCTCGGACAACCATGCCACATGAAGATAAGCCTATGCTTTACCTCACTCAATATCTCGAGCTGAGTGTTAGAATATGGGACTAGGGATCACTACTTCGAGCTGAGTGTTAGAATATGGGACTATTATTGTGGGTTGGACTAGGGTCAATAACCTGTATAGTCCGAGCATTACGTGTCACATATGTTTATAAGTCCTCTATGTACGCATCAATTTTGTGGTCACGCCAGAGGTTACATTGGGTAATTTTGATTGGCTTTATACATCCGACTCCACATTTATCACTCGTGGCTTTATGTTAATTATTAGCCACAATCAGATTCTAATGTATTGACCAAGTTATCAATTACAGTTCAATATTTAGTTTCAGCATGCTATCAAACTTAGTCATTACATTCAGCATGCTATCAAACTTAGTCATTACATTCAGTTAATTCATATTCAATATTTTATGTATAGTATCAGCTTTGTTTAGTTATCTACATTGTTCAAATTTATTCCATCATGCATGCTCAGTACCTTTCAAGTATTGATGCACACTCTGCGCTACATCTTCTCGTGATATAGCTTTAGTCCTCAACATTAAGATAAGGCATATATCAGTTCTCGATATATGTGTCAATAACATCTGCGATGCAGGTTTAGTCCTCAACATCAAGATAAGTTTGATATTTCAATGATCAATGAACTCGCAGATTTTTTATTAAGATGGTTTTGGGTAGTCCCCATCATTTCATTTTATGAAATGTTTCTAGCTTTTGCACACTATGAATATAGTGTTGAAAACGTTTACGTATGTGTATGATATGTTGGAAGGGTTTGCTTGGAGTCGTCCCGTGCTAGCATCCTGGGGGTAGGTTCGGTGCATGACTCACATCCTAAACCATACGAAAAATTGAACAACTATAGGAAAGCTTTAAAATATACGATGTGTAAATCATTTAAAGATAATTTATACAAAGGTGTGAAATAAAACTGTATAATAATGATAATTTTTGAAAATATAAGTATCAAAGACTCAATTTTCTCGATAATTTGTCTATGAAATCTCTATTGAACTAGTATAGGTTTCGAGACCAAACCATTTCTATCTTTTGGGCCTATATAAACTCCATAAATGTTTAAGTCAGAGTTAGTGACAAGTTTGTACTGAAACCTAGTCTCGATACATTTTTATCTTATCAAACCTTTAGTTTAATGAGAATTTGTATTGAAACATAAGTTTTGATACACTTAGATATAATCAAGGCTCAAATTTAGAACAATTTATATGTAGGCTTTAAGAATCTGTTCCATGTTGACATTCTTCTAATGGGAGCAACGTCCTGGTGAGTCAATTAAGAAATAGTTAAAAGAATTTTAAAATGGTTAAAGAGTTAAAAGAGAAAATGGAGTCGCCACATTATTTTTAGGTAAACTAGAAAATCGATTATTTAATTAACTTAAAATGAAGTTTACGAAACCAATTTATTCTAGGTAAGGGGTTCAAATTTCAAAGGGAATGAGTTAGACACCCTTCAAAATCCACAAGTGTTGGTCCAGACTTAATTCATTTTATTCAAATTGAGAGGAGACAAAAATTAATATACAAGTATAATAAACATGTAATATACACAAGTAATAAAATAAGATAATATAAGAAACAACCTAAAATTTATCTAACGTCAATGTATACAAAATAATGAATGAAGAATATAATTTGAACTAAATTCGAATAGCTTCAATGGGAAGGAACTACGGATACCTGTAAAGACACTTAGTAAAAGTGTTAGTAATAAATAAATATGAGTAATAATAAATTAATCAAATAATAACTTAAAAAATAAAAATCCTTTTTATTATCAAGGAATTTCTAGAAAAATGACGGTAATTTCTTCGTCAGTTAATTAACATGAAATCTAAACTCATATAAAAACAATATGCAATAATTAAAATAAAATGCAACAACCAAAATGATAACATGAACAAAATGGTAATAAAAATTTTAATAAAATAATAAGAAAGAATTGCGGGACATTCATATAATAATAGGAATTGAAACAAACAAATAACTAATAATAATGAAGGGAAAAATGATTTTCGTAGAAAAGAATAACACAACCAACAATACAACCATACCAATAATAATTTAATTGATAACTATTAGCATGAGGAGTCAACAAAAACATATAATAACTTAATAATAATTTAAAATAATAATAAAAGAAATAGTAGCAACCAAAACATATTACTCATTAATGAATCATTTTTAAATTGTACACCCTATATTCAACAAAAATAAGAATAAATCACCAAGCAAACTGTACAAAGCTAGAATTTAAAAAAAACACCAAACTGTACTATACACTATCTTATTTTATGTGATAGTCAAAAACGTCAATAGCATAACGTAGACAAAAACAAATAAAGCCAAACAAAATTAAAGATGCAGATCTGCAAATTTGAAAACTAACAAAAACTCAACCTCAACATAACAAGCAAAGAGACGCTAGCATCAACAATAAAAGATTAATAGTAATACACCACCAAAAAATGAAATACTAACAGTAACAGACCACCACAATTATACATGAACAAACAATGTAGATCAATAAGCAAAAATTAAATAAAAGAAAAATAAACAAAGAGAAGATAGATTTGTATAACCATTTAGAGCTCACCGAATTTAACGTTGCAGCAGCTGGTTATTTACACGTCTAAAAATTTCATCCACCACCATCTTAACCTAGTGAGCCAGTTAATCTATATATAGGAAATTGTTTAAAATGGACCTAAGTTATGGGCTTGAGAATGTGACCCAAAAATTATTTGTTGATTAAATGTTTGTGTATGCAAATTGTATTCATATTTGAATGAATTTTTAAAACCGATATATTGAATAAAATGAATATTAAGAAAATATAATGAACGTAACTAATGACATATGAATTGCAATCTCAAAATTTACTAATAAAAATTCTAATTTGATAAATAAAGATAGTTATCGATAAACTTATTTAACATTATAAAAAAATTATTTTGAACTACTAATAAATAAAACTTTAACTTATGAATTTTGAAAAATGTTAGACCAAAATTGAATGTCAACATTTCAAATGTATGTGTTACTATTTTACTATATAGAAGGACTCCCCGTGAAGAGATTAGCTCTTCAGTAAAATCTAGTTTATTGTGCCCGAGGTCTTACACACACTACCAAAACCATAGAGGTTACACTATCATTGCTATGGTTTCACATTTTATAATGCAAGAGAGTCTCATTAGCTGTCAAAATATCAAGAGCCATTAAAGTAAGAAAAGAAAGATTCTTCTTCACTTTTACATACACTGCCAAAAGTATAGAGGCTACATAAGCATAAAAAAATGTACATATTAGATTAATTAGAATAATGATTAAAAGCAAATATATAAATAATCTGATCAAGTTTATCAAGTACTTGAGGCAACCTCGAATTTAGAAATAATATAGAGAGGGCCAAACCAATTGTCTTTCCTTGGAAAGAGGTACCTGAGAAAGTTTCACAATAAAAAGAGTAGCATTAACATAAAACCAAGTCAGGTGAGGAACAACACACAAAGTTGTTCTCAGAACTAATTTCAAAGAACTTCACTCTATCCTTTCCAAAACAATCTACAAAAGGATTGATAAGATGCAAGACCTCTAAGTTTCATGAAACTACAATAAAAAAGGTTAAAAAATTTACAGATGATGGCATTTCTCCTTCATCAACTGCAAACACTGATTCACAATACCTAATTAATACTAAAACTAAGGAATCTCGTAAGTTGAATATTCTTATCATGTTTTTCACTCTGACCCTAAAGGATGAACTGGAAAAGGTGAAGTAGGAAAAGGTTAAGCATCAAGAAGAATTTGGATGTCCTCTCAATTTCCCTTCCATTTTGCAAGGTGAAGCAAGAAATGAAAGATGTGAGATTGAAGGCGTGCACCGTGTTTGTTATGACTTGCTGGAAAACTTGGAGTTCTTTCTAATAAAACTGGAGAGCCAGATGCGTTTGGTAAACAAAGAAAGAGGTGATCCTATTGCACGTTTTTAGCCCTTGTATCTTTTAATTCTAAAGGAGTTAGAAACCACTTAAAAGTTGTAAAAGGGTTAATTTGGAGGAAATGTTTTTGTAGAAATTGAGGCAAAGAAGAGTTGTCTTGTGCTTTCTAATAGGTATACTTTCAAAAAGGTCTACAAATTATCAGTGGGTTCTTGAGAACAATGAGGTAACATATATTAAGATAAAGCAGTGTTTTGCCTTAAAGATTCTTTGAGTAGGGAAACACAAGAACGAGGAATATTATGAGATGTTCATTTGCAGGTTCCTTTTGTTTAAAGAATCAATTGAGTACATTGGACATGCTAGATCTCGATTGCTGAAATCCGGTTATTTGTGCAATTTGATAATGAATAAGCTATGGGTCTTGTTCGTTTCCATTCATTCTTATATTGCAGGAATAAATTTCCTTGTACCAATAAAGGATTTACATGTCCAATAAAATGATTCTTCCAACAAATGGGACCTACAAATGAACATCTTGTATAGCTCCTTTCTTGACTTTCCCTTCTCAAAGCATCTTCGAGGAAAATTATTTTCTTATATTAAGTGAGTTACCTCTATGTGCAAAATAATACACGGATATTCTCTAGACATTTTAAGACATTTTTGACAGTCTAACTATCAAAAAGCAGAATGCAACTCTTCTTTCCCTCTTCTTTTCTAAAATCCTCCAAGCCCTTATATTGTTTTAAAATGCATCTTAACTCCATTAGAATTATGAGATACTAAGACCAATAAAGTACAATGGGTTTACCTCTTCATTTTTTATCGCTATCTTTCCTGTTTCATTAGGCACAACTTTAATTTGTCCAAATTACAAAATACGTTATCCACACCTTCAAACTATATTTTTTAATTTTACATCTCAAATCATTTCCTTCCTACTTCAATCTTACCTTGCTTCACTAAAGGGAAATCTAGTATGACAACCTAATTCCTTGACGCCATATTGTACACTTCACGAGATGTATAAAATTAATAAACTTATTCACATCACTACCTCATAATCCTATAAACTCAAACGATCACCAACTCAATTAACTTGTTTCAAATTCGTGAAAAAAGGAAAATATCCTATAATATTAACACATTCCTAACATTATACCACTTCATCATAAATGCTAAACTACTACAAAACAATATATACAGAGCATCATGAAAACCAGCAATCCCCCCTAAATTACGAAACTCTAACAGTATAGGAGCACTGTCAAGACCAAACCCACTAGACTGTGTGGGCACCCCTTTTAGCATTTTCGCAGATTGTTTAGTTTATACGTGTTGTTCTTTATAAGAGGTTAGTTCAATGCCCCCTCAACTTCTGTATCTTTTCGAATTTTATGTACGTGGTGCTCAATGATATAAGAGGTATACAAGAATAAGAAGATAACCGACAACACCTTAGAAAATTTCCTTGGTCCGATATAAGCCTCTTCCTAGACATCCCCAGCACCATAAATATTCTATGTAAATTTTGTGCTAAAAAGGAAATAACCTCTAGCAAATTGGGGGATTCAAAAGCAACGATTAGTTTATAGATAAAGTCAAAAAATACCCTAAAGATATTTAGAAAATAAAACAAACACATAAATAAATTATAACATTCACTAGTTTATGTACTCTCATAAATTAGAACAAATTCATTGCGGTGATACATGCACCTCCCTTTAATATATGTCCACTTAATGTTATTACTAAAAAATGTTATATTCGGGGATTAAGGTGAAACAATTAACTTAAATGCATCCATTTAGAGAATGGTTAACCAATCGTACACCTTGGTGGAATCATTGGAACTCAAAGACCAACATAGAATACTATATCTTTAGTGCTTGTTTAAATTGATTGAGTATTGCAGTTTAACAACGGATGCATTGGAGGATTCCCCATTAAGAGATGACAAAGTTTGAAGGTTATCTCTCACATATCTCGTATTGTAAAAATAAAATCTGATTTATTGGATCCAAGAGTTACATCTAAAAATAAAAAGCTAAATAAAATTATCAGACACACGTGAACTCGTCTTCACTTAAATCTTCATTTCCACTCTATATATCACTTTTATGATCATGTTTATCAAGTACTTGAGGAAATCTTAAAGTTAGCATTGTAGAGAGGGCCAAACCAATTGTATTCGTCCAGAAAGAGGTAACATTGTCGATATGAGAAATTTTCACAAAACGAAAGAAAATAATAACATAAAACATCATGTGAGGAACACCACACAATGTTATCAAAAATAATTTCAAGAAGAATTTCAATCTTAACCCCCAAACCTTATTTAAAAGTATTCAAAAGATGCAAGACCTCTATGTTCTATGAACCCACAATAAAAAAGTATAAATAATTTATAGATGATGGCCTTTCTCTTTCATTAACTAGAAAAGGTGATTACCAAGACACTAATTCTACTACTAATGTCTCTCATATGATGAAGACGCTTATCATGGTTCTCACAATGACCCTAAAGCATGATACTAGTATATCAGAGGAATATCTCCTAATATTTAATCAATCTTTTGTTCTTGCGCCACCTTCTATACTTAGCAAACAAGCTGCTCATGGATGCATTTGTAAAGTTGTAGATTCATGTAAGACATTTTTCCCCAACCATGTAACCATATATAGGTAGTGTGCTCCTATTTGTTAGAATTTGTAAGCTTCTTCCAGGGGTTGTATGATGTTAAGAATATTTTAGGATTTCAGGATGCTTTTCATTTGTTCTCTCATTGAGAAAAAGGTAATTGCACGTTTTAGAATATAGTGTGCAATCAACTCTGTATATGAGGTTATTAGGTATCCATGATTTTATCAATTTATGTAGAGAATAGCACAAGAAAACTATAATCTGGAAGGTTGATTTAGGAAAAGAATGTAGCTTCATGAATGAGGCAAGGCCAACACAAAGTCTAAGTTTAAGTTACAGGGCTTGGAGGTATGAGTTGATCGGATGTTAGGAAGCTCGGGCAATCCGTTCCTATCAATCATTCTTCAGTCCAAGATCGTTATCTAAGATTGGAAGAGTCAATTAAAGAAGAGGGAGCTAAATAAGAGAATAAGATTTTGAATAAGAGAACTTTATTATAGAAGAATACACTTTTGATTTAGGTTGTTATTGGGTTTTTCTTTGGTGCCACACCAATGACTAAGTACACCCCTATGTGTACTACTTTGGAATGGTTGTAGATATTACAACATATAGATTATTCTATCTTATATTGCAAATATCTAACTCTCTAAAATATGTAGTTATTTCTTCAAGGAAACGTCTCTAAAATATAAAAAATTTCATTAAAATAGTTATTTTTCGATAAAACACTAGACTATTCTAGAAATTATACTTGAAAAATCAACCATATCCCAAAAATAAAGTTTATCATTTTTCAGAGTTTATGCATCACTTGAAGTGTGCAACATGCCATTAAGAAGAGTTTTTTTGTCCACTTAGTTTCCTTTTGAAGTAAGGTAACAGTGAAGCAGGAAAGGAAAGATTTGAGATGCACTGTTACGAAGAAAAGATTGAAGGTGTGCATTATATCTCATGAAACGGGAAAGAAAAAAATGAAGATGTAACTATATTGTACTCTTGTTGGTTTTGGTAACAAGGAGATATACATGCATTCCACTTTTTTAGTTCTGAAGGATTTAAGAAGCTAATCAAATTCCGTATATAGACAGTTTGCTCCTATATTATTCCAATTTTGTTATATTCTAAGAGGGGTAGAGTGTGTTGCTGATGCTTTGTATATATTTTGGCATAGTATTTTAGTTGTGATGATGAAGGGGCGTATCCATAATGTTAAGTGTGTGTTAAGATTGCAGGATGCTTATCCTTTTGTTCATGAATTGGAAACAAGGATATATCATGCTCTGGAATTGAGTATGCAATCAGCTAAATACATACAATTATCAGAGAGTGGTGTGCGTGAGTTTATTAAGTTCATGCCTCCGGTAAAGTGTGCAATAAGACATCAAGAAGCATTTGGCAGTCCAGACAGTTTCCTTTTCTTGATGCAAGATAAAGTTGAAAGATTTGAGATAAAAGGCGTGCATCGTGTTTTTGTGACTTGCTTGTAAAATTGGAGCTGTGTACAAAGGAACTGGAAATCTAGCTGGGTTTGGTAAACAGAGAAAGAGGTGAGCCTATTGTATGTTGTTCGTCCAAGTATCTTTTAATTTTAAAGGAGTTACAAAGCATTTCAAAGTCATATGAGGGTTTGGAGCAAATGTTTTGGGACAATTTGAGGCAAAGAAGAGGTGTGTTGTGCTTTCTTATTGGTAAACTTTCAAAAAGGTCTAAAGAATATCAGTGGATTCTTGAGCACAAGGAAGTAACACATTTTAAGATAAGGCAACGTTTTGCCTTAAAGATGCTTCAAAAAGGGAGGCATAAGAAAGAGGAGCTTTATGAGATGCTCATTTGCAGGTTTCATTTAATCTTGTGCCTCCCTTCTCGAAGCATCTTCTAGGAAAAAGTCTGCCTTATCATAAAATGTCCTACATCCTTATGCTAAAAAATCCACTGATAATATGTTGACCTTTTTGAAAGTGTAACTATCAGAATGCACAATTAAACTCCGGGCAGAAAGTGCTGCTTTGATATTGTAGTGATTACTGATTTTAGGGGCATGATACAAGTGAACCTATAGTTAGTTTGAGGACACAGGTTTGGTCAAAAGTTTTCTTTAAATATAATAAACCACAAAAAATGGGAAGAGAAACACTTGTCAATTCTATATTAATGTGTGGTGACAGATTTTTACTTTACTTTTCATCCTTATGACATGCTGAAATCTTGGGTGTTCCAATCATTCGGTAGTGTCACTATGTGAATCAAGATTGGCCTCCACGTGATTAATTTCCTTCAACCTTGTATATGTCAAGAAGCTTATCAAATATTCCCATGTTAAAGGCTCATACCAGAGCTGAGAAAGGTGTTATGCTTCCCTTGCAGAAACTACTGTTTGATGTTATGCAGAAAATGATGTTCCTAAGAAAGAACAAGTATACTAAAGTTAATGGATCTCACCCTTATGGAGTTATTGATTTCTCAAATGCCCCTAAATTTTTCCTAACTCATCTTGTGTCACGTGCACGGAATTTGTAAGTAGGATAAACAAAGTATGTGCTTCGTTATCGGTTCTGCTTGAGTTTTGTTTTCAACACTTTTGGGTTTTATCAAAATTTGGAAAAATTAATCAACCAAGGATGCTTTAGTGGTAGTGAACCAGGCAACTATACATGCTCTTCGGAGGAGGGGGTGGCGTAAATGCACTACTTCAAAGGTTGAGGGCATGACTTGTTAGAAAAGATGGGGAGATTACATCACTTCAAGACAGTCACGTGGATTCGTGGATCATTTGTGTATCACACATAGACTTGAACATACTAAATTTTGGGAGACACGCTAGGATCAAGGTGGTGCTTCCCCACGTTGAGGATATCCTTGAAACTGAGAGGTGTAAAATTCTACTAATCTCAAGGGTCTTTTTGTTCTTATTAAGGATGATCTTGCATCATCATTATCCCATTCTTCTTCTTCTTCTCTTTCCTAATCACTGTTACCCTTCCCATTCCATTTTTTAACCACAAGTTGCTTTTACCTTTTCGTTTTGATTACATTACTGGTCTAAATGTTTTCAATAATGCTATTGTTAGTTTTTAGTTTCTTGTTATTGTACATCTCCTCTGATTGTGTAAATTCTTTGTTATAACATTCTGAGTTCTACTATAAGGTATGTGTGTAGGTTAAATCCCAGAGACCATGAGTATTCAAATTGCATCACCTATGTTTTTTCTATAGTCATAGTGTTTTATGATTCCAGAATGGGGGAAATACATACTTCTGTGATATTTATATTCTAGTTAGACTATCCCGATGCTCTAATATTTTTATTTGATTTGTGTGCTTTGAGAAATTGACATGTCTAAGGTTGAAGTTATGCACATAAGAAGCTATGGTTGAAGTTAGAGCGACTAAGATTTTTATAATTGATAAATAGGGGAGGAGATGTAGGGTACTCATTATTGAAATGTGTTTCACTCTGACACAGTCCGAACGGAATTAGGAGAAGAGGAATCAAGTGAATAGAAAGGATTAAAGGTGGTGAACAAAGAGAGTTTATGACAAAAGATTTTTTACATAAAGTTTCATTGCATAGTGGAAGTGTACAAATAAAGGGAAGTTATATAAGGAAGGACATCTACTATAAACTCAAAGAAGGAGAAGTATTGCTTCTATTAAGGGTTTCACAAGAACCTTACTCACTTATAGTGAGACCTACAAGCAGAATACAATCAAATAAGAGAGAGTTTAGGTTGAAGATTCTAGTCCATTGATACAGAGAAACGAGATTAAAGAACATGTTCTATAGGCTTATGCATTCTTGTTCTTCAGTCTAGTTCAGTTGGATTGATAATTTTTGAGTTGTAATATTTTGTTTCGATAGCTTAGATTATTCATTGAGTTGGAGGCAACTTGAAGATTGGTTCAAAAGTGAAGGATGATTTTTGATACAAATGAATCAGAGTTTAGTTCCTAGGATTTGCAACTATTATAATCTAAAGCCTTTTGTAGTCTCACATTTTATTGAAGTTTATTTAAATTCTATATAGTTGTAAGTTGTGGTTTGTACCCTTTGTACGATGGGGTTTTCCATGATAAATATTGAGGTATTACTTTACTTTTTCTTAATTAACGCAGTGACAATAATTTACTAAGGAAAATATAGAGTATAATTTTTCTTTGTACAATTAATGCGTCAATATTCCAACACAAACATAACAACAAATAAATATGAAAGAAATATTGAAAAACAACAACTACAAAATATATAACAATAAAACGATATGAAAACAAATAAACTAAAGAAATTTAAAATAAATCTTGAAAATAATTTTGGAAGATGGAACCTGCAGGTTGAAGAGGAGATTGTATGCACTCTGATGCAAAGGAAGAATAATTCCAGCCAAATTTATAGCTTCTTGGTTGTCGGAATCTGGTTGCTTTTTTTTTTTGGAAAGGTTACGGTGTCCTGGAGTAGAACAAAAGGCGAAACGAACATTATGGATAAATCGCCAAAGAAGTGTTGTGATGTGCGAAATTGAAAAGCCGTAAAAGATCGGTGATGAGAGAGTATAATCTTTTATTGGAAATCATGAAGAGAGTGGATCTGAGATGCAATAATGAAAACATGTTGTTGCTTTATATATACTGAGAGGGGAACTTATTACAAATTTTCCAAATCTAATGAACGCTTACATGTTATCGCTTGAGGTACAATAATTTCATTTAATTAAATGAAAATCTTACTATTTGTGACATGTGGATAATAAAGGGGAAAAATCACACCCCATAAATAAGATAGTGTGCTCATATATTTTCTCAATAATTTTAATATATACAATGTGATTAAAATATTCTTATATGTGATATATTTGTCTTTTATATTTTATATTTATGTATTTAAATTTATTTTTGATTACATGATTTCATCATTACATACTAGTGGAATGATTAATATGAATTTATGCCAATTTTTTTTTCATTTCTAAAGCAGAAACCACTATCTCTAATAAATATTGAAATTTACTTATCATCGGTAGAAAACATTATTATCCTTAATTTATTAAGAGATCTATGAAACACACACACACTTGTTGCATTCAACTATAACTGATAAGCAATTAATTCAAATTACTATTTTATGTTTCTTTCTTCCTGCAAAAAAATTAGTTTTACAAATAAGATTTTTGAATTATTATTGTTTTGTATTATCTTACAAAGAGAATACAGTTAGTTTAATTGATTTATCCTTTTTCCTATAACTCTTTTTGCCCACAAAGTTATTTTTCAAACTATACAAATCGACAAAACGTCTTTGATTTATAAACTGATATATTCATATCATTTGTTTTATTATGATGTATTCATACACCTTGAAAACTTCAAAAGTGTACTTTTTTAAAATTCCACCATAGCTCTACTATCTTGTTAAAAGAAATTGTGTCACTTTAACAAATTAAATTTTAGAGACCATACAAGTTAAAGTACTGAAAGTGTAAACAACTAAGAGATCTCGGTGTCTCGTACAAACAAAGTGTTATTTTTCTAAAAATATGAAGCCTACAATAAAAGTTGAAAATATTTCTCAATCTTTTTACTAAGCATATGGGGTTTTAAATAGCAATGTTACAACAAAAAATCTCAATAAGTAAAAATTCGAACACTTAAAATATCTAAATAAAAAAACAAAACAACCTAATAAAACATTAAATTTCAAATTCATCATAAGTCTAGGAAAGTTATGCTAGAAAATACTAGTGTAACTTGAAGCAAATTTCAATACTCATCCTTTTCTTTAGTTACCGCAGTTTTAAAATGTTCTTCCTCAATTTTTTCGTAAATTATTGGTGATAAATTATTTTTCATTATTTTTGAAATTGCAAATTTGTGTATTTCTTTTTTTTTTAATGCTTAAAAACAGACTCAATAATTTGTCTAATTTAGAATTCATTTGAACTGCATCTGGATAAATATTGGATTCATAAAAATTTATTGTACAATGTTTTCATCCATCATAATATCTCATAAAACATAAGTTTTCAAAATTTGTATTCATTTTTACCAACCAAATTCAGTAATCATCATTGATAGAGATTTGTGGGCATTGAAAGAGAGAATATTGCTTGTCATGGTTAAAAAGTTATTAGAATTATATGTATGTCAGATATAAGCATGGTTGGAAATGAGTTGAGAATAGTCCTAATGGGGTTAAAAAGATCAGAAATAGGTAAGGTTGTTAAAATGAGTTCAAAATAGCATTAAAAGGTAAACAACAGTTTTATAGAAAAACACACAAATAATGTAAGATCATTGAGGCTCTTGATATCCCTGTTGCTATGGGGCTGCAAAAAAGTGTTAAAAATATCTTCCAAACATTGTATTAAAGGGATTTAAATATCCAACTTTTAACCAAAAAAATGTAAAATTCAAAACTTAAAAATCTAAAATGTATCAACAAAATAAAACAACACAGTAAAATATAAATTTCAAATTTATCCTAAAACTAGATAACTTATTATGCAAAAAGTTACTACATATCTCAAAGAAATTTTAACAATGAGGTCGAAATTGAAAAAAAATTATGATTGAACTTGGGCTTCCTAATTGATTAATTTGTTATGTATGACGATAAGACAGATAATCACATGATTGAAACTCCCAAAACTAGAATTCAGAGTCGCGACTGTGGTGTCTTCTTAGAGACATTTGATGGTTTTTTTTTGAGATAAAAGTTTTATTTTTAGAGAGTTTTTTGGAAAGGAGTGAAATATAATAGGGTGTGTATGAAAGAGAAAGGGAAACAATTTAGAAGGGATGTGATGGGTGTTGATATTTAAGGGAAAAAAATTAATGGGTATGAATTTTAAAAAGAATAGGGTGTGTCACGAGTAGAATCGGGTGATCTTTTCTAATTATGATTGAGAACTACGAAGCTAAGAACAATCGTGTATAGTGCAATGGTTCATAGAATGATTCCATTGATTGGGTCTTTAGACTTAGAAAATTTAAAGTCATACCTAAGACCTACAAACACAATCGATGGACCATGGTGATATTTACGGTTCGTAAAAGATGTTCATATATCCAAACATGCAGCTGTTCATAAGGCCCTAATCACTATGAACGTCATTTATGGTCCGTAGGATGAACTATGACTCGTAAATGGTGCTCCTAGAAAAATTTACGCAGGCTGTATTTTTCTATGGATTCTACCCCTGGGATTCTGATACTTGTCGCGACCAACGACAATAACTACGCTTCAAGTGTATATGATTGTCGATAATATAGTAACCCAACCGATAGTTGGGGTCGTGCCCCAAGGGAGCGGTTTTGAGAATATGTAGCTAATTAGAATTCTATTATAATTAGTTGTTGCTAAAGAGATTTATCAGTAAAAAAATAATAAATTAAAAAGAGGGTGACATGACAGTGTCAAATATCAAATGGGAGATTTGTAAAAATTAGTAAAAATGGTAAAATTAAAGAAAAATCAAGTATGAGGGGGAATTATAGGGATATGACCGCAATAGAAGTTAATATAGATTATTGGGTGCATGCCTTCGACATAAAATTTGCAGATAAATACTGACTAGGATAAGCTTTAATTGGAAATATGTTCCCTCTCTAGTAACTTACCCCGTTTCAAATGGGTTCCTCTCCGACACCCATTTGTCGCATGAAGACTATCCGACGCCTTACCACACTCTCTCTCTCTCGAGCTGAGTGTTAGGAGATGGGACTATGGCTCGCCCTCTCAGGCTTAACCTCGTATCGATGCACTCCTTAGGCCATCAATCTAGTTGTCTTGTTTTTGTGACCTTTATCTCTCGAAAACCGAAAACACATTGTTGAACTTGTCATTCAACTACAAATCCAATAGAATAAACGATAATGACTAGACGAAAGCACCATTAAACTACATCTAAGCTATTATCAAGCAAGACCCAACAAAAATATTTACTCACATTTGCTAAATCACACCACAAGAATGGGGTTTTTAGCCACACATGAAGAAATAAAAGAACATATATTCAATGATGTTGAAATCAAATGGGTATAAGAAGATAAGTCTTGGTTTAAGCAAAAACAATTAAGAAGAATTACTTCCAATTTGGGGAGCATTAGATCCTTCCATATTCAATTTCATCCAAAGCCCGTCTTCAAACTTTAGAGAAAATATGAAAAACTAATGGTTAATGTCTAAAGACTAGAATAATGTTCAGACTCTCTAATAAACAACTAAACCTAGTATTTATAGTTTACAGATTTTGTGTTGCGATGGGTCGGTCGGCGAGGTTGTCGAGCTCACCTAATTACTCGGGAACTCACCCAGTGGATGTAATTCAGCTTGATTAAAGTGAGAGGGTGTGAATTCCTAAATCCATTTACCTTTTCTAGTTCATCGCCTTCTTTTTCTTGCCCAAAAAATCTTTAAGTCTTGTAGATTGGGCAGTATAGTACTGCTTCATAGAATGGTTCAGTGGTGCGCCAACTGCTCCTTTCTCCGATGATTTGATCCTTTTCCTTCGGATCTTAGCGGGCTGGAATAAAGGGTGAAGTATATCACATAGGCAATGCGCCAAGTTTACTTGTCAATGCTCAAACTTCAGTTCTTTTGCTTTTTTTCACCCTTCTTGTTACTTTCTCTCCTGAGTGTCCATGCTTTCCTTAAAAACTTCAAATACATGAAATTTGATATTTTTAATAAGATATTGAGATAAACACAAGCATTAGAGGATACTATTTCTACTAAAATGTAGACCTCAATTAGTCTAATTTGTGGATTTATCAACATCCCCAACTTAAAATTTTGATTGTCCTCAAGTAAAACTTATGTTCAACAGTTGAAATACGATGTCTAAAACTGTACTACACAAGACTCAATCATGAACATACACAACTAGACTAAAACTACTTATTCAAGGATCAATTGTGTACCCAAAGATTCAAGTTGTGACACACCATTATCAAAGATTCTCAAGCTCGCATTACTTGCTTCAAGTGCAAGTTCATCAAATGTTAGCGCTGGAGTGCCATGATGATTCCATTCTCAGACACAGGTGTATAATCAATCTAACGCTTAGAAATTAGACACAAAGATCACATGTTTTCACCCATATTCTTGACCTTATTTTCCAGTCAAGAATCTTTATGCTTTCGCAAAATCAAAAAGGTTTTTTCAAGGTATGTAAAGGGGTTGAATGTTACGGTATGGTTATTTAGGCTTCGTTACTAAGGATCCTCATGAATTGTGGTGCCCACAACACTTCCTTTTATTTACCTTCTTTTATTAATTTTTCTTCTAGTGCTTCTAAGTAATCCTATTATTCACATCCATGGATTGCTTGGAAACCAAAATATCTTTTGTACTTTTATTCTACAACCTTCTTTTTAATTATTTTCTTTTTTCTTTATTTTTCTCTTTTTCTATTTTTTTGTATGAAGGGTTTGCATTCCTTTGCAATACCATGGGTTAAGGGATACTTTTCTTACACTTCGCGACTTCCCTTTTCCTTTTCATCATACCCCAATTTAAGCTTTTTTCTTAACTTGGCTATTCACTAAACCAAAAGTCACAAGGATTATATGTAGTAGAGGAATAAATGTCTATGTTCTAATATATTTCTTCCTAATAAAGGTAAAGTTCAAGGGTGTTGAAGAGAGGCTAACAGACTCACAAGGTGGCTCACACGAGAGGTATATGTCAAATTTATTCACACTGTTCAAAAGTGCTTAAGATAATTCCAACAGAAAGCATTACATAATTGACTGGACTAATGGGGGAAATTCTGTGTATTCATGCATGGTTCATAGGAAGCTTATCACATAAGGCATTGATACTTAAGTTAAACAAGACTTTACACTTTAGCTAGTGGCAAAGGTCATTAGAAGAGAATCAATTTGTCAATTGGCTAATCACAAAAAGATGTTAAAAATTCACATATTGTCTATGCAACTTTATTTTGTCTCGTCGTATCCGCACATTCATGTTTATTCCATTGAAAGAACTATTCAAGTTATCGGCATTGATCAGAACCGATACTTAAATTTTCACGACAACTTTCAACATAAGCGGTAACAAATATTTTCAAAAAATAATTTTTTTTTGGAAGGGACATTTTGTAATTAAAATTAAACAATGGAGCCATAAGATCAAACAATCGCACAAGCAGTATAAAACATAATTTAAAACAATTAGCCAACTATATATATAAGACATAATAAAAATTAACAAAAACCTTTATAGTCAGCAAACAAAGGTGAGCCTCACCCCACATTAAAGAAATTTGTTCATCCTTAAATTCAATTATTAGAAATATCTCGTACAGAAAGATAGAAAAAAGAATGAGGTTAATAGGGAATCCTATCAAGATACATGCTCCATATGTCGTGGCATTAGTGACTAATGCAGCCGCCCGGAACTTGACAATGGTCCCCACGATATTATCATTCTGGTTTTCCTTTTCTTTTAGTTTCCTTAGCCTCTACAGCGATATTATATGCAATCATCCTGTCCAAGTTCTGCACTGCCATAAGAGAGTTTATAGCAGTGTTGACTCCACATTTCCACGAAGGAATAGTAGGGTCAATAGGAACCCTCCTGCTGGAACTTTTCTTCTTCTTTTCTCTCCTCTCCTTGGCTAGCTCTCATATATTTTTGTCTCTTTTAAACTCCCATGCTCTTACCTGTCGAGATGACATGTCTCTCACCTCTACATTTGGTCTAGCCATTTAGGGAAAGACTTGAAGATAAAGTTAGAGAGTATTTACGTTGGGGAAATAAGGTAAATTTTTATTGTAGAGTCACTTTGCCAAACTAGTTATTGAAGTGTTCATCCATCTAGGTGATTTGTTGAAAGTAATATACTGAGGATATGAGTATGCAGACAAAAAGGGCAAACAAGAAATATTTTGGCAATTCGATGAATGCATTCGTAGACATAAGGTTGATAACCAAAAGTTACAAATTCAAGTACACATTTGACATTAATTTAAAGGTTGTATTGGGAAATTAGGAAAAACCTCTAATCAACACGCCAAACAGCTCAATATGCCTATTTATAACCCATCCTTTGAAGTTCAACCCGTCAAGATCTGGGACTACAATCTAAACCTATACAACACTAATTCAAAAAGGATTCACAGTATTTTCACACTCCAAAAGTAAATAAATACAACTCAAGCCATAGTCTAACGAGATTCTAGAATTTTACAAGAGTTGAACTGAAATAGAGAATTATGTACTTCAATCAACTAAGAGAGACTCAACAATGGTATATATTATGTGAATGAGTATAACATTAATGAAATAAATACGGGGTTTGAGTTACTAAATTTTGATGTCGAATATGATGTTACAAAATGTTAGGCATCATTGTAGTCCAAATCCTAGCACAATTCAACTACTTGAATACTCTTAAAAACAAGAAATATAATCTATATTGCAGGTGTGAGTTTGTGTAGTGTAAAAATTGAGTGAGAGTAATTGAAAATGGAGTTTTAAACCTTTTACCTGAAGTGACCATCCATATTCTGTGCATTAGGCAATATTTATTAAACATTCCCATCAACTCGGCGAATCACCGAGTATCTACTGTCTTCACTAAATGTAAGAGGATTCTACTCATGCAGGAATCCCTACAGTGTTCTTCATTGTTATAGCCAACCTAAACGGTGGTACACCACTAATGCTCTCTAGACTGCCATGTTTACAGGATCCAAGTTGAAGTCTCAGTGAATCAAACGGTGGAAGAAATCCTGTTCGCTAACCCTATTGGTGGTTCTCCTACTAGACATATTATTGTCCTTCATACACTCTTTCAAACACTTCCCTCACATCAACCTGTACCAACATCACACCATTATTTTACTCAGAAACAAAATGAAATTTAAAAAGGATTTTGGGTTGCCTCCCAAATAGTGCCTTAGTTAACGTCTGGCACGGCGTAACTCAATTTTAGATCTCACTTTTGGGGTTAGCCATAGTATCAATAGGAAAAGCTTCTTTTAGTCTTGGGTTAAGGTGAGACAGAATATGATATATCTTGGTTTCTAATTGTTTGATCGACACTGAATGGGAGGCAATGGAGTTACTAAGAGTGGACATTTTTTTTCATTCCTTTTCGCATCTTGTCTGACACTTCATCTTTTTCGAGGATACGCAAGAGCATGTCCTCAAATCTTCCACCTTCCTAATAATTGTGCTTTATATGTTCATGGGGAGGCACATATTGATCTTTCTCCCTAGCATTCCAATTCGGATTACGGTCCCCCATTAACGATCTCTGTCTCCCACCCTTCATTTCTACCCCAACCATGAGTTTTATCATGTATATAATAGTTTGAACTATACCCATCTCCTTGGTTGGATAGAAATTTCATTTCCTCATTATACAACACTTCAAACTTTATTTCTTCACGGTTTGTGCTCCCGACCCCCAAAACATTAAGACCACGGGTGTTACACCTCATAAATCTAATGACTTAAGGTAGACTCCTACATGATGGTAAATAACTCTAAAAGCGTTAAATTATGTTTTAGTACTAATTTAGTATAATTAACTCAGTTTGAAAATTTTAGTGCCTTAAAGGTGTAAGAACGACCATGATGTCTGGAAAACTAGTGACTTGAACTTGTGTAAGGATGAGTCGTGTAGTGGGTTTTGGGGTGACGTTTGAGGACTAAACCTTATATAGATTATGCATGTATAGATAGATATCTAACCAAGTTATTAAAGTCATAATACTAAGGGAGGAGTGCCAAGATATAGGGGCAAGCCAAGGCTTAAAGCCAAGGCTGTCCAAAAGAGAGGATATTGCCTCAACATCCACGGGCATGACCACGGCTCATGGTCAAGACCATGTCCAAGTGGGGGGTATAATTGAGCTTCTTTTTCCAAATAAAAAGGACTCCAAGTATCTTAGACACCGCCCCAAACTTCACTAGGGGGAACGCGACTAGTGGTCCACTCCATGAGAAGTGAAGGTGGTCGTGGAGTTGCCTTGGTTTTAATGAAGGTGGGTATGTTTGGAGGGGTTACTACCCAAGACACCATGAGCTAGTTAATGGGTCGTGGTGCATATTGATGAACAATGGGGCTTGGTCGTAAAAAGTAGTTGGTGTGTGAAGTTGATGCGCCATTTTTGGAGTCTACTGCCTCACCCTTCACGAGCCACACCACAACTCGTGGTGTTCTTAATGGCTCGTGAAGGGGCTCGTCAGGGCTGGATAGGATTTCACTAGTGAAGGTCGAGATGGACTTTTATTTTATAAGTCCAACTAAGTGAGAGCTGTTTTGGGCATTTTAGGGGTTAAGTATATATGGATTTAAGTCATTTTACAGCTATTCCCAAATAAAAATATAAACTCCCAAATTGAAATCAAAAGCTCTCACTTCTCTCTAAACTATCTCTCTACCAAGGTTTACCATTGAAAAGAATTCAATCATCTAGACAGGGTTCAAGGTCCAACGTTTTCAACAAAATTTCTTGGTGAATATTCCATTAGGTATGGTGGCTCCAAGGTCCAAGGTGTTCACTGTTGGATTTCAAAAATCCCAAATTTTTAGGTTTTCAATCAAACACATGGATATCTTTCTATACCTCTTTTCATTGATCTAAATTGACTAATTATGACTATACATGATTTTTTTATGGATGAATTAAATTAATATTATGGTTTTTGAATGAAATTACACAAGACCAATGTACCTCCATTCTTTATAAATTATAAACCCTAGTTATGGTTGATAGTGAATAAATAATGAGAATGAAGAATGTTGTTTTTACAATTCGTTATGGTATTATTATATTGATATACATGATCAATGAATGACAAGGAAGTGGGGTAAATTCTTGAAGGCTATAAGTAAGGGATTTCAAGGAGATGAGTATTATTGTATTGAATTGTTGCTTCAATTATGATGAACATAATTACTTGGTTATGTATTGTGGAGTAGAACTATTTTTCCTCTTCCCTTTAACTTTAAGCTTGATCGAGTATGTATGATGTGTTACGAATGCTATTTTATTATATGAATATGAAGGTTGTGAGATAATGACGGTTGTGTTGTTATGTTGAATTGAAGGTAATTCTCATGCACCCTAATATGACTATGTTATGAAAGAAGTATTCTCATATGATGTTGGTTCTATGAAAAAATGACTTCTTATCTTGTAACTGTTGAGTTAATGATATATGAGGGATTAAGTCTTTAAGATTTTATTTACAAACTATTGCTTAAATAAAGTCTAAAGGTTACCTAAAAAGGGGAATCAAGCTTAGCACCGAGAGGATATGCATGAGATAGGTTCATTCTGAAACAAAGGAAGGTTTCTCGAATGGTCTCATGAGATGGAAACTACAATACCATTAAGAATAAAGAGGGTTTGTAGTAGCAATCTTCATATCCCTTAATTATGAAGCCCACATAATTTTTAGCTATTGGATTATATACTATCATGAATGTTATGGCCCACATTGTCATGTAGGACACCCTCCCATCAGTGTGAGAGGTTGAAACCAGATTCCATGTACCCCACATGGTGTATGTGGGTTATGGAGAAGTTCCTCGATTGTTAAAAACAAGAATAAAGGAAGTACGTGGTTATGCTTGTGTCCTAATGCGCCTTTTCTTGATATGTGTTGGGTATGGGGACTCATATGTATATTGCACTAGTAGTCTTAAAAAGGGGGTAGTGTGTAAAGTCATATGATATAATGATTAAATGAAATCAAGAGTGTATGTTATGAAAGGTGGTTTTTATTCTAATGTTGCTTGTAATATTAAATGTCTCTTTATATTATGGTATGGATTGATTGTGTATTATTAGAATGTGCATTATGGATTTTAACTTGAAATAGCATGGTTTGAACTAAAGGTCCCTTTATGCATGTTATAATGGTTTTAATTGCATAACTTTCATTGTTAGTTCATGTGGAATCTACTAACCCATATTTCTCTTATTTTTATACCAAGTTTAGGTTTGGGCTAGTAGGTCTTATTGAAGAAGAAGTAAAGGCTTGGATAACATTCTCCAAGACCAATTGGTTTGTTCTCAAGCTCTGAGGAATACATGATACCAATATGTTTCTTTCTTCTATTTTTGTACTAGACAACTATTATAATTCTTATATGGATACTTTCGATTGTAAGGGCTAAGGTCCCTATGTTGAGATTCTTATTTTTGAACCATGATTTTTAATAAGACAAGTCTAGACGCTATATTTTAATATATGAAATAGTGTGACATTGATTGTTAATGTTCTAAATATTTCCATATGTTTCAATCTCTTATGAAATGATGATATGCTAAGGGCTTGGATAAGACCTCTATAAGGTCGAGTATGTCGTGTTACAAATAGGGGTGATCTCGGGTCGTGACAAACGTGGTGTCAGAGCGAAGGTTATTGAATGATAATTAGTATTCATATCTCATGAACCACGTCTGTTAATGTCTTGTTTTTGGCTGTGAAGCACGCCACACTTATGAATGAGAGGCTATATAATGCTTAGGAACATTCACTTCTTATGATCTTGTTATAGTTTTGCCTAAGAGTCTTGCCCCTATCTGTACATGGCTTTTAATATTTTTTCTTCTGGATATAGGATATGACTACTACGAGGCAGCCGTAAGAAGGGTTAAAGAGGAGGTTGCGAATGCGGGAGTTCTTCCCCAAGGTAACCAAGCTCCTCCTAATGAGCAAGTTCCTATAGGTGGAAAAGTTTCGTTCAATCCTCCGATATTGATGGATGGGAGATAAGGGAGGATTTCCCAAACTTGATCCAAGTCATGGATACTCAATCTCAAGTCGTAACTACACAAGCTCAAGCTATGATGGGAAAAGCTAATCGGGAAATTGGGACTTCTGTGAATAAAAATTCTAGTAGCATTGATTCGCATTTGAGGGACATCACTAGAATGAATCCTCCAATGTTCTATGGGTCTAAGGTCAATGAGGATTCTCAATACTTTATTGATTGGGTATATAAGATCTTGTTAACTATGGGGGTAACTTCGAATGAGAAGGTCGAGCGTTCCGCATATCAACTCAAGGATGTGGCTCAAATAGGTTACACTCAATTTAAGGAAAATAGGGCTTTCAGAGCGTGCCCTATAAGTTGTGAAATTTTAGGAAGGATGAATCTTCCCAAGGGAGAAAATAGAGGCAAAAGTTGAAGAATTCGTCAACCTTCGTCATGAAGGTATAGAGTCCAAGAATTCTCTTTGAAGATAATTAAGTTGTCTAAGTATTATTTGTCTTTGGTTTCTACTACTAGAGATAAAATGAGTTGTTTTGTGATGGGTGTGTTCAATGATCTTGTGGAACAGTGTCGTGAGTCAATGCTTAATAATAATATAGGCATTTATATTTGATGGTGCATGCTCACCAAGTTGAAGAAACTAGGCATAAGAAGAGAAATAGGGATGCCAAAAGGGCAAGACACTACGACGGAGGTTCTTCCAAGGGTAAGCTTTAGATCCAAAATAAGACAAGACTTAAGAAGAGGATTTCCAACCAAGTTCCTTCCAATATTGCAAGGGCCAACAAAGATACGGTACTTAACCCAAAGCCACAAGGAGGAAAAAGTCATGGTTCTCAAGGTGGTAAATCAAATTTTTCCTAGTGTGGCAAGAGGCATGAGATGAAGTGACTAGTTAGAGAGTATATTTTCTATTGTTGTAGAAAGAGTGGCCACATATTGAAAGATTATCCCGTGACAAAGATTTAAGAGAGAAAGAGTAATCAAGCAAAAGAAAGTGGTCCTAACTCTGATGCTCCTAAGAGGAACCTCTTCTATACTCTCCAATCCTAAGGTGATCAAGAGAGCTCTCCCAATGTTATTACCTGTATGTTGCAAGTATTTTCAGTTAATGTTAATGCATTGTTCGATCTCGATGACACCTTTTCTTTTGTGACTCCTTTAGTGGATATGAAATGTAATATACTCCAAGATGTCTTATAACAACCCTTTTAAGTTTCTATACGATGGGTGAATCCATTGTTTCTAAGAGAGTCTATACGAATTGTTCTATTTTATTTTGTAGTAGAGTCACATTGTTTGATTTGATAGAACTTGATATGTTGGACTTTGATGTTATATTGGGGATTGATCGTTTACGTGCTTGTTTTGCTTATATTGAATATAGAACAAGGGTATTCAAGTTTCAATTACCTAATGAACCCGTCTTAGAGTGGAAAGGGGGAAGTTAAATCCCTAGAGGTCAAATTATTTCATGTATAAAAGCTTATAATATGATTTCTAAGGGATGTATCTACGTATTGTGAGGGTCAAGGACGTTGGGTACGAGTCTTCTCTTTTTGAATCGGTCCCCCTAATAAAAGATTTTCTGAAAGTCTTCTCCAAAGACTTGCTCGGAATTTCTTTGTGAATAAGAAATAAATTTCGGTATTGATTTATTGCAGGTTATTCAACCCATATTGATTCCTCCTTACCATATGTATTTGGACGAGTTGAAAGAATTGAAAGCCAAACTCAATGATATTCAATACAAGGGTTATATTTGACCAAACATTTCTCCATAGAGTGCCCTATTATTATTTGTGGAATGAAAGATGGGTTCTTAGGATGTGTATTGACTACGCAACTGAACAAGGTCATCTTCCTAGAATTGATGATTTGTTTGACCAACTCCAAGGAGCAAGTTACTTTTCGAAGATTGAATTAAGGTTGGGCTATGACCAACCTAGAGTGAGAGGAGTCGACATTCATAAAGCATCTTTCCAAACAAGATATGGTTACTATGAGTTTGTAGTCATGTATTTTGGTATAACTAATGCCCCAGTAGGCTTTATAAAACTTATGAATCGGGTGTTAAGGAACTATCTTGAACCTTTCGTGCTTGTCTTTATCTATGATAATTTGGTATAATAAAAGAGTGAGGAAGATCATATGAGTAGTTTGAGGATAGTGAAACAACTCCTCAACGATCATAAACTTTTTGCTAAGTTTAGCAACTGTATGGTTTGCCTAACAGTGGTTGCTTTTCTTGAACATATTGTTTCAAGTGTTGGTATAGAGGTCGATCCAACGAAAACGGAGGCGGTTAAGAATTGGCCTAGACCCTTAAGTCCCATGGATTTTAAAAGATTTTGGGTTTATCCCGGTATTATAGGAGATTTATTAAAGGTTTCTCCTCTATTTCTTCTCCATTGACGCCCCTAACCCAAAAGAAAGTTATGTTTGAGTGGTTGGAAGCTTGTGAAGAGGCCTCCAAATAAGAGTTGAAAGATAACCTTACCTCCGCTCTGGTGTTGATTTTACCGAAGTGTATCAAAGGGTTTGTAGTGTAGTGTGACGTTTCTCGAGTAGGTTTGGGTTGTTTCCTCATGCCACATGTTAAGGTCATAGCTTATGCCTCAAGGCAACTTAAGGTACATGAAATGAACTATCCGACCAATGATCTTGAATTAATGGCCGTAGTGTTTGCTTTGCAACATTGGAGAGATTATCTTTATAGGTTGCATGTAGATATGTTCACTGATAACAAAAGTCTCCAATATGTGTTTACTCAAAAAGACTTGAACCTCCGAAAACGAAAATGGTTAGATATTTGTAAGACTATGATATGAATGTCCTTTACCATCCCGTCAAAGACAATTTAGTTGCGGATGCTTTGAGTTTCATCTCCATGGGTAGTGTAGCCATCTTGAAGATGAGAAGAAAGAGGTAGTCTATGATGTGGATAGGTTGGCCCGATTAGGAGTTCGACTAGTAGATTCTCCAAAGGGTGGTTTCATGGTCCAACATAGCTCCGAATCCTCCTTAGTTGTTGATGTGATGTCTAAGCAACACCTTCTGGTTAATCGTCTCTTGTGCTTTGCCTTCAACAATTTTATGTCTTGTATCATTAGGAGGTATATCTCTGCTTTGAGGAACTAATAGGTGACACACAGCCTGCTCCTTATTTTGATCCACTTCCTTCAAGGCTTCACGTATTGGAACAAAGGACAGAGTGATTATCTTTTGTTCCTTCTTGCGCATAAGTGTCTATGCTGCCACAAACCTTCAAATACATAAAACTTAAGAGTTTTCATCAGAAATTGACACAAAATAAGCATTGGAGGAAACTATTTCTATCGAAACATAGACTAAATAAGTCCAATTGGTGGAATCATCATAAAACAACCCTATACTTTTTAAAGTCCCAATTTTCTTTATCATGTTTTCAAACTTTCTAAAGATTTGTATGTCCTCAACCAAGAACCTCATTCTTGGTCTGATCGTCTTATAATATTCCTTATATATCATGGTTTTACCTGTGGAAAAATTGATACAATTCTTTTTAGTAAAAGATCCTCCAATGAGAACCTTATTATTCAAGTTTATGTTGATGATATTATCCTTGGTAGTCCTAATATCTGTCTCTGTGAATAATTTTCTATCCTTATGCAAAGTGAATTTGAAATGAGTATGATGGGCGAATTAACTTTTTTTCTCAGACTACAAATCTAGCGATCTCAAAAAAGTACATTCCTCTGTCAAACCAAGTACTGCAAAAACCTTATTCAAACGTTTGGCATGCAAAATTAAAATTCATTAAGTACTCCAATGAATTCCACATGTCCTGTTGACCGAGAGGTATCTTTGGATTCTTACTCTATCTCACTTCTAGTTTATCGGATATCATCTTCGGTGTGTGCAAATGTTCTTGGTTTCAATCAGCCCCTAAATAATCTCTTTTAGCGGTAGTAAAGTTAATTATTTGTTATATAGTTAGAACAACATCCATTAGTTTATGGTATCAAAAACAAAAAAACTTCTTGAAGGATTTTCTGACGTTTACTATGCAGTTGATAAAGACGACAGAAAAATACTAGTGGTACAAGTGAAATTATGTGGAAATCATCAATATCGCGGAATAAGCAAAAAGCAGGGCTTTGTATCTCTTTTTATCACTGAGGCTAATAGTATTTTCATTGGTAAATGTTGTTCTCAAATTTGATTGATGGTTCATCTATTCAGTAATTATGATTTGTCTTTCAAACCAGTCAAAATTATGTTTGATAATTTTAGTGTCATTTGTTTGTCGAAAAAAATTGTGCATAATTTTTGAGATAAGCATATTGACATCAAACATCATTTTATTCGAGATCATGATTTAAACGGTGATATTGAAATTTCATTTATTAGCACCCATTTTCAATTAGATGCTATTTTTACAAAACCTTTCTAAGAGGAATGATTTTGTTCACTTCAAAAGGATTTAGATATCATTCAGAATCCTTTACTATGTAAACATTATTGTGTGCATTAACTGTTTACTATTTTTCGTATATTTTCTTCCACCTCGTATATTGTGTTTTCCTTTTAAACTTTTATTTCCTTCTATATTAGGCTCTTATTTACACCGCCTGCATGTACTTGTTAATAATCAATCTAATCAGTTCTCCCTTTAAGTCTTGTCATGTCTCTTCCTCTTCCCCCTCCTTCTTTATATCTCTTCTTCTTGACTCTTTTCTTCCTCACATTCTTCTTTTGTTTCTCTTGCTCTACAATGACAAAGTATTCTCCATCCACTCGCCAGAAAACTTGCAATAGAGGCAAAGGAAAGGTGACCTTTTCCATTTTCGTCAACTCTGACTCTGATGATCTTTTCCAAGCCTCCATCTCTTCCTCCCTAGGTAAACTTCCTGATGAATCCTTTTATGGTGGGTCTTACATAAAGAATTACAAATTTGATTTTGATAGTTCCCTTGATTAGAAGAATGAATTTGGGAACTCTTTTCACGAATCTCTTTTCCACTCCTTGAAAGACAAAAGTCTTGTGCATGGAAGGTTTGTTGATCTTGATCTTGTTTCTTCCCTTGACTTCAAATTCAAAACTTTATTTGAGTTTTAGGGTTGAGCAAACATCCCTCATTTGGCTGTTTTTAGTTAAAATTCATTTCACTAAGACAGGCGAAATTAAGTCTTTAGTGTTGGGTAAAAACATTTTTCTTTATGGCAAAAAATTCTAATCTATGTTTGGCATCTCATTCACTAGGATTATGGCCCATCAAAAGAACTATTAGCCCTTTGACTTTGATTTGTCTTTGAACAAGCAAAGCTTGAAATTGTTCTTGACCCCTATTAGCCAATATCTTCCAAGCTAGGACCTAAGGATCTCCCTTTGGAGACATGGGTGATTGCTCATATTGTTGCTACCACCCTCTTTCCCAGGGCTGATTCTCATTCTATGCTTATTCAGCATGATACTCTGTTTGCGTACTGTTTGGTTTCTGGAGTTAAAGTCCATTTATCTTTCTTTATCATCTTCGATATGACGTGTGTCATATAAGATCCTTTTGATCATCCATTTGTCATTCTTATCACTCACATGTTTCAGTCACACTTCATGTTCCTAGAAGACTTCGCTCTTGTTCTAATTAAACAGAGGTACAACTCCCATGCTTTTCTTAGCATGGGTTTTACTCGTTTCGGCTGCTCCTGGGGACTCAAGACTGATTCGGACGACGTGGGTGCCACCCCTGTCAAATATAAAGACTCCTTCTTCACATATGTGTCCACTACTAAACTCAATACGACCTCGGAAAATCTAGTTAAGATGCACAACATGTTGGATATTATGGCCTTCACTATTGCTCAAATTCCTGATCTCATGACCAAGCTTTCTGCTATGAGTGAGCAAGTAGAATCTTTGAAGGATCTCCTGTTGTCAGTCCATTTAAAAATCGATAGTGTGAAGGATGTCATAAAGGAAACAGGTGTTGATGTTCCTCGTATTCGTCTCAAGTTGTATCAAATCATAAAGGAAGCCATCAAGATTGCTACAAACGTTCAAGATGGATTTAAAGCCATCTCCACCTCGCTTTACTCTGAAGCTGAAGAGATATCGATGGCTATTTTCAACACCTTCAACTATTCCGTATGTCGTCATTGATTTTCTCTATGATTCTATTTTGAACTGCTTTTGTTTTGCGCCTGTGGTTTCGCTCAAAACTTCTGATTTTGTTTAAGTTTTTGTGAAATTCTTATTCTTTCCTTTTTTCTAATGCGAAAGGGGGATAAATTGTTAACTATTATGCTATCAGTGTTTGTGATGCTTATGGTTAAATTGTGATTTTCTCTATTTGTGTGTCTCTATTGAGATAAGTTTTTGCATTATCTGCATAGCATAGAAAATCTTTTGCATAGTTTCAAGAGAGCTAGTTGAAAACCCAACTCTACTGGTCAACTAATTTTTATCACATTTAGGGGGAGAAAATCAACTACAAGCTATAAAATTCGATTATATCAGGGAAGTATATCTACTATGTGTTGTCATCATAAAAAAGGGGGATATTGTTAGAGAAAAATTTCAATGATGATCAACTTATATCTTGGCAGGACAAGGGTATCATCAAAAAGAAAAACAATCAATCATGGATCTCTATGATACAGGTGAATGATTAACCAACCAACCATCCTTATTGATGAATATCAATCAACGATCCAAATGAAGATTCCCAAAATCATGGATCACAAAAGGAAGATTAATCATGGAAGTTTAATAAATCACTGATCGCACATGAGCTAATAAAAGAAAGTTCAATATCTCGAAAGAAAACAATTAAGAATTAACTCAAGAACTATTTTTAATCCAACACCCAAGGGAACTGAAAAAATCAAAGGGCTACTTCAAACAACCAATCGAAGAAACTACAGGAATTGAGACTAGAAGTCAATCTTGTGCTTTATTCTTGGAAAATAAGGATTCCTTACCTTCTTTTCCAAAGATAAAAAACTCTTGGGTTAAGTCTGAATCATATCACATTTTCTACTCATCTTTCATCAAGCATTGTATTACCTAGTTCTATTTTATAAACGAAAAAAAGAGATGAGATACAATATTCTTGGTGAGGATTTGTATACATATATAAAAAAACGAGGGAAACAAACACATACATGTAGGGTGTTTATGCTCATCTATGTACTCACACCAAAATGTTCAACAAGCTTGATGAGAATATCCATGCAATCCAAGGGGATTGGACGCAAGAATCCCAATCATTATAAAAAATATCCTATGTCAAGTTTGCTTTTCTACATTTGATTACTTTGCTTTGTTCAGCAGTTTACTAAAGATCACTTCAAGTCAACTACTCGTAAGGAAAAAAATTCACCCCCTCTTGCACTTTCAATATGAACTTTTCTTCGTCGAAAACATTAAAATATTAAGAAATAGTAAATCAATAAAACAAAAGGGCAATGCATATATAGTAATAACTATTTTAAAGTAAACATTCTAACAATCTAAATCATATAATTAACATTGATAAATAAAGTCATTCATTTGTCTTGGGCATCAAATAAACAAGTCTTAACACTTCTCAAACTCTTGATAAGTTTAATAATTTTGGAAAAAGAATTTCAGAAGCATATATCTACATCGCAAGCGAAAATTTTAACAAAAATAAATGAATTTAGACTACAATTAAAAAAAATTATACAAACTTCAACTAGAATTATTACAAGTCATATAAACTTTTCTTTGAAGAAAAACTAAAATATTAAGGAGTAAATTAGTAAAACAAAAGGTGAATGTTTAGATGGCAATAATTATTTTGAAGCAAACTTCCTAGCAATCTAAATCACATAAGCTAAATTGATAAATAAAATCATACTTTTGTCTTGAGCAACAAAAAAATCATGAGAATTTTCTAACTCTTGAAAATTTTAATAATTTTGAAAAAGATATTCAAAAGCATACTGTAAGCATTAATATTTTATTGGATTTGAATCCGTAAATTAATTAGGATTATATTAAATTCAAAAAAATTGTGGAGGTTATGTGGCAATCCAAGTCAAGTTAAATAAGCCACTAAAGTCATGCCACTTGCCAAGTTTATGTGGCAATCCAAGACAAATTAAATAAGCCACTAAAATCATGATACATATCAAGGTTATGTGGCAATCCAAGTCAAATTAAATAAGCCACTAAAAACATGTCACATGTCAAGGTCATGTGGCAATCCAAGTCAAATTAAATAACCAACTAAAATCATGTCACGAGTCAAGGTTATGTGGCAATCCAAGTCAAATCAAATGAGCCACTAGAATAATGACATGTGTATGTGTGGCATGTTTTGACCAATAAGATCATAGCTTTTCTATGAGCAATGTGATTGGTCGGTAAATCACACCAGTAGATCACTCCCTACTACTATAAATAGGTGTCCTCATTATTCATATAGGGAGGTTTCATTAAGAACAAGAAGCAATAATAGAGCTTATGGATCAAAAGCTACAGATTCTCTAAAAGTTACAATTTCAAACAATCAAGTTCAAAGTTCAAGATTCAAGATTATGCTAGTTCTTCATGCTAATTATACATCATAACTATACAAGTGTTCATGATGAATAATTCACACTCAAGTTCAAGATTCAAGATCAAGCTATTCAAGCCCTTGACTCTAAAACAAATTCAAGTCCTACATATTTCATATTATATTGAAGAATGAGAGGATTACCAAGAGATTGTAACACGCATTATGTTTTGAAATCAAATACTAATTTTTTTACATCTATTTTCCTGTGTGGAATATTTATTTTACTCGACTTGAAAATTTGTTGGTTACACATATATCTACATCACAAGAGAAATTGATAACAAAACAAATGAGTTTATACTAATTCATTAACTTCATATATTGGAACATTACATGCTAATTATACATTGAGAAATAATAATTATTATATTATCATACTTATTTTCCTTAAGCATAATTATTTTCCTTAAGCACTAGAGGTTAAGAAATATACCTTTTAGGATAGAACATTTAACTTAATTAGAATAATGGTACCTCGTATTCTGCTAAACATCAAACTCAATCAACGACAATAAATGACACGAAATTTTTTTACAAGAGGAAGAGGAGTAGAAGATTATAAAAATTTGTGGTTGAAAAATGAGAGCTAACCCCCTATATATAGTCAACAAAGGTTAATATCAAGAAGAATTTTTTTTCTTATTTTAAAAATTATGACCTTACCGAGGGGTCACAACCATTAGGAATGTTACATCTTATTGAAAAGTCACAACTCTTTGTTAAAGTCACAACTCATACAAAAATCACAACCCTTTAAGAAAAGTCACAACTCATCAAAAAAAGTCAACTTAAGTTAGGGATATTATAGTGATTTAACATTTAATTTAGGAGTTCATGTTTTTATGAAATTAATACACAAAAATTTAACTTTTTTTAAATTGTATTTTCACTACCTTCAATTTCTTCATTTCGTTCGAGAAATAGATGTAAATTTTCTCGTCACATTCTTTTTAATTCTTCCTCAAATGCCGAGGTAAAACAGCTATCTCTCTCCTCTTCACTTTTTGTTTTGCTAAGTTAGTTTTAGTTGTATTCGTAATCCATGTCTCAATGGTGATTGTCTCTGTGCCATTATTGAAGGAAAATAATTGTGCTTTGTCATGGATCGCTATCATTGGACAAACCCTTGATGATATTCTTACTGTACCATAAACACCAAAATTTTCCACTACTGAGTTACCAATCTGCAAGAATATAAAATGGCACCTCTGCCTTGTCCAAACTAGAGAAGGAGAATGCCACTTCAATATCAAGCCATACTTGCAATGTATATCTTGAATACAGCTTATCACCACACAACTCTTATATTCTTATTAGGGTCATATATTTATTTAGAGTCATAGAACATTTCCTAATCAATTTTCACTCCTTTAAGCAAAATTGACATCCGAAACATGCTTATCTTCTATTGTATCAAATATATGCACCAATTGTATGTGTACTAGTCAGCATTAGTAACAGGGAAGCTATACTTGAGAACATGTTTATTAATTTCCACTTTGTGTGATGATGAAGTGTCTAAGATATTATTAATTTGCAACGCAATAGGGAAAAAAATGGGCATTCAAAACATTTGTAGTAGATGAATAAGTGGGTGTTTTGCCTTTATCAAGATGATAAATTTTTTGCTTCTATATAATAATAAATATTGTTAATCCCTTTGTTTTCTCACACTATCTATCACTATTGTCTCATTCCCATCCAAGTTTTAGATGGGTCACATAATATCAGTGCAACATTATCATTATATACATATATATATATATATATATACATACATTCATATATATATATATATATATATATATATATATATATATAT
>NC_028645.1:59318497-59343262 GCF_001406875.1 Solanum pennellii | reverse complement strand
TATATATATATATGTATGTATATATAATCAACCTTCACTTCATTAAAATGTACCCTAAGGGTGGAACCATTTGTTCTCTCTCCCTTCATATCTAATTAGTTTAGACTTCATTCGGGGAAGAATATTCCCGGGGGTGGGGGGGGTAATATTGTAACACCTCTGACACAAAACATAGAAAATACACTATGAAACCCACCTGAGCAAGTGATTCATGGCAGGGTTCATGGACCGTAACAACCCTAAAAATGTATATGCTAAGTAATGCATAATATGTCTAGAATACCTATGATTAGACCAGGGTTCACACGGACTGATGCGTGTAGAATCAGACCTCGGAACCCTTGCTACAGCCAAGCCAACACACTTGTGGAGTTAGTTGATCTTGTAAAGGTTGTGTACAACCATGTAGGGCTCTCGAATATTAAGATTTACTTGGAGGAGTCTTTACCGGACTCAAAAAGGGGAAATCTTAGGTTTGGAGGGTCTAGGGGTAAAATGGTCTTTTTACAAGCTAAGGGTAGTATCATAATTAGCCTAAATATATAATTAATTATTTAATTAATAAAGTGGATGGGTATTTCGGGGAGAGAGGGCCGAAATTGGGCTCTTGAAGTGAAGTCTTGCCCCCCCAGGTTCGAACCGAGGTGGAAGCAGTGAATTAAAGTGATTTTTTATTCATGCTATTAAATTAATGACATTAATTAATAATTATTATTCATTAGATTATTTAAAATAAATTAAAACTAATATTTTTATTAAAAAACAAAACCTTATTGACTAAGTCCTAAAACTAGACTCCTAAGCGTCCTACAACTCCCGCTATCTCACGTTTATCTCTCCATTCTCATGCTCAACCTCTCTTATTCTTTCTCACGTTTTTTTTACTGACAAAATAAGATACAAAATAAGAAAAATAAACCAAGTTCTTCATTCTTGAAGAACTCACATGAAATCAGAAGAAAACAAACGTTAATCGCACACTAGGCTAAGGGAGGTTGTAAATCGAGTGGAGTTGATATTGAGGAGGCTAAGACGTGTACTTGGTTGATGTTTTTGGAAATCAAGTCAAATGTTTGAATGTAAAAAAGGTATGAGTTTTCTTCTCTCTTGGCCGCTTTCCCAAGAGACTCCTTAAGGTTCGAATTAGTCATTAAAAAACTAGGATTGTTTTCCCTTTTGCATGCCCCTGCCACTAGCTCCCAATGAATCGTAGGTTGGGTATGATTGCTGGTAGATTAAGGTGTATGTGATTTTTTAGTTGTGACTATGATTATGTTGTGTACTTGAAATCGTATGAAATGCAACCATGTACTCGAATGTTTTTGCAAGTGTGTGTTTGTTAAAAAATGTCACTCTGAAGGTTACTGCGAATGAGGTCAAGTCAAAGCTTCAAGTTTTATATGTTTTGGTTGTCATTTTACGTACATAAACCTATGTTAATCGTTGTGTTCATAAAAATAGAGGTGTGGCTGATTTGAGCGCCAAAATTTTACATAAACAAAACCATGAAATACACCCCTAAAAGTGTTAAACAATTCATGAAGCTTCCCAAGTATTCAAGTGGAAATATTGATGAAAATAAGTTAAGAAAATGATTAAGTGTACATCCAAAAATATAAGTTTAGTTTAGGCTAAAATATAGAAGGGAAATCTAGAAAAAATCAAATTTATTTAAAGGGGTGAGGCAACAAGGATTCGAATCGTGACCTCACCAGTATGGAACCTAATTCTCGCAAGAAAGAAAGAAATGGGGTAGGGGGGATTTGAAATGGGGTGTATAGGCGAGTAAGGAGGATGAAAAACTTTAAATAAATAAAATGGGAGGCGTGGGAATCGAACCCACGACCTCAAGGCTGGAAAGGAGAAGGGCGAAATAAATAAGAAAATAAAGTGAGGCTGTGGGGGCTCGATCCCACAACCTCACTGCCAAACACCTAGCTAAGCCAATTTTAATTAAAAATAAAATAAGGAGTCTATGGGGTTTTGAACCCACAACCTCCCTGCCCTAACGAAATTAAAAATAAAATAAGGAGGTTGTGGGTGTTCGAATCCATAATCTCCCAATTTCCATCGAAATAATGAATAAAATAAAAAGAGGTTGTGGGGGTTTGATCCCACAACCTCTTGGTCTAGGCAAATCAGACAAAACAAATTTTAAATGAAAAATAAAAAGGGGTTGTGGGGGTTCGATCCCACAACCCTTTGGCCAAATACGAGGAAAACCTAAGGAGAAAAATAAAGATAGAATGTTGATGATAAGGCTCGATCTAGGGTCCCAATGTCATGAAGACTAAAAATAAAGTCAAAGAAAATTGTAAGTATTGTCCAAGGTGTTCAAACTTGGGTTCCCTTGTCCAAATTTCCGTAATGATACATAAATCATACCTGAATTGAATGTTCAAGAACAATGCCACCTACTTAGATCGAAATCGAGTTAACAAGATACAAAAGTCTTGTACTAAAAATATTAGAAAGATATGAGTCACTTAACAAACTATGAATGAAGTCTCATGGCTTGTATGTATAGATTCATAAGTATAGCATACAATTAAAAATAAGTGAACCTAAGATGTATGTAATGAAATGATGAAACCCTAGAAGGGTTAAGTAAGAGTGTGAAACACACTAAATGGCAAAGTGCATTGGTATATGATGAAATGAACATTCACGTAAAAAGGGGTGAGTAATTATGAAGAGCAAATGTTCTAATGTTAATGAATGTGGTGACAACATTATATGATGCTAATGTAAAAGATTAGAGCAATCTCAAATGAGCCTAAGTAAATGTTACTAAAACATACTCACCTACGAGAGTGTAAACTTAATGAAGTGACCAGTCTCTATGAACACTCTAATGAAAGTATTCAGATTAACACACTTAATACTAAGATAAGAAATCATCTATTGAGATATGATGTCCTCATACTAGAAGCCATCTTACATGACGTATGAGTTGAATCTAATGGAACTTTATACTGAGCACTGATAGACTAGCTATAAGCGGTGATGCCCTCTTTTAGAAAGGGTGGAGGATCACGTAACTCTCAGGAGATGAGACTGTCCGGCATTCCATGTATGGGTCTCCTTATATCTCCTAGTCTTCGAACCTATACTGCCAATATAGGGATCTGACGGGGTTAAACTCCCATGTACTCTTGCATGTTTTGGGTCACTTTGGCCGGTGAGTCCACCTGTTTTTGGTGCGGGGGAGACCCTAGATTTCATGATGCTCACATGATCTATGTCGGTTAAAGTTAAAGTTCCCAATGGCTAAATGAGGCCAGCCTCAAATGATGCACATAATGAAATGAAAGATACCAAAGCTATTATGATAGGATAATAAAGAGGTGAGCTAGACTCAAGTATTGACACTAGGTTATTCTTTATCATTGCACAACAAACTCGATGAAAGTCTTAAACTACATCTTAGGTAAAGCTTGTGTTCACAATAGCCTATGAACGAAATTAAATGAAGTACGTATGAATGAATGAATCAGACTATGAGTTTGCTAATGAAGACTCCCTAGTTGAGGTCCCATATGTTGAGCCCTTATTTTGGAAAGTCTTAATGTCAAGTCCATGATTCCAAGGTATCATGGCATATGAATGGGTGTTATAAAAGATGTTATGTGTTATATGCTATATTATATGTGCTGTGTGTAGGATGTTATCTGCTGTGTGCAAAATGATAAGTATGATGATGCATGTTACTCTCATGGCATGACTTTCCTAAATCAAATTTGGGACGCTCACTGACTTTCTTAATCCAAATTTGGAAATTTTACTAACTTTCCTAATATCAATTTGGAAAGTCCACAGACTTGAGTTTCCATAATCGTATTGTTAAGAATGAGCTATCCTTTCTCGTGTATGTCCTTGGTGTGTGCTTGCATATACCCATACATAGAGAAAGTGTTCACTAATTCCATGCAACTCTAAATTTTTAGGTGCAGGTGCAGGTGGACGCTAGAGCTTACAGGTTGACGTTGCCGCTATTCGGACGTGGAGCTTTCATCCGGACTTGGTAGGCCCTCATGCTCTCGAGGCTGTCTACTATTCTTATCTACCTTAGATGTAGGCTTTAGCTAGTGGATCATGTTCCACTGTCATTTCACACTTTGTAATGGTGCCTTTATTGGCAAGTACACATTTAATGTAGCTATGAACTATTTCTTTCATTTTATGATCTTAATGTTAGATGGTTGATGGTGAACAATTTTATATGTAATAGAATGTTTAGTAAGAATGTTAGGAAATAAAAACTTTCAAATTTTCCGCTAAAATTAATCTAGATGATTTATGAATGACGTATGTAGGCTTGTTTTCGACCTCTGAGAGGTCAACAGCTTGTCTGGGGTCTAGACTCCGGTCGTGACAAAAATGGTATCAGATCACTAGGTTAAACTTTGAGAATAATAAGTTCACATCAACCACATTGAGTAGTTTCTGAGTCATGGTAGTAAAGTACACAACTATCTTGGATTAGAGATTGCATGATGCGTAGGAAAATTTCCCTTCTTCTGATCTTATCATGCCTTTCCTAATGTTCGATTTCTTGGTGTTATGAGTTTGTCTAACATTAGTCCTTATTGTTTTCAGAGAATGAATACTAGGAGGAACGTTGGTCAGAGGAGAAAAGGAGCAGCTGCTAGGAATAATCAGGTTCCACCCCACGCTTCGGCTGAAGGAGTAGTTATGCCTGTTAACCCAGCTGGGTTGACTTATGTGGAGGTGCGGGCATCTCTGGCCCTGATGTCATAGGCCATCACTATGTAGGCCCAGGCCATGACTGCCCAGGTCAACCGGCAAATTGTTGAGAGGGAGAACCCACAATTGCGTAGCATGGCTGACAAACTTAGAGATTTCACGAGGATGAACCCTCCTATTTTCACCGGGTATAAGACTTCATAGGACCCCCACGAGTTTGAGGATGAGGTGCATAAGATTTTTGTGGATACGGTGGACATAGATACTGGAAAGAAGAGATGGCATCCTATAAGCTCAAGGATGTTGCACAGACTAGGTGCAAGATCTGGCAGGAGAGCCGAGCTTTGGGTGGAGTTCCGGTAACTTGGGAGCTATTTAAGACAGCCTTCCTGGAGAGATTCTTCCCCATGGAGATGAGGGAGGACAAGATTGAGGAATTTATCAACCTTACGCAAGGATCTATGACACTCAGTGAGTATTCCCTGAAGTTTGTGAAATTATCCAGGTATGCTACTTCTCTTATGTCTTACATCAGAGACAAGATGAGTTGATTCTTGACAAGGATTGATGAGGATCTCGAGGAGGAGTGTAGGGAAACTGTGCTGCATGACAGCATGGACCTTTCAAGGCTTATGGTCCATTTCCAGTAAGTGGAAGAAAGCAGGAAGAGGAAGCACTCTAGAGCAGGGAACAGGTCAAGGCAAGCTGAGGAGAATTTTTCTAGAAAGCGTAATATTGAAATCACGGGTAAGCCCAGGTTTATGAAGGGACTCTCCCACAAAGGGGAGTCAAGTTCATCCAAGGGTCCCTATGATAAGAATTCTGAGCCCACAGTTAAGAGAAACAATGGAGTAGATACACCTCAGGAGAGGCCACCTTGCAGGAAGTATGGCAAACTGCATGGAGGAGAGTGTATGATGGGCACTAACACTTGTTACAGTTGTGGAAAACCGGGTCATATGGTGAAGGATTGTCCGAATAGGAGAAGTAAAGAACAAAGGAAGGAGAGAGTTCATCCTAATGGTCCAAGTGAAGAGGCTCCAAGAAGGCAACGATTCTTCGCACTCAAGTATAGGGGTGCAGAGGAAGGCACTTCTGATGAAGCCTTGGGTGCGTATCCCTAATTAGTCTTTCATATATTTGATTGTTTATGGAATTTATGCACTATTATAAGGTTAATATGTTTGAGACATTATGTTTGTTGCTAATTTACATGATTTATATGTTTACTTATGTTGTATGCTTTGATGATACTAGTTTAGGGAAGAGTTCCTTAGTCTATCAATGTGAAACCAATAGTAGGTTTCAAGGATGTGCACCATCATGCTAATAGTTGAATCAGATATTCACCAATGAAAAGTATTGACTTGCTTCTGTATGAATATAATCAATGGATAAGTGGCTTGTTGCTAGTAAAGAGTTGTGTCATTTGCGGACGAATGTTTCTAAGGGGGGGATAATGTAACTAACCTAAAAATGTATATGCTAAGTAATGCTTAATGTGTCTAAAATACCTATGATTAGACTAGGGCTCACACGGATTGAGGCGCGTAGAACCAGACCTCGGAACCCTTGCAACGGCCAAGCCAACTAACTTGGGGAGTTATTTGAGCTTCGAAAGGTTGGGTACAACCATGTAGGACTGTCGAATACGAAGATTTACTTCAAGGAGTCTTTACAAGACATAAAAAGGAAAAATCTTAGGTTTGGAGGGTCTAGGGGTAAAATGGTATTTTTCCAGGCTACGGGTACTATTGTAATTAACCAAAATATATAATTAATTATTTAATTAATAAGGTGGCGGGGTATTTCGGGGAGAGAGGTCCGAAATTGAGCTCTTGAAGTGAAGTCTTGCTCCACCCAGGTTCGAACCTCGGTGGAAGCAATGAATTAAAGTGGTTTTTTAAGATATTGAATTAATTTAATTAATTAATAATTATTATTCATTACCTTATTTATAATAAAATAAAAATCAGATTTTTATTAAATAAACAAAACCTTATTGACTAAGTCCTAAAAATAGACTCCTAAGCCTCCTACAACTCCCACTCTCTCACGTTATCTCTCCACTCTCACGCTCAATCTCTCTTATTCTTGTCACATTTTTTCTCCTTTAAAATAATATACAAAAAACAGAAAAATAAACCAAGTTCTTCACCCTTGAAGAACTCACATGAAATCACAAGAAAACAAACGTTAATAGCACATTAGGCTAAGGGAGGTTGTCAATCAAGTAGAGTTGATATTGAGGAGGCTTACACGTATTCCTGGTTGAAGTTTTTGGGAATCAAGTCAAAGGTTTGAACGTCAAAAAGGTATGGGTTTTCTTCTCTCTTGGTCCCTTTCCCAAGAGACCCCTTAAGGTTCGTATTAGTCATTCGAAAACTAGGATTGTTTCCCCTTTTGCATGCCCCTGTCACTAGCTCCCAATGAATAGTACTTAGGGTATGATTGCTGGTAGATTTAGGTTTATGTGATTTTTTCGTGATGACTATGATTACGTTGTGTAATTGAAATCGTATGAAATGCAACCACGTACTCGAAAGTTTGTGCAAGTGTGTGTATGTACAAATATGTCACTGTGAAGGTTACTATGAATGAGGTCAAGTTAAGTCTTCAAGTTTAATATTGTTTTGGTTGTCATTTTACGTACATAAACCCATGTAAATCGTGATGATCATAAAAAGGGAAGTGTTGCTGATTTGAGCGCCAATAATTTAGCTAAGCGAATCCGTCAAATACACCCTAAAAAGTGTTAAACGGTCCATGAATCTTCCCAAGTTTTGAAGTGAAAATATTGATGAAAATAAGTTAAGAAAATGATTAAGTGTACATCCAAAAATATAAGTTTAGTTTAGGCGAAAATAAAGAAGGGAAATCTAGAAACAATTAAATTAATTTAAAGGGGTGAGGCCACCAGGATTCAAAACGTGACCTCACCCGTGTGGAACCTTAATCTCGAAATAAAGAAAGAAATGGGGCAGGGGGGGATTCACGATGAGGTGTATAGGTGAGTAAGGTGGATGAAAAACGTTAAATAAATAAAATGGGAGGTGTGGGAATTGAACCCACGACCTCAAGGCTGGAAAGGAGAAGGGAAAAATAAATTAGAAAATAAAGTGAGGATGTGGGGGCTCGATCCCACAACTTCACTGCCAAACACCTAGCTAAGACACTTTTAATTAAAAATAAAATAAGGAGGCTGTGGAGGTTCGAACCCACAACCTCACAACCCTAGAAAAATTAAAAATAAAATAAGGAGGCTGTGGGGGTTCGAACCCACAACCTCCCAATTACCAACAAAATAATTAATAAAATAAAAAGAGGTTTTGGGGTTTAATTCCACAGCCTCTTGGTTTAGGCGAATTGGACAATACAAATTTTAATGAAAATAAAAAGGGGTTGTGAGGGTCCAATCGCACAACCCCACGGCCAAATAACAAGAAAAATAAGGAGAAAAATAAAGATAGAATTTTGATGTTAGGGATCGATCTAGGGTCCCAACGTCATGTAGATTAAAAATAAGGTCAAAGAAAAATGTAAGTATTGTCCAAGGGATTTGAACTTGGGTTCCCTTGTCAAAATTACCATATTGATACATAAATAATACGTGAATTAAATGCTCAAGAATAATGCCACCTACTTAGATCGAAATCGAGATCTTGACATACATACAAGATACATAAGTCTTATACTACATATTATTACCAAGATATGAGTCACTTAACAAACTATGAATGAAGCCTCATAGCTTGTGTGCATAGACCCATAAGTCTAGCATACGATTAAAAATAAATGAACCTAACATGTATGTAATGGAATGATGAAACCCTAGAATGGTTAAGTACGAGTGTAAGATACACTAAATGGCCAAGTGCATTGGCATATGACGAAATGAACCATGAAGTAGTGAAACCTAGAAGAGTTAAGTGAGTGTGAAACACACTAAATGGCCAAGTGCATTGGCATATGAGGAAATGAACATTCACGTAAAAAGGGGTGAGTAATTATGATTAGAAAATGTGCTAATGTTAATGAAAGTGGTGACAACATGATATGAGGCTAATGTAAAAGATGAGAGCAATCTCAAATGAGCCTACGTAAATGTTACTAAAATGTACTCACCTCTGAGAGTGTAAAGTTAATGAAGAGACCGGTCTATATGAACACTCTAATGAAAGTATTGAGTTTAACACAATAAATACTAATGATGAGACTAGAAATCATCTATTGATCTATGATGTGCGCATACTAGAAGCTAGCTTCCACGACGTATGAGTTGAATGTAATGGAACTTTATACTGAGCACTGATAGACTAGCTATGTGATGTGATGCCTTCTTTCGGGAAGGGCGGAGGTTCACGTAACTCTAATGAGATGAGGTTGTCCGGCATGCCGGGTATGGGTCTCCTTAAATCTCCTAGTCTTCAAACCTATACTGCCAATATAGGGATTTCGCGGGGCTAAATTCCCATGTACGCTAGCATGTTTTGGGTCACTTTGGCCGGTGATTACACCTCTTTTAGGTGTGGGAAAGACATTGGATTTCATGATGCTCACATGATCTATGTCGTTTAAAGTTAAAGTTTCCAATGGATAAATGAGGCCAGTCTCAAATGATGCATATAATGAAATGAATGATACCAAAGGTGTTAGGATAGCATAATCAAGAGGTGAGCTAGACTCAAGTAATGACACTAGGTTATTCTTTATCATTGCACAACAAACCCGACGAAAGTCTTAAACTACATCCAAGGTATAACTGGTGTTCACACTAGCCTATGAACGAAATGAAATGCAGTACGTATGAATGATGAAGCAGGATCTGTGTTTGCTAATGAAGACTCCCTAGTTGAGGTCCCATATGTTGAACCCTAATTTTGGGAAGTCTTAATTTCAAGTCCATGACTCCAAGATATCATGGAATATGAATGAGAGTTATAAAAGATGTTATGTGCTATATAATATATGATATGTGTTATATGTAAGATGTTATTTGTTTTGTTCAATATGATAAGTATGATGATGCATATTACTCTCATGGAATGACTTTCCTAATCCAAATTTGGAAAGCTCACTGACTTTCCTAATCCAAATTTGGAAAGTTCACTAACTTTCCTAATCTCAATTATGCAAGTCCACTGACTTGACTTTCAATAATCATGTTGTTCGAAAAGATCTATCTTTTCTCATGCATGTAATTGGTGTGTGCTTGCATATACCCATACTTAGTACAAGTGTGTAGTAATTCCATACAAATATAAATTTATAGGTGTAGTCAGAGGTGGACTCTAGAGCTTACAGGTTGATATTGCAGCTATATGGACGTAGACCTCTGATCCGGACTATGTAGGCCCTCATGCTTTTGGGGCTGTCTACTGTTATTCTCTAGCTTAAATGTAGGCTTTAGCTAGTGGAGCATGTTCAACTAGTGTTTCATTTCCCATTTCATTTCAGACTTTGTGTTGGTGCCTTTTTGGCAAGTACACATTTAATGCAGCTATGAACTATTTCTTTCATTTGATGATCTTAATGTTAGATGGTTGATGGTGAACAATTATATATGTAATAGAATGTTTAGTAATCATGTTTGGAAACAAAAAGTTTCACATTTTGCGCTAAAATTAATCTAGATGAAGTAAGAATGATGTATGTAGGCTTGTCTGCAACCTCTGAGAGGTCAACGATGCCAGTCTCGTCTGGGGTCTAGACTCCGGTCGTGACATGGACGGTGATAGGGTCCACGATCCTTAGACTACTTGTTGACTCATCCCCTTCCCAGCAAAGGTGGACCAAGAGACCCTTAACGGGCCATGGACAACCTTATGGACCATACTGGCGCTCGTGGTCACAAGGAAGAGACAACCTGACCAAACTTCAGACCATGGGACCCTTCACGGTCCATGTTCCAAATGACGGGCCATTGGTGCGTCGATGGAAGCCCTCCTAAAAACAACCTTAGAAATCGTGTAAGTATCAACCCACGACCAGACCCACGGACCGTAGGTCAAGCCACGTGTCGACGCCTTGATCTGTAGATTGAGGGCATAGAAATCAATTCTCTGGAGCCAAGATGACGATTTACACGATGTATAATAAATTAATCGATTGGTAGCTTCTGCAGACTTTAAGTCAAGGTTCGTTTAGTCTTTTACTTATGTGTTGGACCCCTAGCTATGTCATTTAAATCCTAAACTACATGGATTAATTTTTGTCAGTTTTAGACTAGTAAAATAATAAAAACCTGACATAATTAATCATTCACACAAATCGAGTGAAACTTAGAGCAAATTAGAGGAAAAAGTCTAGCAGCGGTAGTTCAAGAATGTAGCAAGTTGTCGTCGATTCCAACCCTAAAATCTTATGATTTCCTCTTGGAATATATCACTGGTATGTGGATTTTCACTAGTGGGTTTCTTTTACCCATTAGGTCCCTATAATTGAGTAAAAATTTTCATTCTTTATGACATGTTACACCTAGGGTTGCTAGAATTTCTAAATTTATATTGTGAATCAGTTGTTACACTAATCAAAATCAGAATATCATTTTTTCATGAGATTGTATCTTAGTTAACACATAAACTCAGAACCCTAGTTATGTAGTTTTTTTAGTCCATTAATTACATTAGCTTGGACAAAAAATTTTATATACATGCCTCAGATTTTGAATGTTTCATTATCAATACATTAATTTTCCATTTTCACTAAGCATTTAAGAATTTTGAGTTATCAAGTATTTCGGAAATTCAATAATAATATTGCTTACATATATAATCACTAGGGAGTAGGCTTAATATCGAGTTGGAATTGTGTTAGTCAGCGTCATAGCCCAAGGACTGAGTTCACCCGAAGGTTTATAAGTCCCCTATGTAGGCCTCAATTTTGTGAATATGCCAGTCATGAATCTATACCTTTGGCATGGTATATTGGGTTATTAGTAGCTCCCACAGTGAGATTCTAGTGTAACGTCCATGTTATCAAATACAGTTCAACATTCAGTTTCAGCATGATATAAACTTGGTCATTACATTCAGTTAGTTCAGTTTCAGTATTTCATATATTGTATCATGATCATCTTATGTCATTTTTTAGTTATATATTGAATTCATTTATGTACATTGTTTAGCTTAATTGTATCTTGGATACTCCCTAACTACTTATGCATAATTTGCGATACATCTTCTCTTGATGTAGGCTTAGGTCCATAACATTGAAATCAAGCATAAATCGATTCCCAATCTCTATTTCAGCTGCACCAGTGGTGAGTTATCATTCTTCGAGGACGATTCACATGATTAACTTTTCTATATTTAGTATTTAATTTCCGTTTTTGCTAGATCTAGTAGGGGTATGTCCCAGAATTTCTAGTCAGTGATAGGCTTTATTTCATACATAGCTAGTTTCAGTTTTTGCTTTGGAGTTTGATATTTCAGTCGTTATTAAACACACATATTATTTATTCAGATAGTTTTGGGTATTTCCCATTATTTAATTTAATGATACATTTCAGCTTCCGCACAATATGACTATTATGTTTAAAATCATTGATTATTCTTTTGATATAGTAGGGTTAACTTAGGGTCACTTGTGAATCTAGATCCCGTGTCCGTGTCCCTGGGGTAGCCTCGAGGACTGACAAACTTTTTTTTTAAATCACTAGGTTTAGCAGTCCTAGGATGTTTGAAAAGTCGCATTCAATAGAGTCTTTTTCATGGGTGTGAAGTGATGTACATGTAAAGAGAGGGAGGCTACGAAGTGTTTTAGGAAAATTTTCTTTCTTGATAGTTTATCATGTGTATGGTATGACCTCTTTCTAATCCATCATTGTGCGCTTTCTGATCATGCCTCCTCATAGATCTTACGGAAGGAGTGTGAATGCACACAACATTAACATAGCTCATCTAGTGTTTCGAATGCTGAGTTTCAGAATATCATTCAGCCTTTGGCTTAGAGTGTGACCAACCATAACAACTAGCATATTCTAGTAGCTGCAAATTTTAGTGGTGGATTAGTGGAAGCTAGGGTTCGTGATTTTGTTAGGATGAATCCTTCTTTATTTTTAGGCTCACGATTGGTGAGGATCCTCAAAACATCACTGATGAGGTCAAGAAGATCTTTGGACTGATTTAGTGTTTAGAAATGATAAAGTGGAGTTACTATCTTACCGGCTTAAGGATATGGCTTATATTGAGTTTACTCAATGGAAAGAAAACAAGGGTATAGATATAGCTCCTATACTTATGATTGCTTAAGTAAGACTTTTTTTAGACAAGTACTTCCTAGTTGAGTTGAGGTAGGCAACAACTCATGAGTTCATGAATTTGAGGCAAGATATCATGTCGGTCCAAGAGTAAGGAATCAAGTTTATCCAACTCTCCATGCATGCTCTTCACATGGTTGCCTATTCCAGGGTTAAAATATACAAGTTACTATATAGGGTATCCTACTTAGTGAAAACAGTGTAGGAATGCTATGTTGCTGGAAAATATGAACATCTTTAGAATAATGATTCATGCTTCGCAGGTTAATAAGGATAAGCTTAGGGAATATGCTATGCATAAAAAAGGTTAAGACACGTAACTATGATTATCTTCAACAAAGGTCTTGAGCCCCCGCACATTAATCATCTAGTGTTCTATCATCCAGTTTTTTCACTTGTATGACATCAAGCTTCAAGTCTTACGGGAGTATTTTAGGCAAGAAAACCTACCAAACTTGTCATAAGTGTTGTAAGAACACTCTAGGCGAGTTTCATGCATGCACTAAAGGATGTTTTTGTTGTGGTTTTACTGGTCAAATGGGTGCGAGACAGTCGTTCTTCTAAATAAGTTCAAGGAGGCAATAATGGTAGGGCTCATTCTACAACTTTAGCAACACCATCACATCGGCTGGCTCAGCAGGGTAACTGATTTCGTACCGGTGACGGTCACCACAAAAACAGGTTGTGTTCTCTCCAGGAATGCTAGGATAAGGAAGATTCTCCTTATGTGGTCACTAGTACGTTATGGGTATTTAACTTAGATGTTTATGCTTTGTTAGATCCAAGGGCTACTCTTTCCTTTGTAACTCCTTTTATAGAAGTCATATTCAATGTTATTCAAGAAAATCTCTCAGAACCATTGTCAATCTCTACCCTATCAGGTGACCCTGTTACAACTAGAGGGCATAGAGAAATTGTCATGTCACAATTCATAGAAAGTCAACTCAGAAGATCTTGTGAAGTTAGAAATGGTCGATATCATTCTAGGCATGGATTAAGTATATTCCTACTATGCCTCAGACGATTGTAGAACCAGGATCCTTCGTTTTTCAGTTTCGAGACGATACAATCTTATATTGGAAGGGTAGTAGCTTAACGTTACGGGCCAATTCATTTCTTACCTTAAAGAAGTAAATATGATTTCTAAGGGGTATATATATCATCTTGTATTGGTTAAGTATTCAAGTTCTAAAACCTAGCTCTTGAGTCAGTTCCAATAGTTTATAAGTTTCTAAAAGTGTTAACAAAAGATCTTGTTGGAGTTCCTCCCCAAAGAAAAATCGACTTTGGAATTGATGTCCTATCAAATTACCAACTTATTTACATTTCTCCTTACAGAATAGCTCCAACTAAGCTTAAGGAATTGAAAGAGTAGTGTAAAGACCTTCTAGTTAATGGATTTATCAGACCAACTATTTCCCCATGGGATGCACCAGTGTTGTTCATGAAAGAAAGGAAGATGGTTCTCCTAGTGTGTTCATTGACTATCGACACTTGAACAAAGTCACAATCTAGAAAACATATCCTATTCCCAAGATTGATTACTTGTTTGACCAACTTTAGGGTGTTAGTCATTTATCAAAGAGAGATTTGGTTATCATCAGCTCAGACTCAGAAATAGTTACATCCCGAAAACAGCCTATAGAACTAGTTATGGTCAATATCATTTTGTAGATATGTCATTTGGACTAACCAATTCACCTGCAACTTTTATGGATTTGATGAACAGGATGTTCAAGTAGTATATGGACGTTTTTGTTGTCATCTTTATTAATGGTATTCTCATTATTCTATGAAAAAGGAAGAACATGCAACTTACTTTTGAGTTGTCCTGAAAACTCTAAAAGATCGCCAGTTATTCGCTAAGTTTAACAAATGTGAGGTTTGGTTGAAATATTTCGTTTTCCTTTGGCATATAGTATTTAGAGAAGGTATCTTAGTCCATTATGAGAAAATAGAACTAGTGACACAATGGCACAGACCTACTTTGCCTATAGATATTTTATGTTTCTTGGGTCTAGTAGGTGTTATTGAGGTTCATGGAAGGATTTTTGTCCATAGATTCTCCATTGACTAAGTTAACTCTGAATATGGTTATGTTTTCGTGATCAAATTATTATGAAAAAAGATTCATAGAATAAATAACTAGGTCGACTACAACTCCTGTTTTGACATTACCGGAGGGTTCAAACAATTATCTGATCTATTGTTATGTATCCAGTGTCGGCTTAGGTTTTGTAGTGATGCACCAAGATAAGGCTATATCATATTCTTCTACTCAACTTAAAATGCATGAGAAAAATTATTCAACTCATGTCCTCGAGCTTGAAACAGTGGTATTTGCCATTAATATTTGGAGACATTACTTGTATTGTGTACATATAGATATGTTCAGAAACCATAAGAGCCTTCGCTATGTGTTCACCCAGAAAGAGTTTAATCTTCGCCAGATGTGATGATTTGAGTTCCTCAAGAATTATGATATGAGTGTACATTACCATCCTGGTAAGATTATATTTGCGTAATCAATGACACAACTTCCTGTACAAATGTCCATGAACGTGCAATAGTATAGTAACTCATTCAAAGCTTGGGGTCGTGTCACAAGGGAGTGGTTGTGAATATTAGTAGAATTTCATTCTAATTTGTCATAACTAAAAAAATTGATCATTAAAAACATATTAGATTCAATGGGTGACTCAAATGTGAAATATCAAAGGGGGGATTTTTTCACAAGTAGTAAAAATTATGAAATTAACAAGGAAATTTAAGAAATAAGAGGGTATATTCTTAAGATGTGACTGAAATATGGATTAATCTAAAGTATTGGGCATATGCTCTCAATATAAGATTTATAAAGTAATAGTGACTAGCCTAAGCTTTACGTGGAAATAAGTTCTCATGAGAGCAACTTATCCCGTTTCAAGTGGGTTCTTTTCAGACGCCCACTTATTGCATGAAGACCAGCCTACGACTTACCCCACTCACTCTCTTAAGCTGAGTATCAGTATATGGGACTAGGGCTTACTTTCTCGAGCTTAACCCCATGTCGACCCACTTCTTAGACCATCAATCTAGTAGTCTGGGTTTAACGATTTCTCTTTCTCGCAAGCCCAAACCACAAATATCAACTTTTATTCGCAACGACAATTTTGTTTAATTCATCCACAGTTGCTAGACAAAATAACCATTAAATTACAATTAATCTATCAGCAGGCAAGAGCCAACAACAATCTTAACCCGTATTAACTAAATCACACCCCAAGAATTTTTTTTTAGCCAAAACCCTTAATCATGTACAAATTTAATGGCTATGAGTAAATAAGTCTTTTTTCAGGAAAATCAAGAAGAATGAAAGAGACCCACTTCTAAATTAAAAGAGATGAAACCCTGTTCTTCTTGAAGACTTCAAAACCCTTTCAAACTTACAGAAAAATGTAAAAAAAAATTATTCTAGACAGAAAATAATAATAATAATGTTCGACTCTCTACAAACTACAATTTGAAAAAGTACTTATAGTTTTTTAAATCTCTGATGTAGTAGATCGTTTGGTATCGTTAGTCAGAATCGCCGACAGACTCATTGATTAATCAATTGGTGTAGTTAACCGCCTTCTGGTACAACATTCAGTATCAGTGTGATTTAGTCCATTGGGTGATATTGTACTGCTTCACAGAGATACTCGGTGATGCTCCAACTGATCATTTGTTCAGGTAATTTGATCCTTACATTCAAGGCTCCGTACACTAGATCAAAAGTCAAAGTAGGCCTCTTTGGAGATCCACCAAAAGGACTCGCCTATCCGCAAGCTTCCATTTCTTAATTTTTTTGTCCCTTTTGCGATATGTTGTCCATGCGTTCCTTCAAACTTTAAATACCTAACACTTATGAGTTTTCATCAAATATTAAGATAAAATAAGCATTTGAGGATGCTTTTTCCATTAAAATATAACCCGAAATGAGTCCACTTTTTCTCCCAAGGGGAGATGGTGTGGTTTGCTATCAGGGGCGATTATGTATTCCTATGGGGGTGAGTTGATATAGAAGATACTTGCAGAAGCCCATAACTCCATGTATTTTATTCATCGAGGCACCACTAAGATGTACAGTGATTGGCGAGAAGTCTTTTGGTGGAATGGTACAAAAAAGATATATATTTGTGTCTTAGTGCCTTAATTACCAACAAATGAAGGTAGAGTAATAGAAACTAGTGGTTATGGCCCAAGAGATTAACATTTGTACTTAAAAGTGGGAAGTGATCAAAATGGAATTCATTATAGGTTTACCTCGTACTCATAGATAACATGGCTCAATTTGAGTGACAGTTGATAGAGTTACTCAGCCTCTGCGCTTTTTGGCTGTTAAAGCTATATATTCGATAGAGGACTACACCACATATTAAATTAATGAGATTGTTATATTTCCTGGGTGTCTTTGTCAGTCATCTCAAATAGAGTTCCTTAGTTTACCTGTCTTTTCTGGAAGTCATCTCAAAAAGGTTTTGGTACTAATGTTAATCTTAGCACAACATTTCATACACAAAAGGATGGTCAGGAAGAGCATACCATTCATACGTTAAATTGCATGTTAAGATCTTGTGTGATTGACTTCAAGGGTAGAAGGGATGATCTCCTTCCTCTTATAGAGTTCGCCACAACAATAGTTACCATTCCATCATTTAGATGGGCCCTTAAGAGGCATTATATGGGTGTATGTGCAAATCTCCAGTTGATTTGTTTTAAGAAGGTGAAGAAGTCTTGATAAGAATAAATTCGTTTCATGATGCTATTGAGAAATTTTAACTCAAAAAAGACAGACTTAAGACAGAAAGATTTTTTACAAATCCTATGCAGATATAAAGAGAAGGGACTTACAGATTCAAGTTGATGATTGGGGTTTCCATAAAGTGTCACCTATGAAGGGGTAGATGAGATTTTGTAAGAAAGTGAAGTTAAGTCCTAAATATGTAGTCCCTTACAATATCTTGAAAAGATTATGTAAAGTGGCTTGTGAGTTAGGGTCGCCAGCAGAACTAGCACCAGTGCATCCGGTGTTTCACATTTCGTTGTCGAAGAAGTGTGTGGAGATCCAGCATCCATAGTACATTCAACAAAATTTGGCTGTGAAGGATAGTCTCACTTATGAAGATGTGATAGTTAAGATTCTTGATCTTCGTGTTTGAAGGTTAAGAAACAAAGAAGTCATATTAGTTAAGGTCTTGTGGAATAGTTAACCCGTAGAGTGAGCTACTTGGAAAGCAGAAGCAACCATTAAGGACAAGTATGCTCATCTCTTTTCTTTCGATTCCATTCCAGCTTCAGGTAACAGTTCCTCTTAGACTTTCAGTAATTCGGGTGTAACATCAGTCATAGAATAATGTTCTTTAGTTTATACTTGCATTTCAGCGTATTTGCATGTACTTGGAACTTAGTTAAGTCAGAAATCAGTTTCTAGTAAAAAGTGGTAGGGTTTGCAGCTCTCTCCCTCCCTAAGCATGTAGTTAGACTTTATTTAGGGACGAATGCTTCCAAGGTAGAGACATTATAGCACCTAGGAAACCATACTTTCAATAAACAACAGGAAAACTACTCAAACAAGTGAATCGGGGCAATGTTCACGGACCGCGACAGGTGTTAGGGTCCGTTGACCTACCCATGGACTTAGACCATTCTAAAAAGAGGTGGACCACGAGACTCTTCAGAGGATGTGAACAACCTCACAGAACGTACTGGCACTTGTGGCCGACAGGAAGAGACCACCTGGACTTGACATTCAGATTACGGGACCCTTCACGAGCAGTAATCCTAACGAAGAGCTTCATGAGTGCCCGTGGAAGCCTTTCTAGAAACATCTTTGGAAATTGCCGAAGTGTCAACCCACGACCATACCCATTTATCATTGGTCCGTCCATGCGACATGGTCCTTTTCCATGGACGGAAGTGTAACAACCCTAAAAATGAATATGCTAAGTAATATTTAATGTGTCTAGAATGCCTACGATTAGACCGGGTTCACACGGATTGATGCGCATTGAATCAGACCTCTAAACCATTGCTACAGACAAGCCAACTAACTTGGGGAGGTAGTTGATCTAGAAAAGGTTGGGTCCAACCATGTAGTGCTCTCGAATACGAATATTAATTTGAAGGAGTCTTTAGCGGACTCAAAAAGAGGAAATCTTAGGTTTGGAGGGTCTAGGGGTGAAATGGTCTTTTTCCAGGCTAAGGGTAGTATCGTAATTACCCTAAATATATAAGTTATTATTTAATTAATAAGGTGGAGGGGAATTTTTTGGAGGGAGGGACGAAATTGGGCTCTTGAAGTGAAGTCTTGCTAAACTCGGGTTCGAACCTAGGTAGAAGAAATGAATTAAATTGTTTTAATTTAAGTTGGTAAATTTACATTTGTTAGTTATTAACTAATTTAAAATAATAGGAAATCAGATTTTTAATAATTAAATAAATCATTCTTTCGCTAAGTCCTAAACCTGACTCCTAAGCCTAGTAAAACTCTTCTCTCCCACACTCATCTCTCTCTTTCTATCATTGTCATTCACGTTTTCTCCACCAAAATAACTCCAAAATAGTAGGTAAACAAAATTTCTGCACATTTGAAGAACTCACACGAAAATATAAGAAAAAGAAACGTTAATCAATCACGTCGGCAAAGATAAGGTTTTCCGTCGAGGTTGGTGTTGAACTTTTGGTGTTGGACGTGTGTTTGGAAGAGTTCTTTGGGCAGAAATTCAAGGTTTGAACGTCAAAAAGGTATGGGTTCTCTTCTCTCTTAGTCCCTTTGCCAAGAGACCCCTTGAGGTTCAGAATATTCATTCTGAAAACTAGGATTATTCCCCGTTGCATGTCCCTGTAACTAGCTCCCATTGAATAATAGGTTGGTTATGTTTGATGGTAGAAAATTAGGGATGAAACGTGTTATCGTGATAATTAATTGTTTATATGTATGTTTTGAATTATGTAACTTATGTTAATGTCTCCGAAAATGTAACTACGTGTGCTTGTGTGTGTTGTCGTGGCTATTGTTCATGGTTTAGGACTTGAAATGGCATGATAGTTCTTTATATTTCATGTACACATGTTGATGTAAATGTAATGTTCATATGAGTTAAAATGTGTCTGATTTGAGGGATCACGTCTTGGCTAAATGAATACATGAAGACGCACATAAAACGTTCGATATGCACTACGAAATTCCCCTAAGAACTACGGTGTAACTTGATGAAAGGATGCTGAAAAATTAAAAGAAAATTTCCAGCTTCTATTTATGAATTTCGGTCAGCAAAGAGGGTTCAAAATATTGAACCCGTGAGTTCACCAAGTTAAAAACCATGAAAATAAAGAAGTAAAAAGAAATGTGAAGAAGGGGATTCGAACCATGGTATTGGCTGAAAAATGTACCTTTAAACAAAAAAATGAGAGGAGTGCGATTTGGACCCACCACCTCCCAATCAGATTTAAAGAAGAGTAAAAGAAAAAAAAATGTGAGGCGTGGGAATCGAACCCACAACCTCTAGGCAGTGAAGGAGATTCAAGAAAATGAAAGAAAAGAAATGTGAGGCGTGGGAATCGAACCCACGACCTCTAGGCAGTGAAGGAGAGTCAAAGAAAATGAAAGAAAAGAAATGTGAGGCGTGGGAATCGAATCCACGACCTCCTAGGCAGATTCAAGGAAAAAATTAAAAGAAATTAAAGAGGGGTTGTGGGGGTTCAAACCCACAAGCCTTCGGCCAAAGGAGACAAACTAAAAGCAATGAAAATAAAAAGTAAATGAGGTTGTGGGGGTTCGACCCCACATCCTCTTAGTTCTATTACGCGAAAAATGAAGAGAGAATTTAAATGAAAAATAAAATGAAATCTTTGGGGCTCGAACTTGTGTCCCAAAGCCGTATGGATCAAATAAAGTAAATGAAAAAAAATTGTAAGTGTTGTCCAGGGGATTTGAAACCGGGTTCCCTTGACCAAATTCCGTATTGATACATTAGTAATACGTGAATTAAATATTCAAGAATTATGCTGTCTATTTAGATCAAAATCGAGATCTTGGCATACATACAAGATGCATAAATATTGTACCACATAATCTTAGGATGATATGAATCACTTAAACGAACTATGAACGAAGCCTTATGGCTTCTTGTATGTATAGACCCATAAGTCGAGCATACGTCTAAAAATAAGTGAACCTAAGATGTACGCAATGAAATGATGAAAGTAACAAAGAAATGATTAAATGAACAATGAAATGATGTAACCCTAGAAAGGTTAAGTAAGAGTCTTAAACACACTACATGGCCATGTGCATTGGCATATGATGAAATGAACAACGAAATGATGAAATGAACAAAGAAATGATGAAATGAATAATGAAATGATGAAACTCTAGAAGGGTTAAGTAAGAGTGTGAAACACACTAAATGGACAAGTGCATTGGCATATGATGAAATGAAAAAATGGGGTGAGTAATTATGAAGAGAAAATGTGCTAATGTTAATGAATATGGTGACAACATGATATGAGGCTAATGTAAAAGATAAGAGCAATTTCAAATGAGCCTAAGTAAATGTTACCAAGATTTACTCACCGATAAGAGTGTAAAGTTAATGAAGAGACCAATCTCTATGAAAACTATAATAAAAGTACTAAGATTAACAAACTTAATACTACTAATGAGATGTGAAATCATCTATTGCGCTATGATATCCTCATACTAGAAGCCTGCCTCCATGACCTATAAGTTGAATGTATTGGAACTTTATACTGAGCACCGATAGACTAACTATGAGCGGTGATGCCTTCTTTTGGGAAGGGCGGAAATTCACGTAACTCTCATAAGATGAGACTGTCCGGCATGCCGGGTATAGATCTCCTTATATCTCCTAGTCTTCGAACCTATACTGCCAATATAACGATCTGGCGAGGTTCAATTCTCATGTACGCTAGCATGTTTTGGGTCACTTTGACCGGTGATTCCACCTCTTTTTGGTGTGGGGTTTCATGTCACTAAGTTCATGATGCTCACATGATCTATATCGGTTAAAGTTAAAGATCCCAATGAATGAATGAGGCCTTCCTAAAATGATGCACATAATTAAACGAATGATACCAAAGGTGTTAGGATAGGATAATCAAGAGGTGAGTTAGACTCAAGTAATGACATTAGGTCATTCTTGGTCATTGCACAACGAACACGATGATAGTCTTAAACTACATCCTAGGTATAGCAGGTGTTTACACTGGCCCATGAATGAAATGAAATGAAGTATGTATGAATGAAAGAAGCAGACTTTGTGTTTGCTAAACCAGACTCCCTAGTTGATGTCCCATATATTGAGCCCTCATTTTGGGAAGTCTTAATGTCAAGTCCATTATTCTAAGGTCTCATGGCTTACGAATAAATGATATGAACCACGTTAGGTGTTATATAAATTATGATATGTGCTATGTGTACGCTGTTGTGTGCTGTGTGCAAAATGTTAAGTATGATGGTGCATGATACTCTTATGGAATAAATTTCCTAATCAAAATTTGGTTAGCTCATAAAATTTCCCTATCAAAATTTGGAAAGTTCACTCACTTTCCTAATCTCAATTTGGCAAGTCCACTGACTTGACCTACTATAATAATGTTACTAGGAAAGAGCTATTCTTACTCATGCATGTACTTAGTGTTGGCTTGCATATACCCATACTTAGTACAAGTGTGTACTAACCCTATACAACTCCAAGCTTTTAGGTCCATGCACAGGTGGACGCTAGAGCTACAGGATCAATGCTGCAACTATTCAGACGTCGAGCATTGATATGGACTTGGTAGGCCCTCATGCTTTCGACTATGCTTGACCATTTACAATCTAGCTTAGCTCTAGGATTGATCTAGTGGAGTATGTTCCACTAGCGTTTCTTTCCGGTTTTTGTTCAGACATTGTATTGGTGCAATTTTGGCAAGTACATCTTTATCGTTATAATACACTGCTTCTTTCATTTGATGATCTTAATGTTAGATGGTTGATGGTGAACAATTATATATGTAATAGAATGTTTAGTAAGCATGTTAAGAACCAAAAAGTTTCAAATTTTCTTCTAAAATTAACCTAGATGAAGTAAGAATGACGTATGTAGGCTTGTCTTCAACCTTTGAGAGGTCAACGACACCGGTCTCGTCTCGGTCTAGATTCCGGTCATGACATGAAGCCCAAGAAATCAAGTCTTTGAAGCCAAGACAACGGTAGGCATGACGGACCGTCGATCAGTGTGTTGGTGTCCCTAGTAAACTCTTAAAGGAGGGGTCGTTTTGTCTTTTCCATTTGCGTTGGACCCCTAAAGTATGTCTTTTAAACCCTGAACTACGTGGTTTTGATCAGTTTTAACCTATTAAACTAATTAGAACCTACATAATACATCATTCACAAAAATCAAGCAAACCTTAGAGCAAATTAGAGAAAAAAGTCGAGCATCCACAGTTCAAGATCCCAACAAGTTCTCATCAATTCCATCCAGGAAATCGAAAGATTTCTCCATGGAATTCGTCACCAGGTATGTGGGATTTCATTATTGATTTACTTTCACTAGTGGGTTCCTTTCACCAAATAGGTCCCTAGAATTCAGTCAGATTTTTCGATTCTCTACAACGTGTAGATCTAGGATTTCCAGAATTTCTGAATTTATGTTTCAATTCAATTCTTAGACTAATCAAAATCAGATTATCATGTTTTCATAGAACATTTCCGTAGTTCTTTCACAAACTCAGAAACCTAGTTATGTAATTATTTTTGTTCATGAATTATATTTTCTAAGGCATATAAAGAGTTATACATGCCGTAGTTTTTTAATGTTTCATTATCAGTATATTAATTTTGCATTTTCAGTAAGCAAGTCATAGTTTTGAGCTATCGAGTATTTCTAGAATTTAGTCATAATATAGCTTATAGACATAATCAATTGGGAGTACGCTTAATACAGAGTTGAACTAGGGTCAATTACCCGTATAGTCTGAGCATTACGTGTCCCATAGGTTTATAATTCCTCTAAGTAGGCATCAATTTTGTGATCACGCCAGAGGGTATATTGGGTCCTTTTGATGAGCTTTATACATCGGACTCCACTTTTATCACTCGTGGCTTTATTTCGATTATTAGTAGATCACACAGCCAGATTCAAGTGTATAGACCATGTTATCAATTACAGTTCAGTATTCAGTTTCAGCATGCTAGCAAACTAAGTCATTTCATCAGTTAGTTCATGTTCAATATATTCAGTATAGTATCATGCTTTGTTCATTTATGTACAATGTTCAACTTTATTCTATCATGCATGCTCAGTATCTTTCAAGTGTTGATGCATACTTTGCGCTACATCTTCTAATGATGTAGATTTAGGTCCTCAACGTCAAGATAAGGCATATATCGGTTCTCGATCTCTATTTCAACATCATCTGTGATAAGTCTGATATTTTAGATATCAATAAACTCATGTATTTTTTATTAAGATAGTTTTGGGTAATTTCCATCATTTGATTTTATGAAATGTTCCTAGATTTTGCATATAGTTTTGGGTAATTTCCGTCATTTCATTTTATGCAATATTTCTAGCTTTTGCACACTATGAATATTATGTTGAAAAAGTTTAAATATGCTTATGATATGTTCGCAGGGTTTTCTTGGATTCGTCTCGTGCCCGCATCTGAGGGTAGCCTCGGGGTATATATACATGTGTGTATATATATATATATATGTATGTATGTGTATATATATATATATATATATATATATATATATATATATA
>NC_028645.1:59290202-59317079 GCF_001406875.1 Solanum pennellii | reverse complement strand
TATATATATATATATATATATATATTCAAATATTTACGATCACACCCCAAGCCTATAGTATGGGCATGACTCACATCCTGAACCATACGAAAAACTGAACAACTATATGAAAACATTAAAAGATATGAATGTGTAAATTATTTAAATATAATTTATACAAAGGTGTGAAATAAAACTGTATAATAATGATAATTTTTGAACATTTAAATATCAAAGACTCAATTTTATTGTTAATTTGTCTCTGAAATCTCTATTGAACTAGGATAAGTTTCGAGACAAAACCCATTGCTATCTTTTGGGCTGAAACCTAGTCTTGATACATTTTTATCTTATGAAACCTTTATTTTATAAGATGAGAATTTGTATTAGATCTAATCAAGGCTGAAATTTAGAACAATTTAATTGTAGGATTTAAGAATGTTTTCCATGTTGACATCCTTTAAAAGGGAGCAACGTCCCAGTGACTCAATTAGAAAATAGTTAAAAGAATTTTAAAATGGTTAGAGAGATAAAAGAGAAAATGGAGTCGCCACCCTATTTTTTGGAAAACTAGAAAATCGATTATTTAATAAACTTAAAAGGAAGTTTATGAAACCAATTGATTCTATGTAAGGGGTTCAAATAATTCCAAAGGTAATGAGTTAGACACCCTTCGGAATCTACAACTGTGGGTAACGACTGAATTGATTTTTTTCAAATTGAGAGGAGACAAAATTAATATTAAAGTATAATAAACATGTAATATACACAACTAATAAAATAAGACAATATAGGAAGTGGCCTAAAATTTGTCTAACATCAATATATACAATATAATGAATGAAGAATATAATTTGAACTTAATTCGAATAGATTCAATGGGAAGGAACTCTTGATACCTGTAAAGACACTCAGGAAAAGTGTTAGTATTAAATAAATATGAGATTAATATATTAGTAAAAAAATAACTTAAAAATAAAAAAAAAATCTGCTTTATTAACATGGAAGGTTTTGAAAATTGATGGTAACTTTTTCATCGGTTAATTATAACAAAAAAAATATGTAAACTTAAATTAAATTTCCGTCTTTTAAAATAAGGAATCCTCCAACACCGACAGAGAGATTTTCATTGGCCATTTAACATGCAATCTAAACTCATATAAAATCAATAAGCAATAATTTAAATAAAATGCAACAACCAAAATGATAACATGAACAACATGGTAGTGAAAATTTTAATTAAATGATAAAAAAGAATTGTTGGACATTCTTAGAATAATAATAATTTAAACAAATTAATAATAAACAATAATGAGGGAAAATGAATTTTCATAGAAAAGAATAACACAACCAACAATACAATAATACGAATAATAATTAATTGATAACTATTAGCATGAGGAGTCAAAAAAACAAAGAATAATTTAAGAATAATTTAAAATAATAATAAAAGAAATAATAGCAACCAAAACATATTACTCATTAATGAAGCATTTTTAAATTGTACACCATATATACAACAAAAATAAGATAAAAATCACCTACCTAGCTGTACAAAGCTAGAATTAAAAAAAAATAAAAACAAACACCAAATTGTTCTATACACTAACTTAATTTATTTTATAGTCAAAAACATTAATAGCATAACATAGACAAAAACAAATAAAGCCAAAAGAAATTAAAGATGCAGATCTGAAAATTTGAAACTAACAAAAAAATCAACCTCAACATAACAAGCAAAGAGACGCTAGCATCAAAAATAAAATATAAATGCTAACACACCACCAAAAAAATGAAATATTAATAGTAACAGACCACCAAAATTATACATGAACGAACAACGTAGATCGGTAAGCAACAAATAAAATAAAATAAAAATAAACAATGAGAAGATAGATTTGTATTACCATTTGGAACTCACCGAATTTAACGTTGCAGCAGCTAGTTATTTACACGCCTTAAAATTTCATCCACCACCATCTTAATCTAGTGAGCGAGTTAATCTATGTATAGGAAATTGTTCAAAATGGACCGAAGTTATGGGCACAGAATGTGACCCAAAAATTATAGGTTGATTAAATATTTGTGTATTCAAATTCTATTCGTATTTGAATCAATTTTTAAATTGTGTAAAATATTAAAATGAATATTAACCGATGTAACGAATAAGATGAATATTAAAAAACATAATTAACGTAACTAATGACATATGAAAATGCAATCTCAAAATTTACTAATAAAACTCCTAAATTTTGATATATGAAGATAGTTATCGATAAACTTATTTAAACTTATAAAAAAATTATTTTGAACTATTAAATAAATAAAACTTAAAAATTACAAATTTTGAAAACAGTTAGACAAATATATATTGAATGTCAACATTTTAAATGTATGTGTTACTATTTGACTGTTTTAAAGGACTCCCCGTGAAGAGATGAGCTCTCCAATGAAATCTGGTTTATTGTTCTCGAGGGCTTACACACACTACCAAAACCATAGAGGTTACACTGTCACTTCTATGGTTTCACATTTTATAATGCAAAGAGAGTCTCATTAGTTTTCAAAATATCAAGAGCCATTAAAGTAAGAAAAGAAAGATTCTTCTTCACTTTTAATACACTTCCAAAAGTATAGAGGCTATATAAGCATAAACAAAATGTACATATTAGATTAATTAGAATAATGATTAAAATAAAGTATATAAATAATCTTATCAAGTTTATCAAATACTTGAGGCAACCTCAAAGTTAAAATTAATATAGAGAGGTCCAAACCAATTGTCTTTACTTGGAAAGAGGTACCTGAGAAAGTTCCATAATAAAAAGACCAGCATTAACATAAAATCAAGTCAGGTAAGGAACACCACACAAAGTTGTTCTCATAACTAATTTCAAAGAAGAACTTCACGCTAACCTTCCCAAAACCTTCTACAAAAGGATTGAGAAGATCCAAGACCTCTAAGTTCCATGAAACCACAATAAAAAGGATAAATAATTTACATATGATGACATTTCTCCTTCATTAACTGCAAACAGTGATTCACAAGCAACTAGTTAATACGAATACTAATGTCCCTCATATGATGAAGATTCTTATCATGTTTTTCGCTATGACCCTAACGGATGAACTGGAAAACGTGAAGTAGGAAAAGGCTAAGCATCTAGAAGAATTTGGAAGTCCGCTCAGTTTCCCTTCCTTTATGCAAGGTGAAGTAGTAAATGAAAGATTTGAGATTGAAGGCGTGCATCGTGTTTGATATGACATGCTGGAAAAATTGGAGTTATGTTTAATAAAACTGGAGAGCGAGATGCGTTTGGTTAACAAAAAAAGTTGTGAGGCTATTTCACGTTTTTAGTCCTAGTATCTTTTAATACTAAAGGAGTTAGAAACCATTTGAAATTGTTTAAGATTTAATTTGGAGGAAATATTTTGGGGGAAATTGAGGCAAACAAGTGTTATGTTGTGCTTTTTCTGATAGGTAGATTTTCAAAAAGGTCTACAAATTATCAATGGTTGCTTTAGAAAAAGGCGGTAGCATGTATTAAGATTAGGCACCGTTTTTCCTTGAGGATGCTTTGAGAAGGGACACACAAGAACGAGGAGCATTACGAGATGCTCATTTGCAGGTTACTATTGTTTAAAGAATCAATTGAGTACATTGGACATAAGAGTCCTCGATCGCTGAAAAGCCGGTTATTTATGAAATTTGAGAATGAATAAGTTACGGTTCTTGTTTGTTTTCATTAATTCTTATATTGCAGGAATAAATTGCCTTGTAGCGATCTAGGATCCACATGTCCAATTGGCTGAAATGATTCCAACAAATGGGACCTGCAAATGAACATCTTGTGTAGCTCCTTATTCTTGACTTTCCCTTCTTGATGTATCTTCGAGGAATATTATTTTCTTTTATTCACTGAGTTACCTCTATGTGCAAAATAATCCACGGATAATCTCTAGACATTTTTAGACATTTTTAACAGTCTAACTATCAAAAAGTATAATGCAACTCTTCTTTCACTCTTCTTCTCTCAAAATCCTCCAAGCCCTTATATAGTTTTGAAATGCATCTAACTCAATCATAATTACGAGATACTAAGACCAATAAAGTACATTGGGTTCACCTCTTCATTTTTTATCGCTAGCTTTCATGATTAATTAGACACAACTCTATTTTGTCCAAGTTACAAAATACATGGTCCACACCTTCAATTTATATTTTGTAATTGTACATCTCAAATCATTTCCTTCCTACTCAAACCTTACCTTGCTTCAATAAAGGGAAAACTAATCTGACAACCTAATTCCTTGAAGCCATATTCTACACTTTAAGGGATGTATAAAATTGATAAAGTAATTCACATCACTACCTCCTAACCATATAAACTCAAATGATCACAAACTCAGTTCAATTATTTCAAACTCGTGAAAAAATGGGAAATATCCTTTAATATTAACACATTCCTAACATCATACCACTTCATCATAAATGCTAAACTACTACAAAATAATATACACAGAGCTCATGACAACCAACAATCCCTCTAACAAATTTACAGAACTCTAACATTATAGGAGCATTGTCAAGACCCAACCCACTAGAGTGTGTAGGGACCTCTTTTAGCATTTTCGTTGATTGTTTAGTTTAATCTGTTGTTCTTTATCAGAGATTAGTCCCATGCTCCCTCAGCTTCTGTAACTTTTCTTATTTTATGTACTTGGTTCTCAATGATATAAAAGGTATACAAGAAGAATAACACAACCGACAACACCTTCGAAAATGTCCTTTGTCTAATATAAGCCTCTAAATAGTTAGCCCTAGCACCATAACTATTCTATGTAAAGTATTGTGCTAAAAAGGAAATAACCTCTAGCAAGTTGGCGAATTCAAAATCAACGATTAGTTTATTGATAAAGTTGGAAAATACCTTAAAGATATTTAGAAAATAAATTATAACATTCACTAGTACATGTACTCTCATAAATTAGAACAAATTCATTATGGTGATACATGCACGTCCCTTTAATATATGTCCACATAATGTTAAAACTAAAAATATTGTATTCGGGGATTAAGGTGAAACAATAAACTTAAATGCATCCATTTAGAGAATGACTAACCTATCTTACACCTTGCTGGAATCATTGGAATTCAAAGACCGACATAGAATACTATATCTTCAATGCTTGTTTAAATTGATTGAGTACTGCAGTGTACCAATGTGTGGATTAGAGGATTCCCCATTAAGAGATAAACAAGTTTGAAGGTTGTTTCTCACTTATTTCGTGTTGTCAAAATAAAAACTGACTTATTGGATCCAAGAGTTACATCTAAAAATAAAAAGCTAACTAAATTTATCAGACACACGTTAACTCGTCTTCACTTAAATATTCATTTCCACTCCGTATGTCACATTTATGATCATGTTTATCAAGTACATGAGGAAACCATAAAGTTGGCATTATAGAGACGGCCGAACAAATTGTAGTATTCATCTAGAAAGAGGTAACATTGTACACCTGAGAAATTTTCACACAACGAAAGACAACAACAACATAAAACGTCAGGTGAGGAACACCACACAATGTTGTTATCAGAACTAATTTCAAGAAGAATTTCAATCTTAACTTCTCCAAACCTTCTACCAAAGGATTGAAAAGACGCAACACCTCTAAGTTCCATGAACCCATAGTAAGAAAGGATAAGTAATTTATAGATGATGGCCTTTCTCTTTCATTTACTAGAAAAAGATGATTCGCAAGAGACTAATTCTACTACTAATGTCTCTCATATGATGAAGATGCTTATCATGTTTCTCACAATGACGCTAAAGGATAATACTAGTATATCTGAGGAATATCTCCTAATATTTAATCACTCCTTTGTTCCTGCGCCTCCTTCTATATTTAGCAAAACAAGCTGCTCATGGATGCATTTTGTAAATTTGTAGATTAATGTAGGACAATTTTCCCTAACCATTTAACCTTATATAGTTAGTGTGCTCTTATATTGTTACAATTCGTAAGCTTCTGCGAGGGGTTGTATTATTTTAAGAATATTTTAGGATTGCAGGATGTTTTTCATTTGTTCGCCCATTGGGAACAAGGTAATTTCATGTTTTAGAATATAGTGTGCAATAAACTTTGTTTTTGGGTTATCAGGTATCCATGATTATATCATGTTTATGTAGAGAATAGCAGAAGAAAAATACAATCAGGAAGGTTTATTTAGGAAGAGAATGTAGCTTCAAGAATGAGGCAAGGCATACCCAAAGTCTAACTTAAAGTTACAGGGCTGGGAGGTGTAAGTTTATTGGATGCTGGGAAGCTCGGGAAATCCGTTCCTATCAATCATTCTTCAGCCCAAGGTTGTTATGTATGATTGGAAGACTCAATTAAATAAGAGGAAGCTAAAGAGGAGAAGAAAGATTTTGGATAAGAGAACTTTATTATAGAAGAATATACTTTTGATTTAGGTTGTTTTTGGGTTTTTCATAGGTTGAATACCGATGACTAACTTCACCCCTATGTATACTAGTTTGGAATGGTTCTAGATATTACAACATATAGATTATTCTATCTTCTACTGCAAATGTCTAACTCTCTAAAATATCTAGTTACTTCTTCAAGGCGAGGTGTCTAAAATATATAAAAAATTCATTTAAATAGTTATTTTTCAATATAACACTAGACTAATTTAGAAATTATACTTGAAAAATCAATGATATTCAAAAAATCATCTTTATCATTTTTCACAGTTTATGCATCACTTTAGGTGTGCAATATGCCGTTATTTTGTTGTTCACTTAGTTTCCCTTTGAAGTAAGGTAATAGTGAAGCAGGAATAAGAGATTGAAGGTGTGCATTATGACTAAAGAAACTGGAAAGACAACAGGAAGATGTAACATTATTGTACTCTTGTTCGTTTTTGTAAAAAAAGATATATACGCCTTAAACTTTTTTTAGTTCTAAAGGATTTAAGAAGCAATTCAAATTCCGTATATAGGCAGTTTGTTCCAATATTATTCTAGTTTTGTCAGATTCTAAGAGGGGTAGAGGGTGTTGCTGATGCTTTGTATATATTTTGGCATAGTAGTTTAGCTGTGATGATGAAGGGGTGTATCAATGATGTTAAGTGTGTGTTAAGATTGCAGGATGCTTGTCCTTTTGTTCATGAATTGGAAACAAGGTTATGTCATGCTTTGGAATTGAGTATGCAATCAAATGAGTACACACAATTATCAGAGAGTGGTGTGCTTGAGTTTATTAAGTTCATGCATCTGGTAAATTATGCAATAACACATCAAGAAGCATTTGGCAGTCTAGACAGTTTCCTTTTCTTGATTCAAGATGAAGTTGAATGATTTGAGATTAAAGGCGCGCATCGTGTTTTTTAAGACTTGCTAGTAAAATTGGAGCTTTTTCCAAAGGAACTGGAAATCCAGCTGGGTTTTGTAAATAGAGAAAGAGGTGAGCCTATTATATGTTGTTTGTCCCAGTATCTTTTAATTTTAACAGAGTTAGAAAGCATTTCAAAGTTGTATGAGGGTTTGGAGGAAATGTTTTGGGACAATTTGAGGCAAAGAACAGTTCTGTTGTGCTTTCTTATACGTAAACTTCCAAAAAGGTCTAAAGAATATCAGTGGATTCTTGGGCACAAGGAAGTAACACATTTTAAGATAAGGTAGCGGTTCTCCTTGAATATGCTTCGAGAAGGGAGAAATAAAAAAGAGGAGCTTTATGAGATGCTTATTTGCAGGTTCATTTGTTCTTACGCCTCCCTTCGCGAAGCATCTTCTAGAAAAAACGCTGACTTATCTTATGTACTACATCCTTGTGCTAAAAAATCCACAGATAATCTTTTGACCTTTTTTAAAGTGTAACTATCAGAAAGCATAATTCAACTCCGGGCAGCAAATGCTGCTTTGATATTGTAGTGATTACTGATTTTAGGGGCCTGATACAGGTGAACTTATATTTAGTTTGAGGACACGTGGTTGGTCTAAAGTTTTCTTTAAATGTAATAAAAAACACAAAATGGGAAGACAAAACACTTGTCTATATTAATGTATGGTGAGAGTTGTTTACTTTACTTTTAATCCTTATGACATGCTGACATCTTTGTTGTTCCAAGCATTGGGTAGTGTAACTATGTGAATCAAGATTGGTCTCAACTTGATGAATTTCCTTCAACCTTGTATATGTCAAGATGATTATCAAATATTCCAATGTTAAAGGCTCACACCAGAGCTGAGAAAGGTGTTATGCTTCACTTACAGAAACTACTGTTTTATGTTATCCACAAACTGATATTCCTAAGAAAGCACAACTGTACAGAGGTGAATGTATAACACTCTTATGGAGTTATTGATTTCTCAAATGCCACTAAATTTATCCTAACTCATCTTGTGTCACGTGCATTGAATTTGTAAGCAGGATAAACAAAGTATGTGCTTCATTATCGGTTCTGCTTGGAGTTTTTTTTTTAACACTTTGGGGTTTCTATCAAAATTTGGAAAAATTCACCGGGGTACTTTAGTGGTTGTGAACCAGGAAACTATACATTCTCTTCGGAGGAGAGGGTGGCGTAAATGCACTAATTCAAAGGTTGAGGGCATTAATTGTTAGCAAAAATGGGGGGATACAACACTTCAAGAAAGTCATGTGGATTCATTGATCATCTGTGTGTCACCTATAGACTTGAACATACTAAATTTGTGGATGATGCGCTAGGATCAAGGAAGAGCTTCCCCACGTTGAGGATGTCATTTAAATCAAGAGGTGGACAAATTCTGCTAATCTCAAGGGTCTTTTTGATCTTATTAAGAACGATCTTTCATCATCATCATTCCATTCTTCTTCTTCTTCTCTGTCCTAATCACTCTTACCCTTACCATTCCATTTTTTATACACAAGTGCTTTCTCTTACCTTTTTGTTTTGATTACATTTGTGGTGTAAATGTTTTCATTAATTCTATTGTTGGTTTTTAGTTTCTTGTTATTGTACATCCCCTCCGATTGTGTAAATTCTTTGTTATAACTTTTCGAGTTCTTACATGAAGTATGTGTGTAGGTTAAACCCAATGACCATGAGTATTCAAATTGCATCACCTATGTTTTATCTATAGTCATAGTGTTTTATAATGCCAAACAAGGGGAAATGAATACTTGTGTGATATTTATATTCTAATTAGACTATCCCGATGTTCTACTATGTTTCGTTGATTGGTTTGCTTTGAGAGATCGACATGTCTCAGGTTGAAGTTATGCACATAAGAACCCATGGTTGAAGTTAGAGCGACTAAGATTTTGATAATTAATAAATAGGGGGGGAGATGCAGGGTACTCGTTACTGAAATGTGTTTCACTTAGACACAGTCCGAACGGGATTAGGAGAAGAGGTATCGCGTGAATAAAAAGGATTAAAGGTTGTGAACAAAGATATTTTATGACAAAAGACTTGTTTACATAATGTTTCTTTTCATAGTGGAAGTGTACAAATAAAGGGAAGTTGTATAAGGAAGGATATCTACTATAAACTCAAAGAAGGAGAAGTCTTGTATCTATTAAGGGTTCCACAAGAACTTTACTCACTTACAATGAGAGTTACAAGCAGAATACAATCAAATAAGAGCAAGTTTAGGTTGAAGATTCTAGTGCATTGATACAGATAAACAAGATTAAAGAACACGTTCCATAGGCTTATGCTTTCTAGTTCTTCAGTCTAGTTCATTTGTATTGATAATTTTTCAGTTGTAATATTTTTTTGATAGCTTTGATTATTCTTCGAGTTGGAGGAAACTTCAAGATGGGTTCAACAGTCAAGGATGATTGTTGATACAAATCAATCAGAGTTTAGTTCCGATGATTTTCAAATGTTATAGTCTAGAGCCTTTTGTAGTCTCAGATTTTATTAAAGTTTATTTAAATCCTATATAGGTGTAAATTGTGGTTCGTACCCTTTATGAGATGGGGTTTTCCATGATAAAATATTGAGGTATTACTTTACTTTTTCTTAATTAACGCAGTGCCAGTAGTTTACTAAAGAAAATATAGAGTATAATTTTTCTTTGTAAAATTAATGCGAGAATATTACAACAAAAGCATATCAACAACTAGATATGAAAGATATATTGAAAAACAAGACCTGCAAAATATATAACAATGAAATGATCTAAAAATGATAAAACTAAAGGCAACGTAAAAGAAATCTAGAAAATAATTTGGGAAGATGGAACCTGGAGTTTGAAGAGGAGATTGTATGCACTATGATGCAAAGAAAAAATAATTCCAGCCAAATTTATTGCTTCTTTGTTGTGGGAATGTGGTTGCTATTTTTTGGGTGGAAAGGTGACGGTGTCCTGGAGTAGAACAAAAAAGGAAACAAAAATGACGAATAAATCGCCAAAGAAGTATCGTGATGCGCAAAATGGAGAAACCCTAGAAGATTGGTGAGGAGAGAGTATAATCTTTCATTGGAATTCATGAAGAGAGTGGATCTGAGATGCAAAACGAAAATGTGTTGTTGCTTTGTATATACTGAGAGGGGAACTTATTACAAAATTTTTAAATCTAATAAACGCTTACATGTTGACTCTTGAGGTACAGTACTTTCTTTTAATTAAATGAAAATCTTACTATTTGTGGCCTGTGGATATTAAAGGGGAAAATCACACCCCATAAATTGGATACAGTGCTCATATATTTCCTCAATAATTTTAATATATACAATGTGATAAAATATTCTTATATGTAATATTTATATATTTTATATTTTATATTTTAAGAATTTAAATTTTATTTTTGATTACATGATTTCATCATTACAGACTAGAGGCACGATTAATGTGAATTCATGCCAAATTTTTTCCATTTCAAAAGCAGAAACCTATATCTCTAATAAATATTGAAATTTACATATCATCGGTAGAGAACATTATTTTCCTTAATTTATCAAGAGATCTGTCAAAGAAACACACTTGTTGCATTCATGTATAACTGATAAGCAATAAATTCAAATTACTGTTTTTATGTTTCTTGTTTTCTTCCTCTAAAAAATTAGTCTTACAAATAAAATTTTTGTATTATTACTATTTTGTATTATCCTACAAAGAGAAAAAAGTTAGTTTAATTGATTTATCCTTGTTCATATAACTTTTTTTGCCCACCAAGTTTTTTTAAAACCATAAATATCGAGAAAACCTCTTTAATTTATAAACTGGTATATTCATATCATTTGTTTTATTATGGTGAATGCATAAACCTAGACAACTACAAAACTGTACTTGTTAAAAATTCCACCATAGCTCTACTATCTTTTTAAACTCAAAGAAATTGTGTCAGTTTAACAAATAAAATTTAAGAGACCATACAAGTTAAAGTATTCACAGTTTAAAAAACCAAGAGATTTCAGTGGCTCGTACAAAAAAAGTGTTATTTTTCTAAAAATATGAAGCCTACAAAAAAAGTTGAAAATATCTCTCAATCTTTTTATTAAGCATATCGGGCTTTAAATAGCAATGTTACAACCAAAAATCTCCATAAGTAAAATTTCAAACACCTAAAATATCTAAATAAAAAAACAAAAAAAACCTAATAAAACTTTAAATTTCAAATTCATTCCAAGTCTAGCAATTTTATGCTAGAAATTACTAGTGTAACTTGAAGCAAATTTCAATACTCATCATTCTCTTCAGTTACCGCAGTTTTGAAATTTACTTCCTCAATTTTTTTGTAAATTATTGGTGATAATTTATTTTCGTTATTTTTGAAATTGGAAATTTGTGTATTTCTTTTCTTTTTTATGCTTAAAAAACAGACTCAATAATTTTGTCTAATTTAAAATTCATTTGAACTGCATCTGGATACTTGTAGGATTCATAAAAAATTGTAGTACAATTTTTTCGCCCATCATAATATCTCATAACACATAAGTTTCAAAATTTGTATTCATTCTTGCAAACCAAATTCAGTAATCATCATCGATAGAAATTCGTGGGGCGTTGAAAGAGATATTATTGCTTGTCATGGTTAAAAACTTATTAGAATTATATGCATGCTAGATATAAGCATGGTTGGAAATGAGTTGATAATAGTCCTAAGGGGGTTAAAAAGATCATAAATAGGTAAGGTGGTTAAAATGACTTCAAAATAACCTTAAAGGGTAAATAATAGTTTTATAGAAAAACTCACAAATCATGTAAGATCATTGAGGCTCTTGATATCCCTGCTGGTATGGGGCAGCAAAAATAGCGTTTAAAATATCTTCCAAACATTTTATTAAAGGGATATAAATATCCAACTTTCAACAAAAAAACTGTAAAATTCAAACCTTAAAAATCGAATATATATCAACAAAGTAAAACAACATAGTAAAATATAAATTTCAAATTATCCTAAACCTAGACAACTTATTATGCTAAAAAATACTTCATATCTCAAAGAAATTATAACAAAGAGGTCGAAATTGAAAAAAAAAAAATAATGATTGATCTTGGGCTTCCTGATGGATTAATTCGTTATGTATGACGATAAGACAGATAATCACATGATTGAAACTCCCAAAACTAGAATTTGGAGTTGCGACTGTGGTGTCTTCTTGGAGATATTTGATGGGTTTTTTGGAGATGGAAGTTGATTTTTTTTAAAGCGTTTGTTGAAAAGGAGTGAAATATAATAGGAGGTGTATGAAACAATAAGGGAAACAATTTAGAAGGGAGTGTGATGGGTGTGGAAATTTAAGGGAAAAAATTAATGGGTATGAATTTTAAAAAATATAGATTGTGTCAAGAGTAGAATCGGGTGATATTTTCTTAGGATTGAGAAATACAAAGCTAAGAACGATCATGTATAGTGCCACGGTTCATAGAATGATTCCATGGATTGGGTATTGATACTTAGAAAATATAAAATCATACCTAAGACCTACAAACACAATCGATGAACCGTGGTTATATTTACGGTACGTAAAAGATGCTTATATATCTAAACATGCAGATTTTCATAATGCGCTACTCACTGTCAACGTCATCCACAGTCCGTAGCATAAAGTATGACTCATAAATGGGGCTCCTAGAAAAATTTAGGCCGATTGTATTTTTCTATGAATTCTACCCCTGGGTTTTGATACTTATCGCAGCCAATGTCACTTACTACGCTTCAAGTGTATACGATTGTCGATAATATAGTAACCCAACTGACGGTTGGGGTCGTCTCCCAAGGGAGAGTTTTCGAGAATATGTAGCTAATTAGAATTCTATTATAATTAGTCATAGCTAAAGAGATTTACGAGTAAAAACATATTAAGTTAAAAAGAGGGTGACATGAAAGTGTCAAATATCAAATGGCAGGTTTTTCAAAAGTAGTAAAAATGGTAGAATTGAAGAAAAATCAAGTATGAGGGGGAATTCTTGGGATATGACCGCAATACAAGTTAATATAGATTATTGGGTGCATGCTTTCGATAGAAAATTTGTAGATAAATCATAACTAGGCTAATCTTTAATTGGAAAAAAGATCTCTCTCGAGAAACTTACCCCGTTTCAAATGGGTTCCTCTCCGACACCCATTAGCCGCATGAAGATCAGCCAACGCCTTACTCAACTTTTTCTCTCGAGCTGAGTGTTAGGATATGGGACTATGGCTCGCCCTCTCGGGCTGAACCACATATCGATGCACTCCTTAGACCATCAATCTAGTGGCCTTGTTTTTGCGACATCTCTCTCTAAAACCGAAAACACATTGCTGAACTTATATTTAAAACTTCAAATACATTAGGTTAAACGATAATGACTAGACGAAATCACCGTTAAACTATATCTAAGATATAAGCAAGCAAGAACCAACAATAATATAAACTCATATTTGCTAAATCACATCACAAGAATGGGGTTTTTAGCCACAAATGAAGAAATAAAAGAACATACATTCAATGATATTGAAATCAAATGGGTATAAGAAGATAAGTCTTGATTTAAGCAAAAACAATTGAGAAGAATTACTTCCAATTTGGGAGGATGAAATCCTTCCATATTCAAGTCTTCTTCAAATCCGAGCACAATTCAACTACTTGAATACTCTAAAAAACAACAAATATAAATAAGTGCAGGCGTGAGTTTATGTAGAGTAAAAAGTGAGCGAGAGTAACTGAAAATGGAATTTTACACCTTTTATTTGCAGTTACCATCCATTTTCTGCGCGTTCGGCGATATTTATAAAACTTGCCCATTCAGTCGGTGAAGCACTGAGTATCTGTTTTTTCGCCGAATGTAAGAGGATCTTCTACTCATGCAGGAATCCATACAGTGTTCTTTTTTGTGATCTCCAACCTAAACGGTGGTACACCACTAATGATCTATAGACTGTCAAGTTTATAGGATCCTAGTTGAAGGCTCAATGACTCAAACGGTGGAGGAAATCATGTTTGCTAACCCTATCGGCGGTTCACCTACCGGACCTGTTATTGTCCTTCATAAACTCTTTAAAACACTTCACTCACATCAACCTGTACCAACATCTTATTTACTCAGAAACAAAATCAATTTAAAAAGGATTTTTGGTTGCCTCCCAAACAGTGCCTTAGTTAGCACTGGCACAACGTAACTCAATTTCAGATCTGAATTTTGGGATTAGCCATAGTATCACTAGGAAAATCCCCTTTCGATCTTTGATTTAGGTGAGACGGGATATGACATATCTTGGTTTCGAATTGTTTGATCGACACTGAATAGGAGGTAACGGTCTGACTAAGGATGTACATTTTTTTTCATACCTTTTCGCATCTTGTTTGACCCTTCAACTTTTTTTAGGATACGCCAGAGCATGTCCTCAGACCTTACACCTTCCGAATAATTGGGCTTTATACGCTCATGGGGAGTCACATATCAATCTTTCTCCCCAGCTTTCCAATTGTAATATGGCCCCCCATTAATGAACTCTATATTCCCACCCTTTATTTCTCCCCCAACCATGATTTCTATCTTGTCTACAATAGTTTGAACTATAGTAATCGCCTTAGTTGGATAGAAATTTCATCTCCTCATTATACAACGCTTCGAACCTTGTTTCCTCACGAATTGTGCTCCCGACCCCCACAACATTAACACCACATGTGTTACACCTAATAAATCTAATGACTTAAGGTAGACTCCTACATGATGGTAAGTAACTCTAAAAGTGTTACATTATGTTTTAGTCCTAATTTATTATAACTAACTCAGTTTGAATATTTTAGTGCCTAAAGGTTTAAGAACGACCATGATGTCAAGAAAACTAGTGATTTGAACTTGTGTAGGGTTGAGTCATGTAGTGGGTTTTGAGGTGACGTTTAAGTACTAAACCTCATATAGATGATGCAAATATAGATACATATCTAACCATGTTTTTCAAGGCTTAATACCAAGGGAGGAGTTCCAAGATAAAGGGACAAGCCAAGGCCTAAAGCCAAGGCTGCCCCAAAAGGGAGACTACTGCCTCAAACTCCACAGACATGACCATGACTTTTGGTCAAGACCATGGCCAAGTGGGGGCTTTGTTGACACCGCCCAAAACTTAACTAGGGGACCACGACTCATGGTCCTCTCCATGAGTCATGAAGTTAGTCGTGGAGTTGGCTTCGCTTTAATGAAGGTGGGTATGTTTGGAGGGGCTACTACCGAAGACACCATGAGACAGTTATGGTCCGACGTGCATGTTGATGAGCAAGGGGGCTTGGTCGTAAAAAGCACTTGGTGTTTAAGGATGATGCACCATTTCTGGAGGCTACTGCCTCACCCTTCATAAGCCACACCACTACTCGTGGTGTTCGTAGCAGCTCGTCAAGGTACTCGTGAGGGCTGCATGGGATTTCACTAGTGAAGGTCAAGATGGACATTTATTTTAAAAGTCCAGCTAAGTGAGAGGAGTTTTGGGTACTTTAGGAGTTAAGTATATATTGATTTCATTTATTTTTACACTTATTCCCAAATCCAAATATAAACTCCTAAATTGAAATCGAAAGCTCTCATTTCTCTCTAAACTATCTCTCTACCAAGGTTTACCATAGAAAAGAATTCAAGCATCTACATTTGGTTCAAGCTACTAGGTTTTTAACAAAACTTCATGGTCAATATTCCATAAGGTATGGTGGATCTTCACTCTTGGGATCCTTTCCCATGAGGCTCTTCAATGTTGGATTTCAAAAATCTATAATTTCTAGGTTTTCAATCAAACACATGGATCTCATTCTAAACTTATTTTCTTTGATATTAATTGATTAATTATGACTATATATGATTTTTTTTTATGGATGACTACAATTAATTTTATTGTTTTTCAATGAAATTACCCAAGACCCGTGTACCATCATTCTTTATAAATTCTAAACCCTAGTTGCGGTTGATAGTGATTAAATGATGAGAATGAAGAATGTTCTTTTATAATTCGTTATTGTAATGTGATATTGATATACATGATGACTGAATGACAGGGTAGTAGGGTAAATTCTTGAAGGCTATAAGTAAGGGCTTTCAAGGTGATGAGTAGTATTATATTGAATTGCTGGTTCAATTGTGATGAACATAATTACTTGGCTATGTATTGTGGAGTAGAATTATTTTTCCTCTTCCCTTTAACATTAAGCTTGATCAAGTATGTATGATGTGTTTCGAATGTTATGCAATGATATGAATATGAAGGTTGTGAGATAATGACGGTTGTGTTGTTATGTTGAATTGAAGTTAATTCTCATGCACCTTAAAATGACTATGTTATGAAAGAAATATTCACACATGACGTTGGTTCCATGATGAAAGGACTTCTTATCTTGTAATCATTGAGTTAATGATATATGAGGGCTTAAGTCCTTAAGATATACTTGACAAACAACAGCTTAAATAAAGGCTAAAGGTTACCTAAAAAGGGGAATCAAGCTTAGCACTGAGAGGATATGCATGAGATTGGTTCATTTTGAAAGAAATGAAGGTTCCTCGAATGGTCTCATGAGATGGAAACTATAATATCATTAAGTATAAATAGGGTTTTTAGTAGCAATCTTCATATTCCTTAATTATGAATCCCACATAAGTTTTAGCTAGTGGATTATATACTATCATGAGTGTTATGCCCTACATTGTCAAGTAGGACACCCTCCCATCAGTGTGTGGGGTTGAAACCAGATTCCATGTATCTCAAATGGTGTATGTGGGTTATGGTGAAGTTTCTCTTTTGTTAAAAACAAGAATAAAGGAAGTACGTGTCTATGCTTGTGTCCTCTTGAGCGTTTGCTTGATATGTGTGGGGGTATGGGGCCTCATATGTATATTGAACTAGTAGTCTTAAAAAGGGGGTAGTGTGTAAAGTCTTATGATATAATGGTTAAATGAAATCAAGAGTGTATGTTATGAAAGGTGGTTTTTATTATAATGTTGTAATTTTAAATGTCTTTTTATATTATGGAATGGATTGATTGTGTTTTATTAGAATATGCATTATGTATTTTAACATGAAATAGCATGGTTTGAACTAAAGGTCACTTTATGCATGTCATAATGGTTTTAATTGCATAGCTTTCATACGTACTACAAGTGGAATGTACTAAACTATATTTCTCTTAATTTTCTACTAAGTAAAGATTTAGGCTAGTAGGTCTTACTGAAGAAGAAAAAAAAGGCTTGGATAGCATTCTCAACGACCAATTGGTTTGTTCTCAAGATCTGAGGACAACATTATACCAATATTTTTTCTTTCTTCTATTTTTTTACTAGACTACTATTGTACTTCTTATATAAATACGTTTTATTGTAAAGGATAAGGTCCCTATGTTGAGATTCTTATGTTTGAACCAAGATTGTTAATAACACAAGTTTAGATGCTCTATTTTCGTATATGAAATAGTTTGACGTTGATTGTTAAAGTTCAAAATATTTCTGTATGTTTCAATGTCTTATGAAATGATGATATGCTAAGGGCTTGAATAAGACCTCTTCAAGGTCGAGTATGATATGTTATGACAAGGGGTGATCTCGGGTCGTGATAGACTTGGTGTCAGAGAATAAGGTTATTGATTGATAATTGGGATTGATATGCTATGAACCACACCTTTTATTGTCTTGTTCATGGGTGTTAAGGGATCCACACTTATGAATGAGAGGATATCTAATACTTAGAAACATTCACTTCTTTTGATGTTCTTATAGTTGCACCTAAGAGTCTTGCCTCTATCTGTACATGCCTTTTAATATTTTTCTCATAGATATAGGATATGAATACTAAGAGGGAAACCATAAGAACGGTATGAGAGGATTTTGCAAATGCGGGAGTTCCTCTCCAAGGTTAACAAACTCCTTCTAATGAGAAAGTTCCTCTAGGTGGCCAAGTTTCGTTCAATCCTCCGATCTTGATGGATGGAGGGATAAGGGATGCTTTTCCAAACTTGACCCAAGTCATGGTTACTCAATCTCAAGTCGTAACTACACAAGATCAAGATATTATTGCACAAGCTAATCGGGAAATTGGAACTCCTGTGAACTTGTATAATGGCTTCGCATTTGACGGACTTCACAAGAATGAATCCTTCAATGTTCTATGGGTCTAAGGTGAATGAGGATCATCAATACTTTCTTGATGAGGTATATAAGAGGTTTTTTACTATGTGGGTAACTTCGAATGAGAAGGTCGATAAATCCACATATCACCTCAAGGATGTGGCTCAAATATGGTACACTCAATGGAAGGAAAATAGGGCTTTGAGAGCGGTCCCATAAGTTGGGAAATTTTAGGAAGGCATTTTTTGATAGAATCTTCCTAAGGGAGAAAAGAAAGGAAAAAGTTGAAGAATTCGTCAACCTTCATCAAGAAGGTATGAGAGTCCAAGAATACTCTTTTTAGGTTAATTAAGTTGTCTATGTATGCTTTGTCTTTGGCGTCTAATACTAGAAATAAAATGAGTCGTTTTTTGATGGTTGTGTCCAATGATCTTATGGAAGAGTTTCGTGAGGCAATGCTTCATGATAAGATAGGAATTTATCTTTGATGGTGCATGCTCACCAAGTTGAAGAAACTAGGCATAGGAAGAGAAATAGGGATGCTAAGAGGGATTGACACTATGACGGAGGTGCTTCCATGGGTAAGATTAAGATCCAAGATAACCCAAGATTTAAGAAGAGGCTTTCCAACCATGTTCCTTTGAATGTTGCAAGGGCCAAAAAAGATAGGGTACTCAGCACAAAGGAATAAGGAGAAACAATTCGTGGTTCTCAAGGTAATAAATCAAATTGTTCCTAGTGTGGCAAGAGGCATGTGATCAAGTGCCTAGTTGGAAAGGATATTTTCTTTTCTTGTGTAAAGAGTGGCCACATGGTTAAACATTGTCCCATGACAAAAATTTAAGAGAGAAAGACGAATCAAGCACAAGAAAGAGGTCATAACTCTGATGCTCCTAAGAGGAACCTCTTCTATGCTCTCCAATCCCAAGGTGATCAAGAGAGCTCTCCCAATGTTTTTACATGTATGTTGCAAGTATTTCAATTAATTGTTAGATCTTGATGCCACCTTTACTTTTGTTACTCTTTTAGTGGCTATGAAATTTAATATACTCCACAAAAACCTTTTCAGTTTCTATTCGGTGGGTGACTCCATTGTTTCTAAGAGAGTCTATAAGAGTTGTCCCATCTCATTGTCCAGTAGAGTCACATTGTTTTATTTGATAGAGCTTGATATGTTGGACTTTGTGTTATATTGGGGATGGATCGGTTACATGCTTGTTTTGCTTCTATTAAATCTAGAATAAGGTAGTCAAGTTTCATATCGTAATGAACCCGTCTTAGAGTGGAAGGGGGGAAGTTCAATCCTTAGAAGTCAAATTTCGTGTATAAAAGCTTGTAATATGATTTCTAAGGGATGTCTCTATCATATTGTGAGGGTCAAGGACCTTGGGTCCGAGTCTCCTCCTTTTGAGTCCATCCCCCTAGTGAAAGATTTTCTGAAAGTCTTCTCCAATGAGTTGCTCAGAATTCCTCCTTAAAAGGAAATAGATTTTGGTATTGATTTACTGACGGATAGTCAACCCATATCAATTCTTCCTTACCATATGGATCTGGACGAGTTTAAAGAATTGAAGCTAAACTCAATGATTTTCTATACAAGGGTTATATTTGACCAAAAATATCTCCATGGGGTGCCCCGGTATTATTTGTAGAAAACAAAAAAGGGTTTCTTAGGATGTGTACTGACTATCGACAATCGAATAAGGTCATTGTAAAGAATAAGTATCCTCTCCCTAGAATTGATGACTTGTTTGACCAACTCCAAGAGGCGGGTTACTTTTCGAAGATTGATTTAAGGTTGGGTCATGACCAACTTAGAGTGAGAGGAGTTGACATTCATAAAATGGCTTTCCGAACAAGATATGGTAACTATGAGTTTGTAGTCATGTCTTCTCATCTAATTAATGCCACAGCAACCTTTATAGACCTTATGAATCGGGTGTTTAGGAACTATCTTGATTATTTTGTGATTGTCTTTATCGATGATAATTTGGTATACTCCAAGAGTGAGGAAGATCATATGAGTCATTTGAGGATAGTGTTGCAGCTCCTCAAGCATCACAAACTTTTTTCTATGTTTAGGAACTGTAAGGTTTGGCTAAGATTGGTTGCTTTTCTTGTTCATATTGTTTTATGTGTGGTTATATAGGTCGATCCAAAGAAAACTAAGGCGGTTAAGAATTGGTCTAGACCCCTAAATCCCATGGATTTGCAAAGATTTTGGATTTAGCCCGGTAATATAGGAGATTTATGAAGGGTTTCTCCTCTATTGCTTCTCCATTGACGTCCCTAACCCAAAAGAAAGATAAGTTTGACTTGTTGGAAGATTGTGAAGAGGCCTCCAAGAGTTGAAAGATAACCTTACCTCCGCTTTGGTGTTGTCTTTATCGCAGCGTACCGAAGGTTTTGTAGTGTATTGTGACACTTCTCGAGTAGGTTTGGGTTGTTTCCTCATGCCACATGGTAAGGTGATAGCTTATTTGTCAAGGCAACTCAAGGTACATGAAATGAACTATTTGACCCATGTTCTTGAATTTGTGGCCGTAATGTTTTCTTTGAAATTTTGGAGACATTATCTTTATGGGGTGTATGAAGATGTGTTCATCGATAACAGGAGTCTCCAATATGTGTTTACTAAAAAAGACTTGAACCTCCAGAAACGAACATGGTTAGATATTTTGTAAGACTATGATATGAATGTCCTTTGCCATCCCGTCAAATCCAATTTAGTTGTGGATGCTTTAACTCTCATGTCCATAGGTAGTTTAGCCATGTATAAGACTAGAAGAAAGAGGTAGTCCGTGATGTGCATAGGTTGGCTCGATTTGGAGTTCGACTAGTAGATTCTCCACCGGTACTAAAGTGAAACTTTGTAATGCATTCATCCCAAACAAATAGTCTATCAAAACAAACCATCCAAACCCTAGAAGATATGTTGAGGCCATGTGTTATTGACTTGAAGGGTAATTGGGATTATCATCTACCTTTGATTGAGTTTTCCTACATTGATTGCAAACAGTCAAGTATTGGCATATCTCCATTTGAGGCCTTTTATCGGAGAAGATGTAGGTCTCTGATTGGGTGGTTTGAGATAGGTGAATTTTGCCTCATCGGTCCTGAAATAGTGTATGAGGTTGTAGAGAAAGTAAAACTCATAAGAGATAAATGGAATATGGCCTAAAGCGGCAGAAATACAATGCCGAAAATAGAAAGAGGGATCTTTAATTTTAAGTAGGTGATTTGGCTTATTTGAAGATATCACACATGAAAGGGGTGATGAGATTTGGTAAAAAGGGGAAACTTAGTCCTTGGTATGATGGGCCATATGAGATTTTAAAGTGAGTGGGAAATGTTTCCTATGATTTGAGATTGCCTATTGAGTTCTCTCCGGTTTATTCGTTGTTCCATGTGTCAATGCTCAAGAAATTCATAGGAGATGTGGTATCTATCTTTACTCTAGAAAGATTAGAAGTTGATCAGTACCTTTCTTATGAAGAGGTTCCGGTTGAAATTTTAGACCTGCAAGTGAAGAAGTTGAGTAATAAAGAAGTAGGTTTTTTAAGGGTCTTTTGAAGAATCATTTAGTTGAGAGTGCTACTTGGGAGGCCGAGGCCGATATAAAGTCCCGATATCATCATATATATGTAACAACACATTTAGTCGGTTTGAGCAGTAGAATTATTTTTGATAAATACTTATTGGGTCGACGGACCACGCGACGGATCATCATGGTCACGACGGACCGTGATGGACTCCGTCGTCCCACACTTGTGCAATTTCTTCTGCTGCTCTCTTCATTACCCTCGACGGCAACTATCACGAACCGTCATAGGCACAACGGTCCGTAGAGGGTCTTCGTTCCAAAACACTTCAACTCTTGGAATCTGGGTACTGGGATTACTTCTCTGAACTTCATGACGAACCTGCATGACGGACCGTCATAGATACGACGGACCGTCACAGGCTGCGTAACCCCACACTCGGTCAGACTTCCGCTAAATTTTAAATGGGTGTTTTGGACTATTCATAATTATAATTATGAAATTAGTGGGGTTATTTTAATAATTTATTTAGTTGGTGGTTAAAGAAGATAATAGTGAAATAAATAGTGGGTTACTTTTATCATTTTTTTATAATTGATTATATGATAATTAGGGTAAAAAGAATCTGTAGAAGAAAATAAAAAGAGCAGAAGAGGAGAACGAAAGAGAGCAGCGTGAACGAAAAAAGAAAGCAAGCGACTTAGACTTCAGGTAAATCATTCGCTAAAATTTTATACTATGAATATGTGTATGAAATTGGAAAGAAAGTGAGGAATGTTAATATATATATATTTATATTATATTATTGATAGAGAACAAATTAAGGACAAACCTGCAAATTGAAAATGCTGCTTGAGGAAAAAGAGGAGTAATGCATGTGTGCCACTGGTCTCGTGACCAGTGGCTTCAATTGTTTACGTCGCTGGGAAATTAGGAAATATATATATAGAGTTAGGTGAATTTTGGGTCTAGGCTAGACATAGAGTAATATGATGTCTGTAGACTCGTTAACTTACAAATATGTATATATATTTGATAGATTGACAAGGGTTCATAGGCATTGAGGAAAGCAAAAGGCATTGGAGAGGTAGCTTGCTTGATTTCGATTCTTCGGTGGAGGTAGGTTATGGTTTATTTCTATGTGATAGATAAACTCTAAATAGCTAAATATATGTATTGACTGATATTGTAAAGTCTCCTATGTACTTGATTGTGTGGTTGTATGTTTTGATTGTGTGGTTTGTGGTTGGCCTAAAATTATGAGAGTGTTGAATTTCTAATCTTGAACCCTCTCTATTAAAATGACGCCTTGAATAAAGAAGGCTTGATGAAATAAATAATGAGATAATTGGATCGGAGTGTCACGTTCCGACACGGTATTATGGGATTGGAGTGTCACGTTCCGACACGGTATTATGGGATCGGAGTGTTACGTTCCAACACGGTATTATGGGATCGGAGTGTAACGTTCCGACACGATAACATCAAAGGCAAAGAATCTTGAAGTAACTTAATATACTTAATTCAAGGAACCTATTTTCCAAATGAGTATGGTGTGGAGGCATGAGTCCTCACAGGTGTGCGTGATGTTGTGATTGATGGGGTACCTATTACGGTGTTGTTGTTGTCAATGGGTCATGTGTTTGTTGCTTGCCACCTGTTTAGTATTGTAGTTGATTTTATATTATTATTCATTATATATTGGTTTCTATTTTGAGTTGGCCGATGATACCTACTCAGTACGTGTTCCTTGTACTGACCCCTACTTGTATTTTCTTCTTTGTTCTTTTGTGGAGTGCAACAAGTGTACCATCGACTTCGACTCACCCTCAGCTCTAGTCAGTCTCCAGCACATCAGAGTTCAGGGTGAGCTATTATTTCTAGCTCGTGCTGGATTCTCTCATTCACGTCTTGATGTCGTTGAATTTCGGACATGGACCATCTTTTTACTTATTTTGGTTTCTTAAATACTCTTAGACTTGGTAATTTGAGGATAGATGTTCTTGATGTGATGACTTCCAAATTTTGGGGATAATAAGTGTTAAACTTTAGAAGCTTACTTAAATGGTTACATTAATAAGTTTTGGATCTTCAGCGTTATTTTGTTATTCATAGTTGAACTATTGGTAAATGATGGGGTTTATATTTGTTAGTTTGCTCACCTAGTAGGTTAAGTGCGGGTGCCACTCACGACTCGTTTTGGGTCGTGACAAACTTGGTATCAGAGCGTTAGGTTCGTTGGGACGCCTTTACTTTTCTTCGAGAGGCTATAGGACTTCAGGAAAACTCCATTCTTTCGTTCTTTCGTGCTATTACTTGGATACAATTGGTATCTAGGTGATACAAATTGGTATCTGACATCCTCACTCTATTTCGCAGATGGTTATAACTAGAGCAACAACTGTGCCAACACCAACAGCGGCAAGACATGGTGCGTCTGAGCCAACCATTGGGGCTATAACTCGAGGAGGAGCAGTGGCAAGAGGCCGTGGTAGGAGCCGCAGGAGAACGCCCACTAGAGGCAGAGGACAAACACCTGGTCCAGCTAGGAATAGAGCAGTGACTCCTCCACCGACTGATGAGGTAGTGAGAGAGGGTGAGGAAGGGGAAAATGAGCAGGTTCAAGATAAGGAAGTACCACCCCAGCCTACCCCAGAGATGATTAATCAGGTTCTTACTTATCTTAGCGGGTTATCTGATTAGAGCCAGACACCTCCAGTGTTTTCTGCACCAGCACCTCAGGTGCAGGGGGTACAACATGCAGCTGTTGTGGCTCCCCACATGGATGCATCATTGGAAGTAGGCACGTTTCCTTGCTTGACTACAGGGTCTATAATGACAGGTGATCAACATGAACTTTTCATTAAGTTCTTAAAGTTGAAACCTCCAGTCTTCAAGTGTGCTGAATCTGAAGATGCCTATGATTTTCTAGTTGATTGTCATGAGCTGCTACATAAGATGGACATAGTAGAACGATCCGGTGTTGAGTTTTTGAACTATCAGTTTCAGGGGGATGCCAAAATGTGGTGGAGGTCGTATGTTGAGTGTCAACCAGCATAGGCACCACCTATGACTTGGGCATCATTCTCTAGCTTATTTATGGAGAAGTATATACCCCGGACTTTAAGGGATAGGAGGAGAGATGACTTCCTGAGCCTAGAGCAAGGAAGGATGTCTGTTGCTGCTTATGAGGCCAAATTTCGTGCATTATCCAGGTATGCCACTCAGCTTTGCTTCAGTCCACAAGAGCGGATTCGCCGCTTTGTGAAAGCATAGAGGTCAGATTTGCAGATTCCAGCCTTACAGGTAGCTGCTGCAGCAAAATCCTTTCAAGAAGTGGTTGATTTTGTGATAGAGGTAGAGGGGGTGAAGCCAGACGACTTCGACACATCATCGACATTTAAGAAGTTTCGTAAGGGAGGTGAGTATTGTGGTTCTTACTCCTGAGGGCAGAGTTCAGGAGGTTACCCTGCCCGTCCTATTCAGTCTTCACTGCAGGCTTCAGCTGGGGGTCCATCGCAGACGAGTCAGCCTTTTTCAGAGTTTGGAGGTTATCCCCTGACTTCGTCATTTTCACAGAGACCTATACTTGACTCCAGGAATTGTTATGGATTTGGAGAGGCTGGACATATTAGGAAATATTGTCCAAAACAGAGTTACAGACCCCCAGTAGTTAGAGGTAGAGGTGGTCATGGTAGAGGCCGCTATTCTGGAGGACGTGGTGGCCAAGATAATGGTGGTCACCAGTTCATGCGGGGTGGCGGGCAAGATGGAACTACTGCAGCGCAGCTTGGTAGGGGCAATGGACAGACAGGTGATAGGGTCCATTGTAATGCTTTCCCCGGGAGGTCTGAATCTGAGACATCTGATGCTGTTATCACAGGTACTCTTTTGGTCTGCGATTGCATGGCTTCTGTATTGTTTGATCCTGGATCCACATTTTCATATGTATCTTCCTCGTTTGCTACTGGTCTTGATTTATATTGTGATTTGCTTGACATGCCTATTCGTGTCTCTACTCCTGTGGGTGAGTCTGTGATAGTTGAGAAGGTGTATAGGTCTTGCCTTGTGACTTTTGTGGGGAGCAATACTTATGTAGATTTGATTATTCTAGAGATGGTTGATTTTGATTTAATTCTGGGTATGACTTGGCATTCTCCAAACATTTAAATCATAGATTATAATGCTAAAACTGTGACATTGGCCAAGCCTGGGACAGATCCGCTAGTGTGGGAGGGCGACTATAGTTCCACCCCAGTTCGTATTATCTCTTTTCTTCGTGCTAGGAGGATGGATAGTAAGGGTTGTTTAGCTTTCTTGGCACATCTCAGGGATGATACTTCCAAAGTACCTTCGATTGAGTCTGTTTTGATAGTCCGTGAGTTTCTGGATGTGTTTCCTGCAGACCTTCCTGGTATGCCACCGGATAGGGATATTGATTTTTGTATTGATCTGGAGCCGGGTACTCGCCCCATTTCCATTCCCCCTTATAGAATGGCTCCAGCTGAGTTAAGGGAGTTAAAGGCCCAACTTCAGGAGTTGTTAGGTAAAGGTTTTATTAGACCGAGTGCATCCCCTTGGGGTGCTCCTGTTTTATTTGTGAAGAAGAAAGATGGAAGTTTTCAGATGTGCAGAGACTACAGGCAGCTGAATAAGGTAACTATTAAGAACAAGTATCCCATTCCTCGCATTGATGATTTGTTCGATCAGTTACAAGGTGCTTGTATCTTCTTTAAAATTGATTTGAGATCTGGTTATCATCAATTGAAAATACGGGCAGCAGATGTGCCAACGACTGCTTTTCGAACCAGGTATGGGCATTATGAATTCTT
>NC_028645.1:59287986-59288485 GCF_001406875.1 Solanum pennellii | reverse complement strand
CAGGTTTCTAGACGCCCATTGGCTAGAGAGGTTCAGACTCTGGCTAATGGCTTTATGTGGCTAGAAGTACTGGAGAAAGGAGGATTTTTGGCCTTTGTGGAGGCAAGATCTTCTTTTCTTGACCAGATTAAGGGAAATCAGTTTGTTGATGAAAAGTTGAGCCGAATTCGAGATATGGTATTGCGAGGAGAGGCTAAAGAGGCAGTAATTGATGAAGATGGCGTCTTGAGGATTAAAGGAAGGGTATGTGTGCCCCGTGTGGATGATTTGATTCACACTATTCTTACAGAGGCTCATAGTTCAAGGTATTCTATACATCCTGGTGCAACCAAGATGTGTCGTGATCTAAAGCAACATTTTTGGTGGAGTAGAATGAAGCGTGACATTGTTGATTTTATTTTCCAATGCCCAAATTGTCAGCAGGTAAAGTATAAACACCAGAGGCCTGGAGGGACACTTCAGAGAATGCCCATTCCTGAATGGAAGTGGGAAAGAATTG
>NC_028645.1:59248511-59287660 GCF_001406875.1 Solanum pennellii | reverse complement strand
TTTGGTGGTTATTGGGAAAAATTCTTACCCTTAGCAGAGTTTTCATACAATAATAACTATCACTCAAGTATTGATATGGCCCCATTTGAGGCACTGTATGGCAGGAGATGTAGGTCTCCCATTGGTTGGTTTGATGCATTTGAGGTGAGACCTTGGGGTACCGATCTTTTGAGGGAATCGTTAGATAAAGTAAAATTCATTCAGGAGAAGCTTCTAGCAGCTCAGAGCAGGCAGAAAGAATATGCAGATCGAAAGGTTAGGGACTTGGATTTTATGGAGGGTGAACAAGTCTTGCTGAAGGTTTCACCCATGAAAGGGGTGATGCGGTTTGGTAAGCGAGGTAAGCTTAGTCCGAGGTATATTGGTCCATTTGAAGTTCTGAAGCGCGTGGGGGAGGTGGCTTATGAATTGGCATTGCCTCCACGACTCTCAGGAGTGCACCCGGTATTTCATGTGTCTATGCTTAAAAATACCATGGTGATGGAAACTACATTATTCGTTGGGATTCAGTTCTTCTTGATGAGAATTTGTCTTATGAGGAGGAGCCTGTTGCTATTCTAGATAGAGAGGTCCGCAAGTTGAGATTAAAGTAGATTGCATCTATCAAGGTTCAGTGGAAGGATCGGCCAGTTGAAGAGTCCACATGGGAGAGTGAGGTCGATATGAAAGAAAGATATCCACATCTTTTTACAGATTCAGGTACTCTTTCTCGCCCTCCCCTTTTCTTCCTGTGATCGTTCGAGGACGAACGATGGGTAAATTGGTATCTATTGTAACAACCCATTTAGTCGGTTTGAGCAGTAGAATTATTTTTGATAAATACTTACTGGGTCGACGGACCACGCGACGGATCGTCATGGTCATGACGGACCGTGATGGACTCCGTCGTCCCATACTTGTGCAATTTCTTCTGCTGCTCTCTTCATTACCTCGACGGCAAGTATGACGAACCGTCATAGGCACAACGGTCCGTCGAGGGTCTTCGTCCCAAAACACTTCAACTATTGGAATCTGGGTACTGGGATTACTTCTATGAACTTCATGACGAACCTGCAGGACGGACCGTCATAGATACGATGGACCGTCACAAGCTGCGTAACCCCACACTCGGTCAGACTTCCGCTAGATTTTAAATAAGTGTTTTGGACTATTCATAATTATAATTATGAAATTAGTGGGGTAATTTTAATAATTTATTTAGTTGGTGGTTAAAGAAGATAATAGTGAAATAAATAGTGGGATACTTTTATAATTTTTTATAATTGATTATATGATAATTAGGGTAAAAAGAATCTCTAGAAGAAAATAAAAAGAGCAGAAGAGGAGAACGAAAGAGAGCAGCATGAACGAAAGAAGAAAGCAAGCGACTTAGACTTCAGGTAAATCATTCGCTAGAATTTTATACTAGGAATATGTGTATTAAATTGGAAAGAAAGTGAGGAATGTTAATATATATATATTTATATTATATTATTGATAGAGAACGAATTAAGGACAAACCTGCAAATTGAAAATGCTGCTTGAGGGAAAAAGAGGAGTAATGCATGTGTGCCACTGGTCTCGTGACCAGGGGCTTCAATTGTTAACGTCGGTGGGAAATTAGGAAATATATAATATAAAGTTAGGTGAATTTTGGGTCTAGGCTAGACATAGAGTAATATGATGTCTGTAGACTCGTTAACTTAGTAATATGTATATATATTTGATAGATTGAAAAGGGTTCATAGGCATTGAGGAAAGCAAAGGCATTGGAGAGGTAGCTTGCTTGATTTCGGTTCTTCGGTGGAGGTAGGTTATGGTTTATTTCTATGTGATAGATAAACTCTAAATAGCGATTGATATGTATTGAGTGATATTGTAAAGTCTCCTATGTACTTGATTGTGTGGTTGTATGTTTTGATTGTGTGGTTTGTGGTTGGCCTAAAATTATGAGAGTGTTGAATTTCTAATCTTGAACCCTCTCTATTAAAATGACGCCTTGAATAAAGAAGGCTTGATGAAATAAATAATGAGATAATTGGATCGGAGTGTCACGTTCCGACACGGTATTATGGGATCGGAGTGTCACGTTCCGACACGGTATTATGGGATCGGAGTGTCACGTTCCGACACGGTATTATGGGATCGGAGTGTCACGTTCCGACACGATAACATTAAAGGCAAAGAATCTTGAAGTAACTTAATATACTTAATCTAAAGGAACCTATTTTCCAAATGAGTATGGTGTGGAGGCATGAGTCCTCACAGGTGTGCGTGATGTTGTGATTGATGGTGTACCGATTACGGTGTTGTTGTTGTCAATGGTTCATGTGTTTGTTTCTTACCACCTGTTTAGTATTGTAGTTGATTTTATATTATTATTCATTATATATTGGTTTCTATTTTGAGTTGGCCGATTATACCTACTCAGTACGTGTTCCTTGTACTGACCCCTACTTGTATTTTCTTCTTTGTTCTTTTGTGGAGTGCAGCAAGTGTACCATCGACTTCGACTCGCCCTCAGCTCTAGTCAGTCTCCAGCACATAAGAGTTCAGGGTGAGCTATTATTTCTAGCTCGTGCTCGATTGTCTCATTCACGTCTTGATGTCGTTGAATATCGGACATGGACCATCTTTTTACTTATTTTTGTTTCTTAAATACTCTTAGACTTGGTAATTTGAGGATACATATTCTTGATGTGATAACTTCCAGATTTTAGGGATAATAAGTGTTAAACTTTAGAAGCTTACTTAACTAGTTACATTAATAAGTTTTGGATCTTCAGCGTTATTTTGTTATTCATAGTTGAACTATTGGTAAATGATGGGGTTTATATTTGTTGGTTCGCTCACCTAGTAGGTTAAGTGTGGGTGCCACTCACGACTCGCTTTGGGTCGTGACAATATATCCTTCTTCTTCTAGTCACAGTGGAGGTAAGTAATTCCTCATAGTTTTGGTTTATGGAGAGTTATGTGTGTTTAAACGCTTCATGAAAATTCATGTCTAAATTTTTTCTTGAGTTTTCATGGCGTATGTTCCTCATGTTTGTTTTAACTTTAATATGTTGTTGGTGTATTTGACATTATGATATGTTATAATGAACATGCTTAATTTTGAATGGATGACATGATGTATTAGCTCTTTTTATGATTATGTTGAGCTTATGTGAGATGGAGAAGTTGATTCCTCCTTGCATGATGTGAAGTGAAGACATATGTGTATATTTTGTGGTAGATGAAGTTTCTACCTCATTGTGATTCATTGATATGATTTCAAGAATGGAGTTTTATATTTCCTCCTTCGAAATTGTATATAATATTAATCTTTCTGTTGGACTGCTAGTATTGAGTCGTTGATTCTAAAAAGGATTTCTACAGAGTTATTCAAGGATGAATGTTTTCCAAGGGGGAGCATATTGTTAGACCTCGGAAACCTAATGACTTAAGATAGACTTCTACATGATGGTAAATTACATAAAAAAGGTTAAAATTATGTTTTTAATCCTACTTTAATGTTACATAGTTTGAAAATGTTCCTGTCTAAAGATGTAAGAACGACCATGACATTTGGAAAACTAGTTACTTGAACTATTGTAGGGTTGAGTCATGTAGTGGGGTTTTCAGGTGACGTGTAAGGACTAAACATCATAATTTGATAAAAATAAAAATATATATCTAACAAAGAATTAGGAGGTCAATACCAAGGGAGGAGTGCCAAGCTAAAGGGGCAAGCCAAGGCTTCCCCAAAAGAGAGGCTATTGCCTCACACTCCATGGGCATGCCCACGGCTCATTGGAAAGACCACGACAATGTTGCGACCTGATGAAGTTGCCTTAGATAAAGTGAAAGGACTCCAAGTGTCTTAGTCACTGCCCCAACCTTCACGATGGGGACCATGACTCGTGGTCCACTCCACGATTTGTGATGATGGGCGTGGAGTTTCCTTGGTTTTAAGGAAGGTGAGGATATTTGGAGGGACTACTGTCCAATACACCACGAGCCACTTTAAGGGTCGTGGTGCATGTTTATGTGCAAGATGGATCGGTAATGAAAAGTACTTGGGGTATGAGGGTGATACCCCATTTTGGGAGGCTACTTCCTCACACTTCACCAGCCACACCACGGATCATGGTGTTCTTCATGTATCATGAAGAGGCTAGTGAGGGCTGGATGTGATTTCACTTGTGAAGGTCAAGTTGGAGTTTTGTTTTAGAAGTCCATATAACTGAGGGGTGTTTTGGGTATTTTAAGGATTAAGTATAACATTGATTTTAAGTCATTTTTACACCTATTCCTAAATCAAAACATAAAATCCCAAATTGAAATAAAAATATCTCACTTATCTCTAAACTCTCTCTATCTACCATGTTTCACCAATGAAGAACATTAAAGCTTCAAGTAGGGTTCAAGCTCAAAGGTTTTCGACCAAATTTCCTAGTTAATATTCAATTAGGTATTGTGGCTTTCACGACCCACAAGTACAATACTCATATAATCAAATTGAGACAGACTATAAACCATACATCATAATCTATACATTAATCAAGAGTCCATAACAATCTACACATGAATTCAGTAATACAAAGACATTATCACCTCAACAATAGAATAGCCAAATATAGGGATTTTAGAAGGTCACAGGTTCATGGAGATTTTCATTGATAAACATAAATTATACATAAATAATATCATATCTTCATGTGTGAAAACATTTCATGCAACAATCCAAGACTTAGAGTAGAAATTGGACGTTTTTCATCTTTTTGAAGTCTTTAAAAATCATCTTTAAAATAGACATTGAGATGATAGCAAGCCTTTTATAATGAAATCCCATACCTTATTATAAGAATCAAAAGAGAATTGAAGAAGAAACTCCATTGAAGATCCATCATCAAGCTCAATCTTCACCTTAAGCTCTCATGGATGTTTTTGAAGAATCTTTGAGAGGTAAAGGGTTTTAATCTAGTTTCTAGGTTATAAATGATAGTTTAATGACACTACACGATTTTCGGCCTACAGCAACACCACGTAAGTGTAGCCTAAACTGGCAAAAAGTGTGGCCTTTGATAAAAGGCTACACTTTTGGACATTCAGCAACACTTTTTAGGGGCTGCCCAAAAGAAGCGTAACCTTTGACATTAGGAAACACTTTTTAAATGTTTCAATCTTTGGCTACACATAAAAGCGTTGCCTTTTCAGATTTATTGGTCACACTTAAAAACGGTTGCCTTTTATTGGTCATCTATTGCAACACTTTCAAAGTGTAACTTTTTATCTACCTAGAGCAACACTTACAAAGTGTAACTTCAACATTTATAAGCCTACATGTAGCACAAGTATATATAATATATTTTCATGCATACAAGTGACCTAAAACACAAAATGAACTAATTAATCATTAAATTGAAGCTATATATTTCAAATAAACTTCGAGAAATATTTCATGTACAACCAAAAGATAGTATGTGTTGTGTACATACCCATACTTATACATCAATATTCTAAATGTGTACACAATAAATCAAATATGTATTTAAACTTTTACAATAGTTCAAAAACTCTTCATCATCCACTTCAAATTTGATCACCTCCATTTCCCTACACAAATAAGATATTGCATTAGGGTTCAAACTTCATAAGAAACCATATAAAATATTTGGTGTTATACAATAACCATGATGCACGCAAACTAACGCAAACAACGTTAACTACTTGAATATCAATTCCTCCAGTAAACAAATATGTTCCATCAAGAAAGAACACAAAATTAAGAAATTTAACAGTTAATCAATTTGAAATTTCAGCTGTAACGGAAAGTGTGACGGACCGTCGTAGCCATGACGGTCCGTCCTGCATGTTCGTCATGAAGATCAGAGAAGTAGCAGAAGAAACTTGCAAGTATGGGACGACGGAGTCCACGACGGCCCGTCATGACCACGACATCCCGTCATGACCACGACGGCCCGTCATGACTACGACGGCCCGTCATGACCACGACGGTCCATGATCCATGATAGTACTGTTGTTATGTACTTATATTTTTTTTATAATGGTAAAAACATTTTCACCAGAACATAAATCTATCATTTAGTATCACAGTTCATGGGTATTACAAATAATAACATGATAATTGTTCAAGGAAAGATCAAGTATCACAGTTCCACAAACTTTTGGGACATAGAATTCACTAAAGGAAATCACAAAGTATCAAAAAAATGAGTTTACAATTAATAATGATGGAGTTGGATAATAATTCGATTAAATCCCATCACATACAAACACGATATAAAAGATCTAGTCATAGAGAACTCAAGACATAATCTCGGATTCACAGCAAAAACATACATTCGGTCAACTTATCAAGAAAAATAGAGATTATGTAGATGTAAGAAGAATCACAAAGTAGTACAAGTCTGCGTAATTCTAATTAAAATACAAATGTAATAACACTTACTGGAACATGATAGCCACATCCAAGTTATTTTCTATACAAAGTGGCATGAAACAAGTCAATACTAAATGCCGAGAATTTGATATAAGTAGAACATGCTCTAACTTTACAAGGTACTTTATGTAGAATGGTTCAAATATAAGTAGATTTTCATAGATAAGATTATTCTCAACGTCAATACCACGGCCCGTCATGACAACGACGGCCTCTCATGACTACGACGGCCCGTCGCGAGGTCTACGACGGCTCGTTGTGACCACAACGTCCCGTCGCGAGGTCCGTCGACCCAGCCGCGTTTTGACAGATTTCCTATAAACAAATTTTTGAAGCATTTTCTTTCAATTTTCAAAAGGAAATCTGATGGAATAGCAGTTTACCCAGAAATCTTTGAAGAAAATCGTCTTCTTCAGCTCTCCAATCTTGAACAACGAAGCTGAGAGGAAAATTGTCTTCTTCAGTTCATGTTCAGAGAAATCGCAGTGCTCTTCGATTCTTCAGCAATAACAATCCAAAACTAATCAATTACTTCTAAACACAAAACAAAAATTCAATTAATTGACTATTTTTAGTACTAGATAATTAGAAGAGGGTGAAAAGGAATTTAAGCTGTATGAAATTGGTACTTACGCTTGATGAAGTTTGTTTTAAGCTTCAGTCCTTTAATCTTCAGCTCTTCTCTTCAGTCTTCAACGTCCTCTCTTCGATCCCCATCTTCTACTCTTCGATTTAATGTTTTGGAGAAGAAAAATTTTGTTCTACTCTTCAGCTTTGGCCAAAAATAATGGGAGGGGGAGTTGAAAATGTTGGAGGGAATCAAATATTTTAGTGAAATATTTGAAAATGTTGGAGGGAAACTATAGGCAACACTTCTATAGTGTTGTTTTTACAATTATAAAAATAGGACCCTTTAAAAGTGTGGCCATATATATACATAATTGTTGCCATTTATTTCATACTATGACAACGCTTATAAAGTGTAGTCTATATCATTAAATGGTACACTTTATAAGTGTTGCCAATATTATCGTTGCGAAAAGTTAAAAAATTAGGCTACATTTAAAAAGTGTTCCCAAAAATATTTTAGGCAACACTTTTCAAGCGTTGCTCAGATTTAGTGTAGCCGTAGGCCTAAAATGGTTTAGTGTGACTTAAATACTCTTAAAATATGCATACACACCTAAAATAATTGTCCTCCTATTTCATAAGAGTTGGGTGAATTCCCAATGTACCCCAAGTCTTAACAGTGAAGCTGGTAGATTGCAGGCAACACCAAAGAATGCCCAACGACGGACCGTCATCTGAGTGATGCCCCGTCAAAGGAATTTTTTGTTTGGGTCTGACCCTTAAAAAATCCAGATCCTTGGGTTTGGAGTTTCCTTGGTTTTAATCAAGGTGAGAATGTTTGGAGGAGCAATTGCCCAATACACCACGAGCCACTTAAAGGGTTGTGGTGCATGTTGGCGAGTAAGGGGATTGGTCGTGAGAAGTATTTAGGGTGTGAGGGTGATGCCCCATTTTAAAGGCTACTGCCTCACCCTTCACGAGCCACACCATGGCTCACAGTGTTCTTCATGGCTCGTGAAGGGGCTTGTGAGGGATGGATGGGATTTCACTAGTGAAGGTCAAGTTGGACTTTCATTTTAGAAGTCCAACTAAGTAAGGGGTGTTTTGGGTATTTTAACGGTGAAGAATACATTGACTATCAGTAATTTTTATACCTGTTCCTAAATCAAAACATAAACTTCAAATTGACATGAAAAGGTCTCTCTTATCTCTAAACTCTTTCTCTACCAAGTTTCACTAATGAAGATCATTCAAGATTCATGTAGGGTTCAAGATCTAAGGTTTTCAACCAAATTTCCTTTTTATTCTTCAATTAGGTATGGTGGATGTCACGAACCATAATTACAATACACATATAATCAAATTGATATAGCCTATAAACCATACAATCATAATTTATACATAAATCAAGAGTCCATAATAATTTACACATGAATTCACTAATATAGAGACATTATAACAATACCGGTAGCATAGCAAAAAATAGATATTTAAGAAGGTCAAGGGTTCATGGATATTTTCATTTAAATACATCAAATAAACATCAATAATATCATATATTCATGTTTGAAAACGTTTCATGCAAGAACCCAAGACTTAGAGTAGAAATTGGACGTTTTTCATCTTTTTGAAATCATATTTGAAATTGACTCTAAGGTGATATAAAGCCTTATATGAAGAACTCACATAACTTATTAGAAGAATCCAAATATAATTGAAGAATAAACTCCATTGAAGATCCATCATCAAGCTCAAGCTTCACCTTGAGCTTTACTGGAGGTTTTTAGAGAAACTTTGCGAGGAAAAGGGTTTTGATCCTGGTGCTAGGGTCTAAATGAGAGCTTAATGACTTAAATACTCCTAAAATCACATACACACCTAAAATAACTGTCCTCCTATTTTATAAGAGTTGGGGTGAGTTCCCCAATTACCCGAAGCCTTAACAGTGAAGTTGGAAGATTGCAGGCACCACCAACGAATGCCCAACGACGGACGGTCGTCTGAGTGACGCCTCTTCAAAGAGTTCTTTCGTTTGGGTATGCACCTTAAAAACTTGAAGGTCCTTGAGACCTTGCAGTATCAATCGACGGTCCATTGTCTGATCGACTGGTCGTACCTTGAGGCTGTCGTTTGGACACTACCAGGCAGTTCTGCCTCATCAAGTTGGGGTCCACCTGTAGTGTCCATTGTGGGCCCTAGGTGGAGTCATTACCGTATGTTGGACCCCTAAACATGCACTTTTATGTCTTAGGAACACCTCCAATCAAATTCAACACAAGCGCATACATAAAACATGCTAAGACACACATCAACACACAAGGACGTCCAAAGACTAACTTTCGAACGTCTCAGACGTTCTTGAACGTTTGACCTCCAAACCTTACCAAACTCGACATGATTCCTTTAAAAACTAATATCAACCATATAAGGACCTCATAGGATCATTATACACACATAAACATATTCAAGAACATAAGAAACTAACCATCGAACATTTTGCTCGTCCATTGACGTTTGACTTCAAATTCAATTGGAATGACTTCAAAAATCACAAAAACCTTTATTAAGCTATTTGAAAGTCTTTAAAACAGTTATTAATCTCCTATAAACCTAGTTCATTTCAGGGGTTTTTATAGTGGCCCTTTGGTCTTGAGATCCTCTCCCCAAGAGACTCTTCAATGTTGGATGTAAAAAATCCCAAATTTCTAGGTTTTCAATCAAACGCATGGGTCATTTGAAAACTTATTTTAATTGATATAAATTGATTAATTATGACTATATATGATTTTTTATGGATGGATTCAAGTAATGTTAGGTTTTTTAATTAAATTCCCTAAGACTCAAGTACCTCCATTCATTATTAAATTCTAAACCCTCATTGGGGTTGACAGTGATTAAATCATGAGAATGAAGGATGTTATTTTATAATTAGTTATTGTATTGTGATATTGGTATATATTATGAATTAATGAAAAGGAAGAAAGTTAAATTCTCGAAGGCTATAATGAAGGGCTTTGAAGGTGATGAGTATTATTTTATTGAATGGTTGGTTCAATTGTTATGCATTGAGGAATTGGATTATGCTTTCGTCTTCCCTATAATAGTAAGCATGATCAAGTATGTATGATATGTTACAAATTTTATGTTATGATATGTATATGCATGTTGTTAATTAAGAATGGGTGTGTTTTTATGTTGAATTGTAGGTAATTCGCATGCACCATAAAAAAACTTTGTTATGAAACAAGTATTCTCAGATGATGTAGGTTCATTATTGAAAGGGAATTATCATCTTGTTACCATTAAGATAATGATATAAGAGGGATTAATTCCCTTAGATATTCTATATTAACTAATCCTTAAATAAAGTCTAAAGGTTACTTAAAAGAGGAATTGATCTTAGCACCGAGAGAATATGCATGAGAGGGGTTCATTCCAAAGGAAAGGAAGGTTTCCTCAATGGTCTCATGAGATTGAAACTATAATACTACTAAGTATAAAGAGGGCTTATCGTAGAAATCTATTTATCACTTAACTATAAAGCACACATAGGTTGTAGCTACAGGATCCGCCTATATGTTATATTGGATAGTAGGACACCCTCCCATTTGTGTGATGGGTTGACATCGGATTCCATGTAGCTCATATGGTCTATTTTAATTATGGCAAAGTTTCCAGATATTTAAAAACAATAATGAATGAAGTACGTGGCTAAGGTTGTGTCCTCTTGAGGGTTTGCTTGGTAGGTGTGGGGTATGTGACCTCATATGTACATTGCACTAGTTAACTTAAAAAGAGGTAGTAAGTAAGGTCTTATGATAAAATGACAAAATAAATACAAGCGTGTATGTTATTGATGTACCGTGGTTTTACGGTACTTCCAATGCTTTTTCCTTATGTTTAGTGTGTGTCCAAGGCCTTTTCGTAGTTGTTTTGATGTATTTTTCTTTGTGTTTATAGAAAAAACTGTCAAAAATGAAAACGATGAAGATGTGCTAAAAGTTGCGGAAAAGATGACCTACGGATCCATCGATGTTTCGTCGACCCATCGACGATCCGTAAGTGGCAACCATCGCCATGAAGATGTTATGCTTCCAAGGAAAGATCAAGGAATTCTGACTAATTGTATATCTACGGAAGGGATAATGGTCCGTCGTCTCATCGATAGACCATCCTAGTGATCCGTTGGTGTTAACAGAATCTAGCCCTAGTACCCGAATTGAAAAGATTCTAAGTATGGAGAAACGAAGGTCATCGACGCACCATCGTCTTCGTCCGTCAATGGTAACAAAGAGTTGGAGAATAAAGCAACTGAAAATAGAGTTGAAGTATGGAAGGATGGAGGCATTGATGATCTATCCTTGCCTCGACAGTCCGTTGGATAGGTCCTCAATGTGACACATCTTTTTTGACAGATGTTCCTTATTTAGGTTTCCCTTTATGTTTAGGATTCTTTTGTTATAAATAGGACAAATAACCTCGTTTTTGGGGTTAGACTCTTTGTCAATTTTCAGATTTTTATTGTTAGTTGTTGAGCTTTGGGTTTTGGAAAATACTTCACTTTTTTGGAATCAATTCTTACAATATTTTGATTAATTCAAGTGATTTTCTGGATTTTCTTCAAACTTGTTAAAGTAAGTGCATGAATTCTTGTCTAATCAATATGAATTCTGTAATTCTTAACATAAGTAAGTAAATTCACAACTAGGGTTGTGGGAACCATGGGTAATTAACAAAGTAGAACTAGCTAAAATAACAATTCTAGAATAGTGTCTTGCATGTATTTAAAATTCTTTCGTTTAGAAGTCTTTTTAGAGGTGGCCAACGTTATAAATTGCCTTGTTGCTACTTGCCGGACCAAGGACGTAGATAATAAGAAAAGAATTATCTACATTGATTTAGTATAGACAATGTAATAGGCTAGTGTTGATTGGTGCGAACTAATAACTAAGCCATACATCGATTATGATGTTTATTATAAGGAAAAATATTAGGTTTAGTAATGTAAACACGCGTAGCGAACCAAGGTGCGGAGTGAGATTCACTAGTTGCCGGACCAAGGAATTAGGGATACATAACTTACCGCTTTGCATGCAAGATACTAGAAAGAGTTGTTATAGCTAGGGTTATTGCGTTATGAACCTATGGCGAACACTTACACCCTAGTTTCACTCATCACTTAATAAAAATCAAATATTTGAATTTGCTACTTTTTTACTTAGACTTAATAAATTACTTTTGTTACACAAAACCCCCATTTAATTTTTTTTTTGAAAGAACTTCACTAAATAGAAGTAATCGTAGATTAAAGTAAAGTCTAATCTATTTTCCTCGTAATATCGACCCCAACCTAACATTTGGGTTCTTTACTTGATATGGCCGCTTATACTTCTTTAGGAAAGCATAGTTTGAGTGTATCAAATTTAAGCGCCGCTGCCGGGGAAAGTGACTTTTAGATTAACATTAAGCGCATTACAGAATTTTAGTCAACAATTTCCGTATTTTACTTTTTCTTTTTTTGTTTTTATCTCTCGCAGGTCTAGCGATAGTGTATTCCAAGTACACAGTCGAAGAGAACCAATACTTCAACTTGATCCAGAACAAAACCGCACACTTCGCGGAGTGAATATTCAAAATAATCTTGCTTATATCGATGATGAGATAAACCCTCAACTCCCCCGCCGGTTGATGCTCGTAATCTAGTGGTTGTTGATAACCCTGGTGAGGTAATCCGAGGAGGCAAACTCCCGCCCCACGCCCAAAAGAGTACTATAGGATAAATGTTAACACCAATGACTCTGATAGTCCACTTGTCCTACCTCCTCTACCACATGATCATGGTTTTGTGGTAACTAGTAGCTTGATGTAGAAGCTCATCGCTAGATGTTGGTTTTCGGGGCTACCATTTGAGGATCCACAAGCTCACATCTCCAAATTATGGTCGGTGTGTAAGAGTTATGTAGGGAGGCCAGACTTAGACATAGATGTAATTGGATTAACTGTGTTCCCTCTCTCACTGACGGCGGAGGCCGCAATTTTGTTTAATGAGTCGCCCTAAAATTCAATCTATACTCAGGAGCAACTGAGGGATGTGTTCCAAGCAAGGTATTACCCGGTTTCTAAAAAGCTAAACCACAAAGATTGGGTGAACAAATTTGCGGCATTACCATGAGAGTCAGTAAGCATTTCTTGGGATAGGTTCACTTCATTCTTGAGAAGTGTCCCAAACCACCGCATTAATGATAAGTCACAAAAAGGGTACTTCTATCGGGGGCAAGATGATAATAGTAATGAAGATCTTGATACGATTGAAGGTGGTCTTATGGGGAGTGTACTTATGCAGTGATCGCTGAGAAGTTAGAGGAAATCTCTCGAAATAATAAAGCTTGGAGCACTAGAAAGTCGTATACTCGGAAAAACACTTTTGCAGCGCAAGCTTCACATAACCTAGTTGCACATGAGATTCATGAAGAGATGTCTCAAATGAGAACTCAGCTTGGGTTGTTGTTAAAACATGTCACAAGGGGTGCAGAAGAGGTAAATGTGGTGAACTATTTGGCTAAACTACCACCACCGGTTGATGAGTACTACTATGAAGAAGATTCTGGGCGTTTCCGGCGGAACGCCCAAGGCTCCAATCAGTAAAATTGGTGCCAAGGTCAGGAAATCAAGGTCAAAACTATGGGAATTACTACCCAAAAGGGTCACTATGTTTGAGATGGCAACTACAACCGCGACAACAACTTCAACCGGGGTAAATATGGTAACAAAACAATCGGAGTGTGCCCTATGTTCCACCTCAAAATCTGAAGTTGCTCCTAGGGATGGTGGATGTAGTATGGCACGAGTTGAGGATATGTTCCAAAAGATGATGAAGAGTTTTAATACTAGTGATGAACATGTCTAAGAGTTGAGAGGTGATTTAGCAAATATTGGGCAAAAGGTGGATGCACATGCAATCTCAATCAAGCATCTTAAGTTGCAAATGGCCCAATTGTCTTCTACTGTGAACCCCAACTGGGTACTCTTCCTAGCAATACTGTCCAGAACCCCAAATATGATGGACATTGTATGGCAATCACTACTCAAGGGTGTAAGAAGACCATGGATGCGTCGAACATGAGAAGAAATGAGATGATGAGGTAGAGGAAGTTAGGGGTGATTTGGTAGATAAATCGGGGAAAGAAGATCAGACACCTCAAAAATGGACACCCATTCGTAAACCATTACATCCATTTCTGCAAATATTTGTGAAAAAGACCGAGGATGGTAAATACCGGTGTTTTATTACTATGATGAAATAGATTTCCATCAATATCCCTTTGATAGAAGTTCTTGAACAAATGGCCGGTTATGCCAAGTTCATAAAATATATGGTCACTAAGAAGAGATCGGTTAATTTTGATGATGATGATCGGATGCAACATTGTAGTGTTATTGCTAAAAGGTATCCTGTGCAAAAGAAAGAAGATTCAGGTGCTTTCACTATTCCATGTACAATTGGATTGTTACACTTTGCTAAAGCATTATGTGATCTTGGGGTAAGCATAAATCTCATGCCTCTCTCTATTTATAAGAAGTTGGGTTTGGGTGACCCAAATCCCACTGCGATGCGGCTTCTGATGGCTGATTGAACGGTGAAGAGGCCATTGGGATACTCCATGAGGTGCTAGTAAAATTAGAGTCAATTATTTTTCGAACAATTTTGTGATTGTTGATTGTGAGGTGGACTTTGAGGTGCCTATTATTCTTGGGAGGTCGTTCCTTGCTATCGTCGTGCCTTAGTTGATATGAATAAAGGACAAATGAGGTTTCAATTGAACAATGAAGAAGAGACTTTGAAGATTTGTAGGTCCATTATAAAGAATGGTGAGCGCCAATCGGTATACGCGATATCCTACAAGGTTGAGATTTCATCCCAGGTAAAAATAGAAAAGAGTATTGGTCTTGAGGCACTAGCGGCAGTGATCATGAATTTTTGGAGTGACTGTATCTAAGAGTATGGGTCATTGGTTGCGGCACTTGATCGAGGTGATGTTCGGTTCAAACAAAAGAAATTGGTTTTATATATGAAGCATCGCAACTCCCCACCCACGAATCCATCTATTGAGGAGGCTCCAAAATTGGAGCTTAAGGATCTACCACCTCATATGAGGTAGGTATTCTTGGGGAAAGGTGACATTTTGCCGGTAATTATTGTATCAGATTTGATTATGCAACAAGTAGAGTGTTTCGCTGAAGTATTGAAGAGGTTCAAGAGTGCTATTGGGTGGACTATTGCGAATATTATTCGGATCCCTCCCGGTATTTGTTCACATAAAATCAAACTCATGCCCAATCATAAGCCCAGTATTGAGCACCAGAGACGTTTAAATCCACCTATGCAAGAGGTAGTGAAGAAGAAAATTTTTAAGTGGTTGGATCTCGGAGTCATATATCCGAATGCTAATAGTAGTTAGGTACGCCCTGTAAGTGTGTGCCCAAGAAAGGGGGGATGACTCTGGTCCCTAATGAGAAAAATGAGCTTGTTCCAATGAGTTTGGTGACCGGATGGAGAGTGTGTATGGATTACCGAAAATTGAAAGCATGGACTGAGAAGGACCTTTTTCGTATGACCTCCATAGATCAGATGTTGGATAGGCTTTTAGAAAAGGGGTGGTATTGTTTTCTTGATGGTTATTCGGGTTACAACCAAATCTTTATTGAACCAAAAGATAAAGACAAAACCACTTTTACTTATCCTTATGGATCTTTTGCGTTCAAAAGGATGCAATTCGGGTTGTGTAATGCACCGGCTACTTTTCAGAAAACCATGATGTCCATATTCTCCTATATGGTATAGGATACCATTGGGATATTTATGGATGATTTTTATGTTGTTGGTGATTCGTTTGATCATTGTTTGAATCACTTGTCCGAAGTTCTCAAAAGATGTGAAAATGGCAACCTTGTGATAAATTGTGGAAAATGTCACTTTATGGTGAAAGAGGGGATCGTATTGGGACATCGCATCTCAGAGAAGGGTATAGAGGTTGATCGAGCTAAATTCGAAGTGATAGAGAGACTTCCTCCACCAATCTCTGTAAAAGGTGTGAAAAGTTTCCTTGAGCATGTGAATTTCTACAGGACGTTCATCAAGGATTTTTCAAAAATTGTACATTCTGTGTGCAAGTTACTTGAGAAAGAGTGTAAATGTTGATGAATGTTGTCTTAAGGCATTTTGTGACTTGAAGGAGAAATTGGTGTCTGCGCCCATTATTATTTCCCCGGATTGGAGTAAGCAATTTGAGGTGATGTGTGATGCTAGTGGGGTTGCGCTTTGTGTAGTTTTGGGTCAGAGAAGCGATAAAATCCTTCACCCCATTTACTATGCCATTAAAGCCCTTAATGAAGACCAAAAGAACTACATTGTGACTAAAAAAGAGCTCCTTGCGGTGGTATTTCCTTTGGAGATATTTCGCTCTTATTTGTTTGGCACAAGAGTTATTGTGCATACTAATCATTCTACCATAAGATATTTTATGGTAAAGAAGGATGCGAAACAGAGGTTGATTCGTTGGGGGTTGATGTTTCAAGAATTTGACTTTGAAGTGAATGATATAAAAGGGACCAAAAATTAAGTTTCCGATCAGTTGTCCCGATTAGAAGATGAAGCAATGCCAGAGTTAGGTGAAAAAGCAGAAATTGATGATACTTTCCCTGATGAGCATGTACTGGCTGTTTCTCAATACTTGATTCCATGATTCGTAGATTTTGCGAATTACTTGGCTAGTGATATCATCCCATCGGACTTTTCCTTTCATTAATGGAAAAAGTTCATGCATGATGTGCAAAAGTTATTTTGGGATGAGCCATATCTTTATTAGAATTATGTTGATGGGCTTATTCTGCGTTGTGTAACAGAAATTGAGATGTTGAGAGTTTTGGAGTCATACCACTCCTCGCCTGTGGGTCGGCATCATAGTGGTATCCAGACAGCCCATGAAATCTTGTAATGTGGCTACATTGGCCAACCATCCACCAAGATGCACATGAGTTTGCCAAGGCATGTTATAGGTGCCAAAGAGATGGCGGTATTTCTAGAAGGCAAGAGCTACCTTTAACTCTCATTCTTGTGATCGAATTGTTTGATGTGTGGGCATTGACTTTATGGGCCCTTTTGTGAGATCTCATGGGATGAAGTACATTTTTGTGGCAGTTGATTATGTGTCGAAATGAGTAGAAGCCATAGAACTTGCAAATAATGAGGGAAGAGTGTCACTGCATTCTTGAAAAAGAATATAATTTCTAGATTTAGCACCCCAAGGTCGATTATTAGAGATGGGGGATCCCACTTTTGCAACATGTTTTTCAAAGGATTGTTGGAGAAATATGGGGTTCGCCACAATGTTGCCACTCTATACTATCCTCAGACTAGTGGGCAAGTTGAGGTGTCAAACAGAGAAATCAAGCAGATTCTAGCAAAAAAGGTGAATACGAATAGAACCGATTGGTCAAGTCGGGTTGATGATGCTCTTTAGGACTACCGGACAGCATACAAGACTCCCATAGGTATGTCCCCATACAAACTTGTATATGGGAAAGCTTGTCACTTGCCGGTTGAGTTAGATCATAATGCCATGTGGGCAATGAAGAAATTGAAAATAAATTGGAATGGGCTGTGAAACAGAGGTTAAATGAGTTCAATGAGCTTGATGAATTTCGCTTAAAGGCATTTGGAAGTTCATCCCTCTACAAAGAAAAGATTAAAAAGTACCATGACCAAAAGGTTGAGAAGCCCGATTTTGTGGTTGGGGATTCGGTGCTTTTATTCAACTCTAGGTTGTGCTTGTTTCCGAGCAAACTCAGGTCCAAATGGACTGATCCATTGTTGATCACCCAAGTTTTCCCTCGTGGAGCGTTTGAGTTTGAGAATAAGGAGGGCATAGGGTTCAAGGTGAAAGAGCAACGAATAAAAATCAACCTTGGGCATGGTGAAAAGGCAAATGAAGTGATCTAGGCATACCATCTTGATGAAGTCCAAGTAATCAAGAGTCCAGCGTCGTGCCGCGACGTTAAATAAAGAGATGATTGGGAGGCAACCCAATATGTATCCTTTAGCCAACATTAGTTTTTTTTTGTGATTTTATAGACCTAGTTGCATTATTTCTATTTTTCACACTTAATGTCACGTATTAATTATTTTTTAGAACTTTTGGATAGAGAGTAAACTAGAGTCCGTGTATATAAAAGTGTCAAGAAAATACAAAAAGATTAGCTTATTGAATGTTCAATCTGCAGGGACGAAATCCATAGAAATCTGCAGAAAATTGGTCTCGTGCACTGATCGAAAGACCAAGCGATGGACGGTCATCCTGTCGAAGGACCGTCGGTAAGGTCTGTAGACTCCAGGTTTGTTTCTTTAATTTTTTCTAAGTTAGGGCACATTCGACGGACAATCAACTGACTTACGGTCCGTCGACGGGGAATCATCGACTCCTCCAACATACTAACCCTACCCGACCGACTATATGTTAAATTTTTAAACCTTTCAGTTGCCCACCCTTTGAAAGCCTTCTCCAAAACCGTTTCCCTCCCTATTTCCCTTAAACATACCCACTTCCTCACCCATTAATTCCCTTTTTTATCAGTGAGATTCTCCTTTTCCCCAAATCTCTATCAGATTCCCAAATCCCTTCTCTTCCCCAATCTTCCATCTTTGTCTTTCTTCTGCCTGATCGGTGTTCGAGGTCACTCTTTGGTGTTTGGTACTTGCGAGAATTCATCTCCTCATTCCCTACACTACAGTATACATGTATGTCTTCCTTATCTGCTCTATTTACTCTCGTTACTTTACATACTAAATTATTGGAATACGATAATGGGTCTTGAATTTGGGATACCGTTGCATGCTTAAAATCTTCAAACTGAATTCCTAGTAACTTAGAATAATGAAAGTAAATGGGATGGGGGTGTATTGTCTAATAATTGATGTGTTTTGAGTGTTGTTGTTTTCGACTTAGGGTTTGATAGCCTGTGCGAATCAATGTTTCAAACTAAGATAATTCATTCCCTAGAAATGATGAAATGCTTTATTAATTGCTAGAGTAACTTAATGTTTATTAGACTGCTCTGCAATTGTTCTTCGGGGGTAAAAATGGATTCCGAAATTCCTTCCTTAAAAGACAAAATGAGACCCCGTCGACGGACCGTCGGTCAATTGACGGACCATCATTGGGGTCCATAAACAAAATATCCCCTGATTTGTCTAAGTGTCTACCCACGGGTTGGACTATCCTGCATGACCGTAGACTCTATCAGAACCCTTATTTCTGAAGTTCCTCAAAACTTTTTTGAGGGTCCATCGACGGATCGTCATTGACGGACCATCGCTTATTCGACGGTCCGTCCTGCAGGTCCGTCGTCCTTAACAGAAACTATGTTTTTTAAGAACCCCAAAAAGTTTCTAAGGGTCCATCGACGGAGCCCACTGACGGACCGTCCTTCCGCCGATAGTCGGTCCTGCACTTCCTTTGTCTCTAACAGAAACATTATTTCTGATATGTGTAAATAAATTTTCTAAGTGTCCACTGATGGACCGTCGTTTCATCGATGGACCATCGATGTGGTCTGTCAGTTAATTCTACAGTTCTACATCACCATTCTGTTTGTGTTTCCTCCTATGTGGTGGATTCTTATGAGTGTGTTGCATGCATACATTAGTACTAATGACCCCTCCTTGGAGGTACACATGGAACCAAAGAAAGACTTAGTCTACTCTCGAGGACGTTCCATGTGTGTCGCCCCTTTCTGTCGGTTGGTTATTGGGTCGTACGATAAAGAACCCAACCCCGAATACATGCCCCCAGGGACCCTGACACCATCACGTGCTGCTAGGACCTCTCGGAGCACACCCAAGAGGGTGGCGTCCGGCGTAATAACTGCGTCCCAGTCTTATGAGGAGCGCACACTGACCGGCACGCCGTCTGAGTCTGCTGCAGTTTCTGAGAAAGCGTTTGGCTCTACGGAGGCTTCCGGGTCTGAGGAAGCTTCATATTCACATGGGGCCACTGCTCCAGATACATCGGTCCACTTTGACTCATCTGAGGAGGCTGACAGTGCGGATTCTGCTCCAGCACCCCTGACCGACGTCCCCGCACCGGTTGCTGATCAGCCCAACCGGTGGTGTATCGAAGGCCAATATCAAATATACAGGGATGCGAAGATGCTCAACGACAAGGGGGTTATGACCTAGACTCTAACAGTTTAGCGACGACTTCTTACTGGGAGTCTTCCCACGATGCTAGCTGTACATTATCTTTTCACCCGCCATCAGCTAGAGTGGACGACTAGGAGTTTGGGCCGGTACAGCGAAGTGATGGTGAGAGAGTTCTACCCCGCTTATGTGGTAACTCTAAGGGATAGTTTGGACAAGCGGGCTAACCCCACTAAAAACACACCACTTGATCATGTTCCTGTCCGTGGCAAGCGGGTGGATATATATTTTCCCACCATTCGCTGATTTTTATATGGTGTTGACACTGATGCCACCAAGACCCCCCTTACTCCCGAGTATGACTATCGGTGGAAGTTGGTAAAGGACGACCATTTCCAGCGTGAGAGAGTACTAGGAGAGACTACCAAGAGGTGGATAGCCCAGAACATCTCCGTGGATGGCGAGGATGATGATTCGGTGTTTGATCCCAAATGAGGTATAAAAAAGTCCAACCTCACATTCAAGGCCAAATTCTTATGGATCTTGGTCCTTCATTGCCTCTCCTCCACTGCTGCAGATAATATTGTTACATGGAATATAGCAGTGCTGACAGCTTCCATGGTTGCTAAGTTCGAGGTGGATTTCGCGTAGCTGTTACAGGCTGTCATTCATGAGAGGACCTTTAAGTCAACAACTACATACCCCTTCCTTTGCATGATTTTTGAGTTTTGCAGGTCTGCTGGAGTGCCCGTCTGGCACATCGATGTTCTCAAGACCCCAACTGGCATAGTTGATATCGGTCTAATCTGGGATGATGCGAATGAGTTGGCTCCTAACAGAGGGCCCAGAGCTAAGGTGCAGCCGCTTGGTGAAAACATGGTGGACACCGTAGAGCAAGCCCGAGGGGATGATAATGCTACATCAGATCCTACCGACACCACCCCGATTAAGTCTAGCTCGGGTATTAGCACAACTCCGAGCTCCTCCCACTCCACCCCATCTGCAGCACTGGTCCCGATCGCTAGGGTCCAGAAGTTAGAGGCCCAAATGTCCACATCTGCATCATATCAAGCCTTGGATGCAGGAGTCCATTTCATAGGCGGAAGAGCAAATCGAGAAGAAGATGGCCCAACGGACTGAGAGGCAGATTAGGGAGGTCCACTAGCGCCTTCACACATTTGAGTTGAGGGTTCTCGCCCGGACATCCCCTATTGTAGATTTGACAACTCTCCAGGCTGCTCTAGCGATCCTAAGAGCATACATGGATGCCATACTGGAGGCTCGGATACCTGAGTCTGACGCCCCAGCTGCGGAGCCTTTGAGGATACGGTGATGGTCGCACTGTTCTCAACCACTGTTGTGCAATCACCTCAGCCACGCTAGCAGACCAAGAGGCACCAATCTAAAGAGGATGATGAGAATCGATCTAGGAAGAGAGAGCTTCTTGAGTCGAAGGCTGCGAGGAGAGCCTCACTAATTGATGAGGAGGCCCGGCAGATGAGGGCTCAGGCGGTGGCTGCTTGGGCGTCTAGCTCAAGGATTGCTTATGTTAAGAGGAGCACTGATGAGGGTGTTGTTATTGCTGCGGACACTACTGATAGTGTCCCTACTACAGAGGGAGCGGGTTCCGAGAAAATTGGACCGACAATTTAGTTGATCATCGGCTCTATGCGCCTCAGGTTTGCTTCACCTACCACTCGATTTTATATTTTTTTATGCATTGTGGAAAATTCCATGCTCTTTTTTGGGGGGTGGGGTAAATGGAAAGTGAGTGCTAGGGTGAAGTCTGAATATCCCAACTCACTATCCTCTCTTGGTGTTTTCTTTCCTATGTTCTTTTTCCCCAAGAGACTGATTATTTTAATGTTGAACCGGCACGTTAGTACCTCTTGATCATAGTATAGATATGACATCTGAATCATGATGGCTAAATAAAATGATATCCTGATTTAGAGAAAATTCATGCATGAATAGGCATAGTGGATGATGAATTTGTGGCTCTTAGAATGACATAGAGATACACCACTGCATGACCCTCAATGTAAAGCTCGAATTGGTACTGAGCTAGAACTTGCTAGTTAGTCCAGCTAAAAGTAATTTGTAATAGACAATTAGGAAAGGATCAGAGGCCCTTGTTCAAATATACAAAATCTTTAGCCTAGATAAAAGAAAACAAATGAAATGAATCCCTTCTTGATCCAAATGATTTGAGCTTAAAATGGACCTTTCTTTTCTACCCAAATTTATCTTTTCTGGGAAAAATATGATGGCCCTGGTCCCTCCTTTGACATGTGCACCTCAGCTTATGCAAAAAGCATAAGTTGAGGGTGGCTAATGCAGAAAACAACCTCATCTTGGCCCTGACCCAACCTTTGGTATTGTTTACCTTTGCTCATGGCTAAGCCATGAGTTGAGGGTGGCTATTACGAGGAATGCTACGGAAAGTGAGGTTGAAAGAATAAATCGAGAGAAAGAAGAAAAAAAATTGACCCAAGAAAAGTTGAAATCAATTGAATATTTTCAAAAAAAATTTAAAAAAAGAAGAGTCATTTACACCAAAGGAGAAAGAAAGGAGAATAACAAGGCAAAAGTATATAAGAAAATTAAGAATAGGGCGGAATAAAGGACGAATAGGTAGCACGCTTAGCTGTTATGTCAAAGAGGGAAAGAAGTAACTAAAATACATCCAAATGTACCCTACCTCACCCTGAGCCTACGTTACAAGATAATAAAGTCCTATCATTATCCTGAGAGTATAATATGGTAAAGTTAAAGCTCTGAAAATAAGGGCAAGCCTATGGCGACAAAGTACCAATGAGGTGAGAAGCTGTTCTGAGAGTGAGTGTTCAAAAATAATCCTTATACTCAACATAAAACCACTGTGTGAAAAGGGAGGATATTGATTTAAAAGAAAAGACACTAGTTGCAATACGTGAAAGTTGGCACTTTGGTGAGAGATAAAAGAGGAGAGGTATCGGGGCGTGGTGAGTCTGTATCATGGTCTGATCCACACGAGCGAGCCTAATAATGATATCATGCATGAACATAAAGAAAATAATTGAGATTGATAGGAAGATGATTGTGAAAGCTAAAATAACGATACTTTTGAACAAAGGTTTTTTGGAGAGTCATAGTGCGTCGCTTGAGGACAAACAACGAATTTATGTTGAGGGTGTTGATGTACCATGATTTCAAGGTAGTTTCAATGTTTTTTCCTCAAGTTTAGTGTGTGTCTAAGGCTCTTTTGTAGTAGTTTTAATGTATTTTTCTTGGTGTTTGCAGAAAACACTGTCAAGAATGAAAACGCTGAAGATGTGCTGAAAATTGCAGAAAAGATGACCTATAGAGCCATCGATGGTCCGTCGACCCATCGACGGTCCGTAGGTGGCAACCATCTCTATGAAGATTTTATGATACCAATGAAAGATCGAGGAATTCTGACTAAGGGTGGGGATACGGAAGGGATGACGGCCCGTCGTCTCATGGACGGACCGTCCTGGTGATCCATTGGTGTTAACAGAATGTAACCCCAATATTCGATTTGAAAAGATTCTAAGTGTGGAGCAACAAAGGCCATCGACGGACTGTCGTCTAGGTCCGTCGATGGTAATGGAGAGTTGGAGAAGAAAGAATCTAAAAATAGAGTTGAAGTGTGGACCGACAGAGGCGTCTACGATCCGTCGTTGCCTCGACGGTCCGTTGGTCACGTCATCGAGCGAGACACATTTTTGGACAGATTTTCCATATCTAGGTTTCCCTTTATGTTTTGGATTCTTTTTAATAAATAGGACCAAAAACCTCGTTGTGGGGGTTCTCTTTGTTAATTCTCAGATTTGTATTGTTGGTTGTTGAACATTGGTTTTTGGAAAATACTTCACTTTTCCAGAATAGATTCTTACAAATTTTGATTAATTCAAGTGATTTTCTGGATTTTCTTCAAACTTGTTAAAGTAAGTACATGAATTCTTGTCTATTCAATATGTATTGTGTAATTCATAACATGGGTAACTAAATCCACAACTAGGGTTGTAGGAACCATGGGTAATTAACAAAGTAGATTTAGCTAAAATAACATTTCTAGAATAGTGTCTTGCATGTATTGATAATTATTTCGTTTAGTAGTCTTTTTAACTGTGGACAACGTTAGAACTCGCCTTGTTGCTACTTACCAAACCAAGGAGGTAGATAATAAGAAAAGAATTATCAATGTAGGTTTAGTATAGACTATCTAATAGGCTAGTGTCGATTGGTTAAAAGTAATAACTAAGTCATACATCAATTATGATGCTTAATATTGGGTAAAAGGTAAGGTTTGGTAAAGTACACACACATAGCTGGACCAAGGTGTGGAGTGAAATTCACTAGTTGCCAGAACAAGGAATTAGAGATACATAACTTACCACTTTGCATGCAAGATACTAGGAAAGAGTTGTCATAGCTAGGGTTATTGCATTATGAACCTATGGGGAACACTTACACCCTAGTTTCTCTCATCACTTGATAACCATCAAATATTTGAACATGCTAGTTGTTTACTTAAACTTAATTAATTACTTTTGTTACACAAAATCCCCCTTTAATTATTTGTTTTTTTAAATGGACTTGATTAAATACAAGTAATCGTAGATTAAAATTAAGTCTAAAGCATTTTCCTCATGGGATCGACCCCAACCAAACATTTGGGTTCTTTACTTGATACGACCGCTTATACTTCTTTAGGAAAGTATAGTTTGAGTGTATCAGTTATGAAAGGTTTCCTTTATTACAATGTTTTTTGTAATCTTAAATGTGTTTTTATCTTATGGTATGGATTGATTCTTTATTTTTAGAATGTACATTATGGATTTTAACTTGAAAAAGCTTATTTTTAACTAAATGTCCCTTAATGCATCTTTTAATGGTTTTATATTGTATAGCTTCCATACTAGGACAAGTTGAATATACTAACCCATATTTCTCTTATTTTTCTACAAAGTGCTGGGTCGGGATTGTAGGTCTTATTGAACAAGAAGAAAAGGCTTGGATAGAATTCTCCAAGACCAATTGGTATGTCCTCAAGATTCGAGAACAACATGATACCACTATTTTTATTTTTTCTATTTTTGTACTAGACTACTACAGTACTTCTTATATGGATACTTTCTATTGTAAGGTCTAAGGTCCCTATGTTGATATTCTTATGTCTTGAATCTCTGTTTTCATATATGAAAGAGTTTATCATCTATTTTTAAAGTGTTTAATTTTTCTGTATTTTTCAGTGTCTTACGTAATGATAATATGCTGCTTAGATAAATGGAAGGTGATAGGAGAAACCTGATCATCGCAAGTGCACCATGCTCTGTTGATGGTTGTCACGCCATCAAGAAGTTTAGTTGCTACTACATATGGTTGTTGCATTAACCCTCAAGGTAAGAGTTAGTTAGCGACTCATTTGCTTACAAAACCATGCTCCAGTAGAAGTACTGAAGGAGACCTTTATCTAGAAGACCATGAATTGTGATTAGATTTAATTGAATTGTCTATTTATATTGTTATTCATGTGAATTGAATATGAATTGTGGAGTAATTATCAAATTTTATTATAGCTTGGAGAACTTGGTGAGTTGATCTCGATTTCTCAACTTAGTATGGAATTGGACTTGAATGGCATTGTGTGGTATGGTCCACTTATGGTGGCAGTGTTTACTTTATTGTCATTATCTATGTGTTGCGATCATGGCCTTGATGGCAATATGTGTAAGGTGATTCAATGTGAAGATTATCATGATTGTGAAGAAGTTGTGTTGTCTCCAATACCAGTATCATGTTATTGTTATATTGATGATGTTTCCTATATGTGAATAGTTATGTTAGGGCTAGGTACGTTCTACATGTTGATGATTTAATAGTCTTGTGTAGTATGACCCTTGACTATGTACACCTATATGAATGTGTTTTCTTAAGAATATTTAGGAGTCTAATTTTCAAATTATGAAAATGATATTTTCTCCTATGCTATAATGTGGTGTGCGGTCCATTGACGAACATGTATTGTGATCCTTAGAGGGTGGCTGCCTCATTTCATTTTGTTGCCAATTATGTGATCTTGTTAACCAATGTACACCCACTCACACCTCATGCTTATCTATGAGTAGGCAAGATTCATAGCAACTAATGAAAGGATAGTGCTCATATGCACTATTGCCTACTATTATGCATTTAAAGTATAATATTTTCATGAAAGTATGAAAAATGGTATTTTATTTATGATTACTTGATAGGTGTACTACTATGGGTAAGGGTATGGGACTTTACCGATACATTTCACATGTGTACCGTGATAGGATAGTTCCTAGGTGATTTCTTTATGTACATGAATATAAATGCATGATTAAGCTATGAAGATGAAAGTCCATGTTATGATGTCAAGCATATGATACAATGAAGTATGAATTTGTGTAGTGTATAAATGTGTTTATGCGAAAGATTTCCTCATATGAATGCACATACACACACATGAATGAATGAATGAAGCATGTATGATAATCTTGTAAGTAGAGTCTTTTCAAAGGTTTGCTGAATTATACTCTAAACTAGACTATGGTATGAATATGTTATGTCCATATTTAAGGATATTCTCACATGAGTTATGTTAATCAAAGGACATTTCTCATCGATAACCTATGAGTTATGAATATGAGTAGTTAATATCCTAAGGCCTATTTTTATGAAAGTAATGTTAGTAAAGGCTTTTCAAAAAGGGAACTCAGCTTAGCACCGAGTGAAATTGACAAATGAGGGGTTTCCCTTGTCAATGAGGGGAGGCATGTTCACCAAATGTCCTTATGAGGTGGAAACTACAACGCCAAATGGCATAAAAAGGGTTTCAATATACATCTCCTATTTCCTTAAATATGTTTCCCCCATAGGACCTAGCAAGTGGATACACCTAATATACTAGCATGATGTTAATGTTCTACCTTGACAAGTAGAGCACCTTCTTTTGATGCGGGGTTCCATGATACCGGATTCCATGTTTAGCTCACGTGATCTTAATGTCACTTAAGGAAAGGGTTTCCCTAATGTAAAATGGACAGCGGAAGTAATGTAATTAACCCTAACTAGGATAGCCTAAGGGAAGTTGCTTAGTGTGTGTAAGGGTATGGGACTTTACGTGCACGTTGCAAAAGTAGTTCTTGAAGGGAGTTCTGGAAAGGTGATCTATATGTACATGTATATGTATATATATGTCTATTATACATGATATTGTGGTAATGTCTTGCATGATTATATGCATGATGTTGGTCTTACTTGACATATGATGAAGGTCCTACTTGACATGCATGTAGGTATATATACTTGTCATGTTGATGTATGAAGTAAATGATAAGGCTTGTGGTCTTTTTGAGAGTTTACTAAGAATGTGTGAGCTTATGAGGCTTCATATGTACATTGCAGTAGTAGGATTAGATTGGTATAATTAGTAAGGTCTTATGATGTCGTAATAAAAATAAGTCCAAATATGCTCATGTTGACTATTGTCTTACTATGATGATTTTAGAAGTCTTGACTTGTATGTTGTCTTGGAATGAGTCTTCTATGTGGTCTATGAAGTATGTGCCTTATGATATGCTATGTTTCGATGAATGTATATGTTTAAGTAAATGAAGGTTGTATGAATGTTCACCTTGGTTACCTAAAGATGATGCTTGAGTGTGGATGGTGGAATGGGACACTATTCATGTATTGCACCAAGTATTACTTACGGGTTACTTAGGGGTTAACGAATTAAGGTAAAAGAAGATAATGTTATAAACATGATTGATGTGCTTTAAATGAAATATATGTGGCTTGGTGTGTTGTCATGAATAGTATCTATTCTTATATGAAGTATGTGAACTATATTGTGTAATTGTGCCAATATTTATGAAGATTCTTTAAAAAGGCATCTTGCATCATTTCTAAGTTAAATGTCCTCTTTAAATACATTTTTTTTGCATGGTTTCCATACTTAGTGTATTCTTGTACTAATACCATTCTTCTTCATATTTTTACACAAAGTTTAGGTGACGGATCACAAGAGGAGGTTCTTAAAGTGAAGGGCTTGATACATGTTTCCCAATATAAAGAAAGGGATCCTTATGATTCAAGGATTTCCTATGTAAGTTATTATTCAAGTTTATGTAATTGCTAGATTATCATTCTATATTGTTAAGGGTCTTGTCCCTATTCTACTCTATTCATTTGAGTCTAATATTGCAAAATATACGTAGAGTGTTTTGGTATGAAGGAAAACATTTTCTGGAAAATGTTTTCCAATTTTCTCATGTTTGGTTGGGACAAAAGTTTTGGAAAATGTTTTCCACATCAACTCATTTCCCTCAAAGTTAAGGAAAATGACTTCCCTTCAAAAATAAAGGAAAACATTTTCAAAAACACTCCTCCAATTTGGAATTACATTTTATCAGTGAAAATGTGAATAATCACAACGCGACTGACTCTTGAGAGATGTTTTTAAAATAGAAGGGCTTGCAAAGATCTACAAAGTACCGCAGATCTTAGTGAGGATCCTCATGAGCCAATCTGCAAAATAGTCCCTTTAGTTGCAATAGTTGGAATATAGTACTCGTTATATGGAACACTGCATTCCCCTCAATAAGGGGTAAGCGGATTGCCCGAACACCTCCCATGAGATGGGGTTAATTTACATTTTTCTCATTGACATCGTTAAGGTTACCGATGTCATCTTGGTGTCCCACCTGGCTACCATAACTGCCATTTACATTCATAGCTCCTACTTTAAACATAAACACTTAAAACAAAACAAAAAATTAAGTATGTAAATTTCAACTTGTATGAAAAAGAAAGCAATAAAACTATAAGTCCTCAAGTAACACCACTCCCCAAAAACGGTGCCACTTTGATGCTTATCCTGACCAACAACATTAAGTACGGTTCTAGTTTCTACGATCATTGATAATGTATTAACACAAACGAGGGTTGGGGTCGTGTCCCAAAGGAGCGGTTTCAAAAATATGTATCTAAATAGAATTCCATTATACTTAGTTGTAGCTAAAGAGATTTACGAGTAAAAAAATAATAAATTAAAAAAAGTGTGACACAAAAGTGTCAATTATAAAATGGGGGTTTTGTCACAAGTATGAAAAACGGTAAAATTAAGGAAAACAATTATGATGGGAAATTCATGGGATATGATCACAATACAAGTTGATATATATTATTGGGTGCATGCTTTCGGTAGAAAATTTATAGAAAATAATGACTAGGCTAAGCTTTAACAAAAAATAAGTTCTCTCTTAAGCAACTTACCCTTTTTCAAATAGGTTCCTCGCGGACACCTATTTTCCACAAGAAGACCAGCCTACACCTTACCCCACTCACACTCTCGAGCTGAGTGTTAGGATATGGGACTAGGGCTCACCCTCTCGATTTGAACCTCATGTTGACCCGCTCCTTAGGCCATAAATATAGTGGTCTTGATTTCGCGACCTCTCTCTTGAGCATGCAAAAATACATGGGTGAACTTGATTTGCAACTACAAATCTATTAGATTGAACCACAACCATTAGATGAAATCACTACTAAACTACATCTATGTTATCAGCAGGCAAGACCGAACGATAATATTAACTCATATTTGCTAAATTACACCCGAAGATTGGGGGTTTTTACCCACACATCAAGATATAATAAATGATACCTTCAATAATGTTGAAATTAAATGGTATAAGTAGATAAGATTTGACTTACGCAAAGGAAGAAGAACAAAGAAGACCCAGTTCCAATTAGGGGAAGATGAAATCCTTCCTTCTTCAAGTCTTCCAAACATCCCTTTTAAACTTGAGAGAAAATTTGAAAAACTAAAGTTAAAAGTCTAAATACTAGAATAATGTTCTAGCTCTCTAATAAACAATAAAAACTAGTATTTTTATTTTTCAGATTTTTTGTCATGGTAGCTCGTTCGGCGAGCCCAGTCCAGGTCGCAGAATGAATCGAAGACTCGCCCATTTCTTCTTGCACACATCATCTTTGAAATCCTTGACCATTGGGCGGTATAGTACTACTTCGTGGAACTGTTTGGCGCCGCATCGGCTGCTCCTTTCACTGCCGATTTGATCCTCTTCATTAAGGGCTCTGCATGCTAGAAAAAAGGGCAAAGTATGTCTTTTCGGTGATGCGCCAAGTTTACTTGGCGATGCTCAAGCTCCAGTTTCTTTATTTCTTTTTCGCGCCATAGTGTCCATGTTTTCCTAGAAATTTCAAATACTTGAAACTTGATAGTTTTCATCTTATATTGAGATAAAACAACATTAGAGGACACTATTTCTTTTAACATATAGCCCGAAATGAGTCAAGTTTGTGGCGTCATTAGATTCACGAGTCGAGGAGTTAACACGAACCATAATCCTTATCATAGATACTAGCTTACCTTTAAATATTCCAGATTTTTCTTTATTCTCCTGCACACTTCACACCCATTTGTTTTTAAAAAAATTTAAACTATCTTAAACTACACTTACTTTATGCTAAGGTAATACAAATATCTTTGGTTGGGTCCCAAGCAACGCTTGATATATGTAACATCTCAAAAATTGGAAGTTAGGATGGGAAGAAAAATTTTGTATTTTGGCACTCTTGCAGTAGGTTTACGAGTTCTACCTACGAGCTGTAGGAAGGAACTTGTAGGACCTTGGTGAATTTTCAGAAAATGTACAGTTAGGCCTACGAATAAACAAGACGAATTGTAGGGTGTTGTACAGGGTGTAAGAGGTATCCGTAGAAGTGATTCAATTGACCAGTATGGTCCCAAGAAAGTCCTACGGACCATAGGTCAATGTCATAGATCATGTTTGATAGATTCGTATTAAGGGTGTTTCAGTCTCTTCCTACCCAATTAACCTCTAAATTATGTCATTTTGGCCCTATAAATTTCCCTATAACCACTTCTACCCTTTAAATTATTTTCCGTTTCAATTATTCACTCAATTCTTCACAATCTCTTCTTTCTCCACTATTATCCCAAGAAATCGAAAGGTAAAGATTATGTTTTCAAGAGATTTAAGGGTCTCTTCTCCATTACTTTTGTTAATTTATTATTAACGAGTATGGGAATCCACCAATGAATCTTTTCATCCATTAGGTCCCAAAAAAACTCAGTGTCTTAAATTGGTTTTACTCAATTTTTAAGGGTTTTTATGCAAAACTACATAAGAAGTATTTATTATTATTCAATTAATTATATACAATCTTATAATGCATAATTTGATCCAGTTACATGATTTTCAATTAATTTCACACAGACGACATGTTATAACACTGTGCTTTTTGAAAGAACAAGAATTTGAAAGAAACTATATTTTGGAAGTAATCATATTTGGAATGTTTTACAAGTTAAGCTAATTATTATTTTTGGGTCAACTTTAAACAACCATAAATCCTATATAAGGATGATTTAGGTGTGGTACAAGATACCATAGGAAAGATATTTGGATTATCTTTCCATCGGCGCTGAGTTTTCTCAATTTGGACTTTCAATGAGGGAGATATGCCCATTTGAAGTTGGGTTATCTAGATAAGTAAAGTCAAAACCGGATTTAAGAAGGGTATTATGGTCTTTTCATTATCAAATTATTTGAATTCGTTTATGTTAATTAATTTGGGGTCTAATCTTATTGCATTCATTTTATATTATATCAAAATAAGTTAGGGCTTTGAGAGATGAGAAAAGAAAAGGAGAAAAGAGAAGAAGAACCAAGGAATCGTCAAGTTCTTGAAGTTAGACTTGTGGATTTCGCCAAGGGATTATCCCTACAAGGTATGTGAGATCACATAGCATTTGGTTCATTCATCCACGTGTCAATCTTGATTTAGTTCGGTAATTATGCTCTTGAAATTATAGAAATTGGGTTCTCGATGGAGTTTGTTGAAGTTGTTAAGAGTTCTTGATTTATATTCATGAAATTAGATATCATTTTCAGTTGATCATTGCATATTTTTATTATGTATTCGAATATAAGAGTTTTTGGGGAAACAACAATTGAATCTATAGGGTTTGGAGTTAAAAAATGACCAAGGAAATTCGTCAAAGTTCTAAGGAAAAGGGGTGGGGCACCACACTACTCAGAGCGCCCCACAAAGTGTTCTGTAGTTGGGGCTCTGGGGATCTACGCCAGCCAATGCGCCCCAACCAGTTTTATAGTATGGCCTATGGCACACCTCTATACATTGAACGCTAGGGTCACTAGGTCCCTTCCCTTTTCCCACTCGTTTCTGTACGAGTTGCCTTGAAACGTACCTTTGTTTCCTATTTGATTTATACACTCTAACGTATGTCCAAAAAATATAAAACCATCCATAGCATTAGATCATGAGCCTTGAATCCATAATTCAATTCATTGAATGCTAAAAGTAAAGTCAAGAGAAGTTCATAGAGTTTTCCAAAGGTCTTTTATGAATGTTTTAACTTTGTTTTAAGCCTTGAGCTTTGAATTGAGTAAAGAGTAAAGATTGAAGTTCATTTCTCCAAAAGAGTATACGGGGACTATGTATTCCCAAAGAGTAAAACGTTTTAACATTTAAAAAATAAAGAAAACAATCTCTAATGCAACCTTTTAGCTTGTTTTAAGTAAAGAGTAGACATTTTTCACAATTAAGCAACAGGGAAATATTAATTTCCAAGAGAGCCTTCGGGTTAGTTTTTGAGTAATTATCTAAAACCACAAATTTATGTTTTTAAACATATGAGCTAGTATATAGTATTATTGAGCACCAATATGGGGGAGAGATCATACATGTCCTAGCCCCCATAAACCATATATCCATCATCGGCAGAAAACTCAGATACTTTTTAGAAGATTCCATAGTGATATTTAGCATAGAGTGGCGGTTCCACTTAAAAGTCTAGTTCTATACCATTGGCAAAGTATAGGTTGTCCCTGTCTGCGCAAGGTAAAACATTATATCATCACATAGTTCTTAAGTGATGGTTGTCGGATAGAGAAACTCCCACAGAAGTATTTTGTATTATTATTTACATGGAGTTACTTGTACTTTTATATTCATCCAGAGTTTATGTTGTATCATTGGATACATCCAAAGTAAATATTGTATTTCTAAATACACATAGTTATTGTCCATTTTAAAAGATATTTTATGTTGCATTTATATTATAGCTTGATATTGAAATCACATCTGTCAAGACTAGGTGTTTGCTTTCAATTCCATTTCAAGCTTATGCCTTATTTTAGAATTTCCACTTGCATGCTTGTGCATTCAATATACTGATGTTAATTGGCCTGAATCGTTTTTATGATGTAGATACAGGTTACCAGGATAAGTATCCAACACATCGTTGATTCTAGTTGAACTTCAGTGTTCGTTGGTGAGGCTCCTTGCTACTGGAGGATCCCCTTTAATCGCTTTTCAATATTTTAGTTCATTATGGGTGTTGGGGGTCTTGTTCCAACATCAGTCATAATTATGTATGTTGGGGGTCTTCTTTTGAGACTTGAGTTTCCATATTGGATAGCTGAATGTTTCTTTTAAGACATTTTAAGCTAGCATTTGTCCATAGATTTCCAAATAGTTTATGCCTCCAGACAACTGAAACTTCACTTAAGAGTTACACAACTCATGATATAGAGTTGACTGTAATAGTAATTTTTTTTAAAACATGGTGTCACTATCTTTATTGTGTTCATATGGATGTGTTCACCAATCACAAGAGTCTTCAGCGTGTGTGCAGTCAGAAAGACCTTAATCTGAGATAGAGGGGGTAGTTAGAGCTACTAAAGGATTTTTATATGAGTATCCTCTATAACCCATGTAAGGCTAATGGTAGTGTTGATGCCTTGAGCAGGGTTTCTATGTGTAGTAATACTTATGTTGAGGAAGAAAAGAAGGAGTTTGCAAAAGATATGCATAGACTTGCATGATTAAGAGTTTGACTTATGGATTCTACATAAGGAGGAGTAGTGGTGATTAATAGGGAGGAATCATCATTAGTGTCAGAAGTGAAAGAGAAGCAACAACAAAATCCTACTTTTCTTGAATTGAAGGCAAATGTTCATAAGCAAAGAGTAATGGATTCCGATTAAGGAGGAGATTGTGTATTAAAGTATCCAAGTAGGTTGTATGTACCAAGGGTGGATGAACTCCAAAAGAGGATCACAGATAAAGCCCATAGCTCCATATATTCTATATATCGGGGTTCCATAAAGATGTATCGTGTCTTGCGACAATTATATTGGTGGAATAGTATGAAGAGAGGTATTATTTTGTTCGTTGCAAAATGCCAAATTGTAAATAAGTTAAATTAGAGCACCAAAGGCCTGGTGCTATGGCTTTGAATATAGAAATTACATAATATAAAGGGAGATGATCAATACTGACTTCAATACTGGATTTCTATGGTCTCACGGGCAACATGATTTAATTTGGGTTATTGTTGGTAGAATGACAAAATCAGCCTACTTTTTGTCGTTAAGGACTACACATTGCTCAGAGTATTATGCCAATTTGTATCTTCATGAGGTAGTAATATGTAATGGAGTGCTTCTTTCGATAACATCATATAGAGGTGAACAATTTATTGTACTGCTCTGGAAATCTTTTTACAAAGGCTTGGGTTCAAAGGTGAACTTATATATTGTTTTTCATCCTCAATGAGATGGTCAAGAAAAGTACACTATTAAAACATTAGAAGATATGTTGAGGGCCTTCATGATTTATTACAAAGGTAAGTGGTATGATCATCTAACACTAATTCAGTTGACTTAGAACAATAGTTACCACTCCATTATCTAGATAACTCTTTATGAATATATTTATGCGAGGTGATGCAGATATCTAATTGAATGGTTTGAAGATGGTGAAGCTGGGTTTATAGGACTAGGCTTAGTTCATCAAGCTATAGATAAATTAAAATTTATACAAGAGAGGTTGAAAACAGTGCAGAGCCATAACAAATAATACAATGATGTTATAATGAGGGAGTTAGAGTTTGAGGTAGAAGATTGGGTAAGCTTGAAAGTTTCACTCTTGAAGGGTTTTATGAGAATTGGTAAGAAGGGGAAGCTTAGTCCTCGATATATTGTCCCTTACAGAACATTCAAAAGGATTGGTAATGTATCTTATGAGTTTGAGAACCACAAGAGTTAGCAGCAGTCCGTTCAACATTTCAAATATCTATGCTAAAAAAGTGTATGAGAGTTCCTTCACTTATCATACCTACAGAAGAAATTTGTATTAAGTAAAACTTGTCTGATGAGGAGATTCCTGTTCAGATTCTAGACTCCCATGTTTTCAAGTCAAGAACCAAAGAAGTAGCATTAATCAATATTCATTGGATAAATCAATTTATTGAGAAAGATACTTGGAAAATCGAGGAATATATGTAGAAAAGATACCCACATCTCCTCGGATCCATAGAAGTTCCAAATTAAGGTACAAATCCTTTTCTTGACATTTACTTTAAGTTAACATGGTAATATTTTTTTTGTTGTTGAGTGTTTGAGCTAAATATTAGATGTTAATCCTTTATCCCGCTTAGAATAATCTCATTCAAGGACGAATGTTCGCAAAGGGAAGATATTGTAACACCCCGCTTTTTGAAAGAAATATAAAGAACTAGAATTTGAAAGAAACCATTTTTGGAAATATTTAAATTTGGGAAGTTCTAAAAGTTAAGCAAATTATGGGTTTGGGGTCAACTTCAAATAGCCATAACTCCTATCACATGATGAATTAGGTGAGCTACAAGATACTGTAGGAAAATCTTTGAATTATATTTCTAACGGTGCTGAGCATGCTCAATTTTGAGTTAGTATGAGGGAGATATGCCTGTTTGATGTTTGGATGCCTGATAAGAAAAGTGAAAATCGGATTTTAGAAGGGTATTATGGTCTTTTCATTACACAATTATTAAAATTTTCTTTTGGTAATTAAGTTGGGGTCTAAACTGATTGCATTCAGTTTATGCTTTATCAAAATAAGTTAGGGTTTTTACTGAAGAGAATAGAAGAGGAGAAAAGAGAAGAATAAGCAAGAAATCCTTAAATTCTTGAAGCTAGACTTTTGTATTTCTCCAAGTATTAATCCCTACGAGGTATGTGAGATCACATAGTGTTGATTTCGTTCATCCACGCACAAATCATGATTTAATTCGGCGAAAACATGTTCTTGAAAGTATATAAATTGAGTTCTTTATAGATTTTGTTGAAGATTCTATTGGGCTTGTTGAAGTTGTTAAGGAGTTCTTGATTGTAATTCATGAAATTAGATGTCGTTTGAGTTTATTATTGCATATTTTAGGTATGAATTTGAATTTAAGTATTTTTGGGGAAATAACCAATTGAATTTAGAGGGCTTAGAGTTGAAAAAATGACCAAGGAAATTCGTCAAAGTTAGGGGAAAAAATGGGTGGGTCATCACGCCACTCAAAGCGCACCACAAAATAGGGCTCGAGGGCACTGCAACTCCAGTTCTTTAGTTTTTCCTCTAGCACCTCATGCCACTCAGAGCGCCAGAGACGCCAGGTCTCCTACAATTTTCCATTTCTTGCCGTAAAGGTTACCTTGTAACGTACTTATGTTTCCTAGTTGATTTCTACACTCCAAGGTATGCCTAAAAAACATTAAATTATCAATATCATGCTAGGATAATGAGCCTTCAATGCACAATTCAATTCAAGAAAAATTAAGAGTCTAAGTTAAGAGAAGATCATAGAGTTTTCTAAAGGTCTTTTACAAATGTTTTAACTTTGTTTTAAAATTTGAGTTTTGAGTGGAGTAAAGATTAAAGATTGAAGTTCATTTATTCAAACAAGTAGATGGGGACTATGTACTCACAATGAGTAAATTTTTTTTAACATTAAAATAAGAAAGAAACTGAGATTTTGAAAAGAGCCTTTGAGCTAGATTTCAGTAAAGAGTAAATGCTTTCACAATTAACCAAGACAAGAAACACTGATTTTGAAGAGATCCTTCACAGTAGTTTTTTAATAATTATCTAAAACCACAAAGTTATTTTTTTTTAAAAAAAAGGTTGTATAGTTTTTGAATAGTATTGAACGCCGATATGGGGGAGAGTTCAGACAATTCTATGCCCCATAAACCATATAACCACCATGCATAGAAAAATGTCATACTCTTTTCATGATTCCTTAGTCATTTTTAGCATAGGCTAGTGGATCAACTTAGTGGTAAGTTTGTATACCCTCGGCAAGCTATAGGATGACCCTGGCAGTATGAGGCAAAATGTGGTATCATCACGTAGCTCTTAAGTGATAGTTGTCGGTTAGAGAAACTCCCATAGAAGTATTTGGTATTATAATATACACAGAGTTACTTGTATATTTATATAAATCTAGAGTTAGTGGTATATTTATATACATCAAGAGTTACTATTGTATTTCTAAATACACAGAGTTGTAATCCATGTTTTAATCTTTTCTTTATCTTGTATTTAAATTATTGCCTTATATTAATGAGTTGAGTTGAGTTGAGTTGAGACCAGATCTGTTCTTTCAATTGTTTTTCAAGCTTATGTCTTGTTTTAGAATTTCCCTTTTTATTCTCGTACATTCAACGTATTGATGTCATTTAGTCTGATCGTTATTATGATGAAAATACAAGTCACCATGATCAGAATCCAGCGCATTGTTGATTCTAGTTGAGTTTTAGAGTTCTTTAGTGAGCCTCCTTGCTTTCAGAGGATCGTCTTTTATCGCTTTTCAGTTTTTTAGTTCATTAGGATGTTGCAGATTTTGTCCCGACATCTATCTCAGTCATCATAGGCATCACTAGACAATCATTCAATTCATTTTTCTTTACCTTGTATATATTGGCACGACATCATTTTCTCATAGTTCTTATTAAATATTGGTAAGTTATGTAGGAACTTTTCAGGGGGGCATTACAAGTGTATATCATTGTTTTCTCGTGAGGAACGATATTTATACTAATATAAAAGTATTGATTTAAAATTGTTCGATGTAATCAGTAGGTAGTAGAAGAGTCAAAATTGTATGAAGGTTCAAATTTTATTAAGGGTGGTCCAAAAATTGAGCAGACAAAAAATGCTTGCTAGTAAGATTCAAACACACGAATATTAGCTCATTCAATGCATTTGAATATTTGCTAGGCTACACCAACTTATTGTGTCAATGGTGTCCGAAACATGTTAATCACTTTATGTGTCATTATTCTTATATATGATTTTTTTTAACAAAGTATATTCAATTGGACATCCTGGCATGCACGTGTCTCTCTCTGATGTAATTAAGTGTCATGACTCAAATCGTCGTGATTAACACTCACACGAAACCTCCGGTAAGACAAATATTACTACAACCCCTCTAACAAAATTCTGTGAAAATTAAGGCGTTCAAAAATACAAAAGCAGGTTTGAATGCACAAATAAACTAGAATTTTCATAAACTTTGAAAGTTTGACAAACCATTACTAAACAGTTAAGGGAACAACACCTAGAACTTGAAAGTCAATACACCAAAACTCTAACATTCAACAAGACTATGAAAACGGGCACAAACCCGAAACTAAACAAATGAATATCTAAATTATTAATCTATGTTCGAATAAAGTTGATTAAGCAAAAGGAAAAATCATGGCACCCTGGAAGAATTGGCTCGCCCTTACATTCGATCTCGATCACTGTAACGACCTGTTTAGTCGTTTTGAGCAGCAGATTTATTTCTGGAAAAACTGGCTAAGATTACGGACATCACGACGGACCGTCATAGGCACGACGACCCGTCACAGATGTCTCGTTTCAGCATACTTAGAAATTCTGAAATTGGGTACTGAAAATCGACTCTCTGTAATCGGTGACGGACCTGCAGGACGTGCCGTCACATCCACGACGAGCCGTCGTAAGCTCCCGTTGCAAAACACTTCAACTCTTGAGAAATTGGTACGGGAAACGAGTCTCTGACCGTCAGGA
>NC_028645.1:59229358-59247277 GCF_001406875.1 Solanum pennellii | reverse complement strand
GTTCTTGTGATGATGACTTCCAGATTTTGGGGAATTAATAGATGTTGATTTGTTTTATTTAATGAGTTTAAGTCTTCCGCATTATTTTCTGTTGATATATGTTAAAATGATAAGGGTTAGATTGGTTGGTTCGCTCACATAGGAGGGAAATTGTGGGTGCCAGTCGCGGCCCCGGTTTTGGGTCGTGACAATCACTGATCTCCTAGCTGAGGTCTATTACTAGTGGCCTGAAGATTCCCTGTACTCGACAAAGAACGAAGAAGTGTAGTATAAGTACACAATCACAGTATACTGGTAGAATCACGCAGCTATTCCAATAAGTTAAACACATATAAGCAGTCACAACATAGTAAACATGACATGTACAGAACATAAATACGCATTGGTTAACTTCAGGAGCAATGACACCCGATCCCAATTGGTGTGTCGGAACATGATACCCGCTCCAATATAAGTGTCGGAATGTGACACCCGATCCTAGTTAGTGTGTCGGAACGTGACCACCGCTCCAATATAACTTATTGGTGAAGAGTTGAAGTGATTCTTCAACAACAGATTTGTGAAATAATTTTTTTAATAATAGTACATTTTGAGGTGATATTTAAAAAGTTAAAAAAATGAAAATGAAATGAATAATACTGATACCAAAGAGAAACCGATATAGTTTAGATGGTTTTCAACAATCTAATTTTAAGTATACATTATAACATACCCAAAAATTGAGATGGTCTAAAATTTTTAAAAAAAAACCGACCAACATCTCATTCACACCCCTACCCACTGCTTGAAAAGTCGTCAAGATACAGATGTAAGAGTTATAATAAAGAGTAATTAGATGTTAAATTGTTTCTATTACATACAATTTAATGAGACAATTTTTTTTGCTTATTCTGGCTGATTATTTTCTTATGATGTTTTAATTCCCAAAACGTAAACACACTAAAACACTCTTATGCTTTCTTTCTTTATAACGCTCAAATATTTAGTGGGTAAACTAATAAAATAATGGTGTATCACTTTTCTTATAAGTTTTATTTTTATATTATATGAAGGTATGTACATTCGCAATAACCACTAAAATATAATTTTGTGTTGTTGTACAAATGAATTTTGCAATTTGGTCTAAAGTTTATTATGATTATTACCATTCATAGTATATGTGATCATATACATATATATGTATATATATGAGTTCTGTCATAAATGACAAAATATATTATGTCCTAATACATAACTTAACTCCTTCAGAACATACGTCGAGTAAGACAAAAAATCTCTGAACTTATGTTAAACGAATTACATCATATAAATACTACATAACTCATTAGGCATAACTTATTTTTTACATTAATTATGTTGGGTTTGACAAAAGTTCTCTAAACTTATGTCGAGAAATTAAATGGGCTACATGTGAAGATGTCGGCCTAGAAATTACGAATCAAAGGTGTTGCGCTCTCAAAAGGAATAGGAAATTTTTTTTAAATGTTAATATTTTGATGTTTAATAGGTTTTCTTAGCCACACTTTCAATATTTACGTAAAATGTAAATATGTTAGTTTGTTATACATTTGATTTATGTATTTTTTTTATTTGTTTAGTTTTCAAGATTACAATTTTTTAGAAAGGAGAAAATCAAGGGAGATAATATTTTTTAAAAAAGGAACATATCACTTAAAATACTCATCAGTTACAATTCCATAAAATTCCCTTTTTCATTCGATTAGATAAATGTTCCTTTTTATTATGGTTTCATTATAATTGTATACTAATAATTTTTACCTTTTGCAAGTTATTTCTCTAGCTCTTTCTTTCCTCTTCATATGCTATATTCTTTTTTTCCAATATTTTCACCAAAACCAAATCCGAATTTGTATTCACTTATGCATTAGTAACCCTATAAACAAAATTCAAAATTATTAAACATTAAATATAAAATAATCAAACAATATAATATAATATGTATGAATTCTAATGTAGATTACTACAAATTACAATCTGCTTAATCTCAAACATTAAAACAACATCACAAAAAAAATCAAACGATAGTGTTTAAAATACTAAAGTCCGAAATGCATAAATGTATGATGAATATGATAACAAACTCAGATAAAAATCAAAAAATGACGGAACGTTCATAATATATACAATCCAAAGTTCAACATAATTTGTGAATTTGAAAACAAAATCTAATGAATGATGACTTCGAAAAAACTTTTATCAATTGAGAGATTTCCTGAATTAATTGATAGATCTTCACAAATTTGTATAAACTTAAATAATCAGTTCTTTTTAAACAACGAGGAGCGAATAATAGTTGAAAATTGATGAAAGGCAAAAAAAAAAAAAGAAGAGAAAATATGAATGATGGCGACAATGTTGAAAACTGATGAAAGAGAAAATAATTTGAAAACATGAAAGTTAGAAAATATATTTAATAGTACTAAAGCATAGGAAAAAGTGTAAATGGGTAGTATTTGGATACAAATTATTTTCTAAAATATTGACATTTTAACATTTTAAACAATTATATTAAAGTGTAGATGTTTTTACTAATTAAGTTAGAAACTGTGACTAGTTTGTTAATTTTCCCAAAAAAAATTTGGGTTCTAAAAGGAATTGAAATTTACTTGATTTATAAATAATTAGAGATATGTTATAATCCGTGATTAAATTGTTATAAGCAAAAGAGTTTAAGAGTAGGTTTAAACCAAGTCATGTTGACTCTTAAATGTGTATATGGGGTGATTTTTCCTTGAAATATTTTGACGATTTTTTTCTAACTTCTTATAATTAAGTCTTTATTTATGGAACATTCAGTTGATTTTAAACATGGGTTAGACTCAATATTAACACAATAAAAAAAAATAAAAAATTCTAAAATTTATATGAATCTTTATAATCGAGGTATATCATGTATTGAGCTTCTATAAAGTTTATATTATATTATTTTTTATTTATATGTGATATATTTTAAATATGGAAAAGGGTATAAATACCCTCGAAGTAATGAAAATGGTACAAAACTACCCTTTATTCACCTATTGGCTTCATAATACCCTTTTAACCAACCTATTGACTCCAAAATGCCCTTGTTATCCACCTTTAGGTTCAAAATTGACCAATATAATGGTTTGAGATTTAAACTCTTTAAATATTTTTAAAAAATTCTTGACGCTCAATTATTGGAGATATTTGAATTTATCAATATCATTTATAAACCAATCCACTACCCACCAATTACTAATTAAGCCCCACCCAATTAATAAATCATTTCTAATATCAAAATCGCACTAAACACTACTAAAGCATGGCGAAATTACCGATTCCTTAAAATGACATTAAAATTATTTGAGTCCGAATTGAAGCCCCAAATAAATTTAGTTTGAGCCGCTTATTTAGGAGGACACTTTCTATAGAATTGTTTTTCAAACTTGAATTAGAATTTTATGATTAAAGGTAAAGAAGTAGCACCTCTTGAATTAATTCATGCACCCTTTTAAATATAATTCTATAAATATTAATTATTTATTTTAAATATTAAAACATTAATATATTCTCTTTTTAAAAAGGTTTCTATTAAGCAACATCATATATTTGAGGCGAATGAATAATTGAGAGAAAATATGAAAAACTAAAGTTTTATATCTAAAGACTAGAATAATGTTCAGACACTCTAATTAACAACTAAACCTAGTATTTATAGTTTTCAGATTTTGTGTTGCGATAGGTCGTTTTGTTAGGTTGGTTGAAGTCGCCTAATGACTTGAGGACTCGCCCGGTGGATGTAATTCAGCGTGAACAAAGTGAGAGGGTGTGAACTCCTAAATCTATTTACCTCTTCTAGTTCATCGCCCTTTTGTTTTTGCCAAAAACATCTTAAAGTCTTCGACCTTGGGCAGTATAGTACTGTTTCAGAGAAGTGCGCCTTCAGAGCTTAGCGTTCTTAAATAATGAGTGAAGTATGTCACTTTCGGTAATGCGCCAAGTTTACTTGGCAATGCTCAGGCTTCACCTTTTTTTGTTCTTTTCACCATCTTGTTACTTTCTCTCCATAGTGTCCATGCTTTCCATAAAGCTTCAAATACATGAAATTTGATAGTTTTAATCAGATATTGAGATAAAAAAGCATCAGAGAATACTATTTCTATTAAAATGTAGCCCTGAAGTAGTCTAATTTGTGGATTTATCAACACCCCCAACTTAAACTTTTGATTGTCTCAAGTAAAACTTATATTCAACAGTTCAAATACGATGTCAAAAACTGTGCTACACAAGACTCAGTCATGAAAATACGCAACTAGACTAAAACTACTTATTCAAGAATTAATTGTGTACTAAATGATTCAAGTTGTGACACACCATTATCAAAGATTCTCAAGATCGCGTTACTTGTTTCAAGTGAAAGTTCAAGATCAAATATAAGAATTGTAATTCCATGATGATTCCATTCTCACATACAAGTGTATAATCAATCTAAGGTTTAGGAATTAGACACAACGCTCACATGTTTTCACCCGTATGCTTGCCCTTATTTTCCATTAAACAATCTTTCTACTTTCTCAAAATCTGAAAGGTTTTTTCAAGGCCTGTAATGGTGTTGAATGTTAAGGTATTGTTATTTAGGATTATTTACTAAAGATCCTCATTTATTGTGGTTCCCACAACACTTCCTTTTATTTACCTTCTCTATTAATTTTTCTTCTAGTGCTTCTAAGTCATCCTATTATTCACATTCATGGATTGCTTGGAAACCCAAATTTCTTTTGTACTTTTAATCTACAACCTTCTTTAACATTATTTTATTTTCTCTTTTTCTATTTTTTATATGGAGGGTTTCCATTCCTTTATAATACCATGGGTTAAGGGAGACTTTTCTTTCACTTTGCGACTTCCTTTTTCTTTTTCACCATATCCGAACTTAAGCTTTTATCTTAACTTGGCTATTAACTAAACCAAAAGTCACGAGTATTATAGGTTGTAGATGAATAAATGTCTATGATCTAAAATTTTTCTTCCAAAGAAAGGTAAAGTTCAAGGGTGTTCAAGAGAGTTTCACGGACTCACAGGGTGGGTAACAAGAAAGGTATATGTCAAATTGCCTTACACTGTTCAAAAGTGCCTAAGACAATTCCAAAAGAAAGCATTACTTAATTGACTGGACTAACGGGTGAAATTCTTGGTCTATTCATGCATGATTCATAGTAAGCTTATCACATAAGGCATCGATACTTAAGTTAAACAAGACTTTACAATTTCGCTAGTGTGCAACGGTCATTAGAAGAGAATCAATTTGCGAATTGGCTAATCACAAGAAGATGTAAAAAGTTCACATATTGTATATGAAACTTCATTTGGTCTCGTCGTATTTGTAAATTTATATTTATTAAATTGAAAGCACTATTCAAGTTATCGGCAATGATCGGAAGCGATACTTAAATTTTCACGAGAACAACTACTTTCAACAAAAGCGGTGGCAAAAATTATCGAAAAATAAATTTTTTTGGAAGGGCATTTTGCAATTAAAATCAAACAATGGAGCCATAAGATCAAACAATCGCACGAGCAGTATAAAACACAATTTAAATAAAAACCCAACTATATATATAAGACAAAATCCAAATTAACACAAACATTTATAGTCAGCAAACCAAGAGGAGCCTCACCCCATAATAAACAAATGTGTTCGATCCTAAATGAAATTAATAGAAATATCTCGTAGAGAGAGAAAGAAAAAAGACTGAGGTTAAGAGGGTATCATATCAAGACACTTGCTCCATCTGTCGGGGCATCAGTGCCCGATGCATCCGCCAAGAACTTGACAACCGTCCCCACGATATTATCATTCTGGTTCTCCTTGTGTTTAGTTGCCTTTGCCTCTGCAGCGATATTATCTACAATGATTCTGTCCAAGTTCTGCGCTGCCATAAGGGAGTTTATAGTAGTGTAGACTCCACATTTCCACGAAGGGATAGTGGGGTCAATAGGAACTCTCTTGATGGAACTTGTCTTCTTCTTCTCTATGCTCTCCTTGGCTAGCTCTGCTATCTTTTTATCTCTTTTAAACTCCCATTCTCTTACCAGTCGATATAACATATCTCTATCCTCTACATTTGGTCTAGCAATTTCAGCAATGACTTGAAGAGAAAGCTAGATATTATTTATGTATGGGCAATAAGGTAAATTTTCACTTTGGAGTCACTTTGCCAAACTAGTTAATGTAGTGTTCATCCATCTAGGCGATTTGTTGAAAGCAATGCACTGAGGGTATGAGTATGCAGACAAAAAGGTCAAACAGGAAATCTTCGACAAGTCGACAAATGCTTTTAGAGACATAAGCTTGATCACCAAAAGTTACAAAGTGAACTACACATCCGACATTAATTTAAAGGTTGTATGGGTAGATTAGGCAAAACGCCGAACCATTCGGCGAACTCTACTCAGCACAACAAACAACTCGATTTGACTATTTAAAACCCATCCTTTCAAGTTCAACACCGCAACCTCTGGGACTACAATCTAAACACACACAACACTAATTATGCAAGGATTTACAGTATTTTCACACTCCCAAAGTAAATAAATTCAACTCAAAGCATAGTCAAATGAGATTCTAGATTTTTACAAGAGTTGAACAGAAATAGAGAATGTATATACTTCAATCAACTAAGAGAGACTCAACAATGATTTATATTATGTTAATGACTATAACAGTAATGAAATAAAAACGGGGTTAGAGTTATTAAATTTTGATGCTGAATAAGATGTTACAAAATGTTAGCCATTAATGTAGTCCATATCCAAGCACAATTCAACTACTTGAATACTCTAAAAAACAATAAATATAATCTAGAGTGCAGGTGTGAGTTTGTGTAGAGTAAAAAGTGTGCGAGAGTAATTGAAAATGGAATTGTAAACCTTTTAGTTGCAGTGACCATCCATTTTTTGCGCGTTCAGCAATATTTATTGAACTTGCCCATCCACTCGGCGAAGCACCGAGTATCTTGTGTCATCCCCGATTGTAAGTGGATTTTCTACTCATACAGGAATCCATAAAGTGTTGTTCATTGTTATCGCCAACCTAAACGGTGGTACACCACTAATGCTCTATAGACTGCCGAGTGTACAAGATCCAAGTTGAAGGCTTAGTGAGTCAAACGGTTGAAGAAATCGTGTTCGCTAACTCTATAGGCGGTTCGCCTACCGGACCTATTATTGTACTTCATACACTCTTTCAAACACATCCATCACATCAACATGTACCAACATCACACCATTATTTTACTCAGAAACAAAAGCAGATTTAAAAAGGATTTCGGGTTGCCTCCCAAATAATGCCTTAGTTGACATCTGCCACGGCATAACTCAATTTTAGATCTCACTTTTGGGGTTATACATTGTATCACTAGGCAAAGACCCTTACGATCTTTCATTTAGGTGAGATGGGATATGACATATCTGGGTTTCTAATTATTTGGTCGACACTGAATGGGAGGTAGCGGTCTGACTTATGGTGGACATTTTCTTTCATGCCTTTTTGCATCTTGTCTGCCCTTCAAATTTTTTGAGGATACGCAACAGCATGTCCGTAGATCTTCCACCTTTCTAATAATTGGGCTATATACGTTAATGGGGAGGCACATTTCGATCTTTCTCCCTAGCTTATTAATTTGGATTACGGTCTCCCATTAACGATCTCTATCTTCCCACCCTTAATTTCTGCCCCAACCATGGTTTCTATCATGTCTACAATAGTTTGAACTATATTCATCGCCTTGGTTGGATAGAAATTTCATATCCTCATTATACAATGCTACAAACTTTATTTCCTCACGGATTTTTCTCCCGACCCCCAGAACATTAACATCACGGGTGTTACACCTCTGAAATCTAATGACTTAAGGTAGAATCCTACATGATGGTAAATAAGTCTAAAAGCGTTGAATTATGTTTTAGTCCTAATTTAATATAACTAACTCAGATTTAAAATTTTACTGCCCAAAGGTTTAAGAACGACCATGATGTCGGGAAAACTAGTGATCTGAACTAATGTAGGGTTGAGTCATGTAGTGAGTTTTGAGGTAACATTTAAGGACTAAACCTCATATGGATGATGCATATATTGATACATATCTAACCAAGTTTTTAAAGTATTAATACCAAGGGAGGAGTGCCAAGATAAAGCGGCAAGACAAGGCCTATAGCAAAGGTTGCCCGAAAAGGGAGGCTACTGCCTCAAACTCCACGGGCTTTACCATTGCTCATGGTCAAGACCATGGCCAAGTGGGGGGACTCATTGAGTTTCTTTTGCCAAAGAAGAAGGACTCCAAGTGTCTTAGAAACCAATCCAAAATTCACCAGGGTGGTCCACTCTATGAGTCGTGAAGGTGGTCGTGAAGTTGCCTTGGTTTCAAAGAAGGTGGGTATGTTTGGAGGGGCTACTACCCAAGACACTATGATCTAGTTAATGGGCCTTGGTGCATATTGACGAGTAAGGGGGCCTGGTTGTAAAAAGTACTTGGTGTGTGAGGTTGATGCACCATTTTTGGGGGCTACTGCCTCACCCTTCACGAGCCACACCACAACTCCTGGTGTTCTTAGCTACTCATGAAGGGGTCGTGAGGGATGGATGGGATTTAACTAGTGAAGGTCAAGTTGGACTTTTATTTTAAAAGTCCAACTAAGTGAGAGGTGTTTTGGGTATTTTAGGGGTTAAGTATATATTGATTTAAGTCATTTTTACACCGGTTCCCAAATAAAAATATAAACTCCCAAATTGAAATGAAAAGCTCTCACTTCTCTCAAAACTATCTCACTACCAAGTTTTACCATTGAAAAGAATTCAAGCATCTAGAAAGGGTTCAAGCTCCAAGGTTTTCAATATAATTTCATGATGAATATTCCAGGTATGTTGGCTCTTCAATCTTGGGATCCTTTGCCAAGAGTATCTTCAATGTTGAATTACAAAAATCCCCAGTTTTTAGGTTTTCAATCAATCACATGAATCTCTTTCTAAACTTTTTTTCATTGATCTAAATTGATTAATTATGACTATATTTGATTTTTTTATTGATTAATTCAATTAATGTTATGGTTTTTGAATTAAATAACCCAAGACCCATGTACCTCGATTCTTTATAAATTGTAAACCCTAGTTGTGGTTGATAGTGATTAAATGAAGAGAATAAAGAATATTCTTTTATAATTCGTTATTTGTATTGTGATATTGATATACATGATGAATGAATGACAAGGAAGTAGGGTAAATTCTTGAATGCTATAAGTAAGGGCTTTCAAGGTGATGAGTATTATTGTATTGAATTGTTGGTTCTATTGTGATGAACATAATTACTTGGTTATGTATTGTGGAGTAGAATTATTTTTCCTCTTTCCTTTAGCCTTAATATTGATCAAGTATGTATGATGTGTTACGAATGTTATGCTATGATATGAATATGAATGTTGTGAGATAATGACAGTTATGTTGTAATGTTGAATTGAAGGTAATTCTCATGCACACTAAAATTACTATGTTATGAAAGAAGTATTCTCACATGATGTTAGTTCTATGAAGAAAGGGATTCTTATCTTTTAACCATTGAGTCAATGATATATGCGGGGTTAAATCCTTAAGATATTCTTTACAAATTACTGCTTAAATAAGGTCTAAAGGTTACCTAAGAAGGGAATCAAGCTTAGCACCGAGAGGATATGCATGAGATAGGTTCATTCTGAAAAAAAGGCAGGTTCCTTGAATGGTCTCATGAGATTGAAACTATGATACCATTGAGTATAAAGAGGGTTTGTAGTAGTAATCTTCACATCCCTTAATTATGAAGCCGACATAAGTTTTAGCTAGTGTATTATATACTATCATTAATGTTATGCCCTACATTTTCAAGTAGGACACCCTCCCATCAGTGTGAGGGGTTGAAACCAGATTCCATGTATCTCAGATGTTGTATGTGGATTATGGCAAACTTTCTTGATTGATAAAAATAAGAATAAAGGAAGTATGTGGCTATGCTTATTTCCTCTTTAGTGTTTGTTTGATATGTGTTGGGGTATGGGGCCTCATATGTATATTGCACTACTAGTCTTAAAAAGGAGCTAGTGTGTAAAGTCTTCTGATACAATGATTAAATTAAATTAAGAGTGTATGTTATGAAAGGTCGTTTTTATTATAATATTGCTTGTTATCTTAAATGACTTTTTATATTATGTTATGGATTGATTGTGTATTATTAGAATGTGCATTATTGATTTTCACTTGAAATAGCATGGTTTGAACTAAAGGTCCCTTTTTGCATGTTATAATGGTTTTGATTGCATAACTATCATACTTAGTACAAGCGGAATGTACTAACGCATATTTCTCTTATTTTTCTACCAAGTGTAGGTTTGGGCTAGTAGGTCTTATTGAAGAAGAAGAAGAAAAGGCTTGGATAGCATTCTTCAAGACCAATTGGTTTGTTCTCAAGCTTTGAGGACAACATGATAGCAATATGTTTCTTTCTTCTATTTTTGTACTAGACTTCTATTGTACTTCTTATATGGATACTTTCGATTGTAAGGGCTAAGGTCCCTGTGTTGAGATTCTTATTTTTGAACCAAGATTGTTAATAAGACAAGTCTAGACGCTATATTTTAATATATGAAAGAATTGACATTGATTGTTAAAGTTCTAAATATTTCCATATGTTTCAATCTCTTATGAAATGATGATATGCTAAGGTCTTAGATAAGACCTCTATAAGGTCGAGTATGCCGTGTTATAAATAGCGGTGATCTCGGGTCGTGACAAACATGGTGTTAGAGCAGAAAGTTATTGAATGATAATTAGTATTGATATCTCATGAACCACGTCTGTTAGTGTCTTGTTTATGGCTGTGAAGCGCGCCACACTTATGAATGAGAGGCTATGTGATGCTTAGGAACATTCACTTCTTTTGATATTCTTATACTTGTTTATAAGAGTGTTTCCACTATATGTACATGCCTTTTAATATGTTTCTTGTGGATATAGGATATGTGTACTAGGAGGGCAGCCGTAAGAAGGGTTAGAGATGAGGTTGTGAATGTGGGAGTTCCTACCCAAGGTAACCAAGCATTGGAGGAAACTATTTCGAGGAAACTATTTCGATCGAAATAAAGCCCTAAATGAGTCCAATTGGTGGACTCATCATAAAACAACCCTCTTCTTTTGAAAATCCCATTTTTCATTATTATGTCTGCAAAGTTTCTAAAGCTTTGTATGTTCTCAACCACGCACCTCATTGTTGGTCTGATCGTCTTAGAATATTCCTTATAAATCATGGTTTTACCTATGGAAAAATTGATACAACTCTTTTTATTAAAAGATCCTCCTATGAGAACCTTATTATTCAAGTTTATGGTGATGATATTATCTTTGGAAGTCCTAATATCTCTCTTTGTGAAAAAATTTTCTATCCTTATCCAAAGTGAATTTAAAATGAGTATGATGGGCGAATTAACTTTTTTTCTCAGACTACAAATCTAGCAATCTCAAAAAGGTACGTTCCTCTGTCAGAGCAAGTACTGCAAAAAGCTCATTCAAAAGTTTGGCATGCAAAACTAAAAGTAATTATCCACTCCAATGAGTTTCACATGTCCTCTTGACCAAGATGACAAAGGTAAGATGGTTGAAGAAACTAAGTATAGGGGTATCTTTAGATTTTTACTCTATCTCACTTACACTCGACCGGATATCATCTTTAGTGAGTGCAAATGTTCTTAGTTTAAATCAGCCCCTAAAGAATCTCTTTTCGTGGTAGTAAAGTTAATTATTTGTTATTTAGTTGGAACAACATCCGTTAGTTTATGGTATCCAAAAGAAATAAAATTCTGGAAGGATTTTCTGAAGTTGACTATTCAGGTGATAAAGACAACAGAAAAGTACTAGTGGTATAAGTGAAATTATGTGGAAATCATTATTATCGCTTTGTATCTCTTTTGACTACTGAGGTTGATTGTATTGCAATTGGTCAATGTTGTGCTCAAATTTTGTTGATGCTTCATCAATTAAGTAATTATTATTTGTCTTTTAAACAAGTCAAAAATTATGGGTGATAATTCTAGTGTCATTTGTTTGTCGAATAAAATTGTGCATCATTCTCGAGCTAAGCATATTCCCATCAAACATCAATTTATTCGAGATCATGATTTAAACAGTGATATTGAAATTCCATTTATTAGAACTGATTTTTAATAAGCTGATATTTATACAAAACCTCTCTAAGAGGAAAGATTTTGTTCTCTTCAGAAAGCTTTATATATCATTGAGAATCTTTTACTTTGTAAACATTATTGTGTGCATTAACTGTTTACTATTTTATGTATATTTCTTCCACCTTGTATATCGTATTTTCCTTCTAAACTATTATTTCCTTCTGTATTAGACTATTATTTACACCGTCTGCATGTACTTGTTCTTAATACATCTATTCAGTTCTCCCTTTAAGTCTTTTCATGTCTCTTCCTCTTCCCCTCTCCTTCTTTTTGCATCTTTTTTTCTTGACTTTTTTCTTCCTCACATTCTTATTATGTTTCTCTTTCTCTACAATGACGAAGAATTCTCCAGCAACTCGCACGATAACTTGCGACAGAGGCAAAGGAAAGGTGACCTTCTCCATTTTAGTCCACTCCGATTCTGATGATCTTTTCCAAGACTCCGTCTCTTCCTCCCTAGGTAAACACCCTGATGAATCCTTTTATTGTTGATCTTCCATAAAGAATTAAAAATTTGATTTTGATAGTTTCCTTGATTAGAAGGTCGACTTTTGGAACTCGTCTCATGAATCTCTTTTCCACTCCTTGAAAGACAAAATCCTTGTGCGTGGAAGGGTTGTTGATCTTGATGTTATTTCTTCCCTTGACTTCGACATCAAAAACTTGTTCGAGTTTTATGGTTGCAAAAACCCTCATGTGGCTGTTTTGAGTTAATCTTCCTTTCACTAAGACAGGCGAAATTAAGTCTTTAGTGTTGGGTAAGCACATTTTTCTTCATTGCAAAAAGTTCTATTCTATCTTTCACATCTCATTCACTGCGATTATGGCCTCTCAAAATAACTATTAGCCCTTTGACATTGTTGTGCCTTTTTACCAAGCAAAGCTTGAAATTGTTCTTCACCCCTATCCGCCTATATCCTCCAAGCTAGGACCTAAGGATCTCCCTTTCAAGATACGGGTGCTTGATCATATTGGTTCTACCACCCTCTTTCCTAGGGCTGGTTCTCATTCTTTGCTTATTCAGCGTGATACTCTGTTTGCGTACTGTTTGGTTTCTGGTGTGAAAGTTTATTTATCTTCCTTTATCATCTCCGCTGTAACGTGTTTCATATCAGATCCTTCTGATCTTCCATTTGGCATGCTTATCACTCACATCTTTGAGTCACACTTCATGTTCCTAGAAGACTTTGCCCTTGTTCTAATTAAACTGAGGTACAACTCCCGTGATTTTCTTAGCATGGGTTTTACTCGTTTCTGCTGCTCCTGGGTCCTCATTATTGATTCGGACAACGTGGGTTCTACCCCGTCAAATATAAAAAACTACTTCTCCACATATTTGTCGACTTCTAAAATCAATACCACCTGGGAATATCTTATTGAGATGCACAACAATTTGGATATTTTGGACATCACTACTACTCAAGTTCCTGATCTCATGACCAAGCTTTCTGCTATGACTGAGCAAGTAGAATCTTTGAAGGATCTCCTATTGTCAGCCCATTTAAAAATCGACAGTGTGAAGGATGTCATAAAGGAAACAGGTGTTGATGTTGCTCGTATTCGTCTCAAGTTGTACTAAATAGTCAAGGGAGCCATCAAAATTGCAACAAAAGTTCAAAATGGATCTAAACCCATCTCCACCTCGCTTTCCACCAAATCTGAAGAGGTATCGATGGCTATTTTCAACACCATGAAGTATTCCGTACGTCCTCGTTGATTTTCCCTATGATTTTATTTTGAACTACTTTTGTTTTGCGCCAATGGTTTTTCTTAATACTTCTGATGATGTTTTAAGTGTTTGTGAAATTCTCAGTCTTTCTTTTTTGCTAATGCCAAAGGGCGATATTTTGTTATCTATTATGCTATTTGTTTTTGTGATGATTATTGTTAAATTGTGATTTTCTCTATTTGTGTGTCTCTATTGAGATAATTTGTTGCATTATCTGCATAGCATAGAAAATCTTTTGCATAGTTTCAGGGGGATCTAGTTGAAAACCCATCTCTACTGGTCAACTACCTTTTATCACATTCAGGGGGGAAAATAAAATACCAGCTATACAAGTCGATGATAAGGGAAGTAAATCTAAAATGTGTTGTCGTCATCCAAAAGGGGGAGATTGTTAGAGCAAAACTTTAATGATGATGAACATATATCTTTGCTGGACAAGCGTGTCATCAAACAGAAAAAGAATCGATCATGGATTTCTATGATAAGGGTTATTGATTAATCAACCAAACATCCTGATTGATTAATATCAATCAACGATCCGAATGAAGATTCCCAAAATCAAGGATCACGAAACGAAGATTAATCATGGAAGTTGAATAAATCATAGATCGCAGATGATCTAATCAAAGAAAGTTAAATATCTCGAAAGACAACAATGAAGAATAAACTCAACAACTATTTTCCATCCAACCCCAAGGGAATTGAAGAAATCAAATGGCTACTTCAAACAACCAATCGAGGAAACTACATCAATTGAGACTGGAAGTCAATCTTGTGCCTTACTCTTCGAAAATAAGGAGTCCTTACCTTCTTTTAAAAAGATAAAAAACTCTTGAGTTATGTCTGAATAATATCACAATGTCTACTCATCTTTCATCAAGCATTGTATTACCTAGTTCTATTGTGTAAACAAAAAAAGAGATGAGATAAAATATTGTTGGTGAGGATTTTTATGTTAAACAAAAAAAGAAAACTAGTGAAACAAACACATACATGTACACTGTTTATGCTCATCTATGAACTCACACCAAAAAGTTCAAACTAGCTGTATAAGAATACCCTTGCAAACCAAGGGGATTGGAAGTAGGATCCACAATGCATCCTAACTATTATAAGAAATATCCTATGTCAACTTTGCTCTTGTACATTTGATTGCTTTCCTTTGTTAAGCAGTCGATTAAAGATCACTTCAAGTCGACTACTCGTAAGAAAAAAACACACTTCACCCCCTCTTGCACTTTCATAATGAACTTTTCTTCGTCGAAAACATTAAAATATTAAGAAATTTTGAATCAATAAAACAAAAGGGCAATGCTTATATAGTAATAACAATTTTAAAGCAAACTTTCTAACAATCTAAATCATATATTTAACATTAATAAATAAAGTCATTCATTTGTCTTGGGTATCAAAAAAACAAGTCTTCACACTGCTCTAACTCTTCATAAGTTTAATAATTATGGAAAAAGAATTTCAGAGGCATATATCTACATCACAAGAGCAATTGTTAACAAAAATAATTAAATTTAGACTACTATAAAAAACAAATTTGTACAGCTTCAACAAGCGTTATTACGAGATATATAAACTTTTCTTTTCAGAAAATACTAAAATATTTCAAGAAAGAGTAAATTAGTAAAACAAAAGGGAAATGTTTATATGGTAATAATTCTTTTGAAGCAAACTTCCTAACAATCTAAATCACATAAGTAATATTGATAAATAAAATCATACTTTTGTCTTGAGCTACAAAACAATCGTGAGAATTCTCTACTCTTGAGATTTTTTATAATTTTGAAAAAGATATTCAAAAGCATGTTATAAGAATTAATATTTTTTAATATAAATCCACAAATTAATTTGGATTATACTAAATTCAAAAAAATAATAAAGGTTATGTGGCAATCCAAGTCAAGTTAAATTAACCACTGAAGTCATGCCACTTGTCAAGGGTATGTGGTAGTCGAAGCCAAATTAAATAAGCCACTAAAATCATGACACATGTCAAGGTTATGTTGTAATCCAAGTCAAATTAAATATTACACTAAAATCATGTAACATGTCAAGGTTATATGGCAATCAAAGTCAAATTGAATAAGCAACTAAAATCATGTATCTAGTCAAGGTTATGTGGCAATCCAAGTCACATCAAATGAGCCACTAGAATAATGACATGTGTATGTGTCACATGTTCTGACCAATAAGATCAAAGCTTTTCTATAGAGCAATGTGATTGTTCGTAAATCACACCAGTAGATCACTCCCTAGTATTATAAATAGGGTTCCTAATTATTCATAGAGGGAGGTTTTTATAAGAACAAGAAGCAAGAAGAGAGCTGGTGGATCAAAAGCTACAGATTCTGTACAAGCTACAAGTTCAAGCAATCAACCCCAAAGTTTAAGATTCAAGATTAAGCTACTTGTTTGTGATAATTATTCATCATAACTATACAAGTTGTCGTGACGAATAATTCACACTCAAGTTCCAGATTCAAGATCAAGCTATTCAAGACCTTGACTCTAAATCAAATTCAAGTCCTACATATTTCATATTATATTGATGAATCAAAGGATTATCATAGAGATTGTCACACCTATTATGGTTTGAAATCAAATACCACATTTTTATATCTATTTTCCTGTCTTGAATATTTATTTTTCTCGACTTGAAAATTTGTTGGTTACACATATATCTACATCATAAGAGAAATTGTTAACAAAACAAATGAATTTATACTATTTCGTTAACTTCATATATTGGAACATTGCATACTATTTATATACTGAGCAAATATAATTATTATATTATCTTACTTATATTACGTAAGCATAATTGTTTCCTTAAGCACTAGAGGTTAAGAAATATATCTTTTAGGATAGATCATTTTTACTTAGTCAGAATAATGGTACTTCATATTCTGCTAAACATAAAACTCAATCAACGGCAATAAATAACACGAGTTTTTTTTAAATGCAAGAAGAACATGACTACACGATTATAAAATTTTGTGGTTGAAAAATGAGAGGGAACCCCTATATATAGCAAACAAAGGTTAATATCAACAAGTATCAAAAGTTATGTTACATCTTATTGAAAAGTCACAATTCTTTGGAAAAGTCACAACTCAAATAAAAATCACAACCCTTTAAGAAAAGTTACAACTTATCAAAAAAGTCACAACTTAAGTTAGGGATATTATAGTTATTTAAAATTCAATTTATAAGTTCTTGTTTTTTATGAAATTAATAGACAAAATTTAATGTTTTTTTAATTGTTTTTTCCCTACCTTCAATTTCTTCATTTCGTTCAAGAATTAGATTGAAATTTTCTCGTCACATTCACTTTAATTTTTCCTCAAATGCTGAGGTTAAAACAGCTATCTCTCTCCTTTTTAATTTTCTTCTTCCTAAGTTTGTTTTAGTTGTATTCGTGCTCTCGGTCTCAATGGTGATTTTCTGTGTGCCATTATTTAAGGCAAATAATTGTGCTTTGTCATTTTTTCTAATATTGGACAAACCCTTGATGATATTCTTACTGTACCATAAACACCAAAACTTTCAACTATTGAGTTATCAATCTTCAAGAATATAAAATGGCACCTCTGCCTTGTCCAAACTAGAGAAGGAGAATGCGACTTCAACATCAAGCCATACTTTGCAAGGTATAACATGAATCAAGTCTATATTACCACACACTCTTAGATTCTTACTAGGGTCATAGAGTTATTTAGAGGCATAGAACATTCCCTAATCAAGTCTCAATCCTTTCGAACCATCAGCAAAATTGACATCCGGAATATAATTATCTTCTGTTGTATCATATGCACCAATTGTATGTATACTAGTCAGCATAACTAACAGGGAAGCTATACTTGAGAACATGTTTATTAATTTCCACATTGTGTGATGATGATGATATATATATATATATATATATATATATA
>NC_028645.1:59218010-59228526 GCF_001406875.1 Solanum pennellii | reverse complement strand
GGGGGAAGTGTAATATTGTAACACCTAGGAAACAGAACATAGAAAATATAATAGGTAAACCACCTGAACTAGTGATCCATTTTATTTTTCACGGACAGTGATAGGGTCCATGATTCTTTGACCTACTTGTGGACTCAGCCCCTTCCCAACAAAGGTGGACCACGAGATCCTTAACGGGCCATGGACAAACTTATGGACCATACTGGCACTCGTAGTCACAAGGAAGAGACCAACTGACCGAAACTTCAAACCATGCCATGTTCCAAACGACGGGCCATTGGGGAGCCCATGACAGAATCCTCAAAACAACCTTTGAAATCGTGTAAGTATCAACCCACGACCAAACCCATGGATTGTAGGTCAAGACACGGTTTGTGTCCCTGATCTGTAGATTGAGGCCTTAGAAATTAATTCTCTGGATCCAAGATGACGATTTACATGATGAACCATTATTCAGTCGATTGTTAGCTTCTGTAAACTTTTAAGTCAAGGTTCATTTAGTTTTTCGCTTTATGTGTTGGACCCCTAAACTTTCGTTTGGGTTTTGTCACTTTTAGACTAGTAAACTAATTAGAACCTATCTTAATCCATCATTCACACAAATAAAGTTAAACTTAGAGCAAAATAAGAGGAAATAGTCGAGCAGTCGTAGTTCAAGAATGCAGCAAATTGTCGTTGATTCCAACCCTATAATCGTATGATTTCTTCTTGGAATATATCACAAGTATTTGGACTTTCACTAGTGGGTTTCTTTTACCCATTAGGTCGCTATAATTGAGTCAGATTTTTCATTCTTTATAACGTGACCTACCATTTATAGAATTTTTGAATTTATATTGTGATTCAGTTGTTAGACTAATCCAAATCAGATTATCATTTTTTCATGAGATTTTTGCTTGGTGATCACATAAACTCATAACCCAATTTATGTAGTTCAGTCATTTCATTAATTACATTAGCTACGACAAATAATTTTATATACATGCCTAAGATTTTGAATTTTTAATTATCAATACATTAATGTTCCATTTTCACTAAGCATTTTAGTATTTTGAGCTATCAAGTATTTCGAAAATTCAATAATAATATTGCTTACATACATAATCACTAAGGAATCGGCTTATATCGAGTTGGAATTGTCTCAGTCACCGTAATAGCCCAAGGACTAAGTTCCCCTATAGGTTTATAAACCCACTATGTAGGACTCAATTTTTGAATACGCCAGTCATGCGTCTACATCCTTGGCATAGTATATTGGGTCTTTTTAATGGGGAGTATACATTGGACTCCACATTTATATCATGTGGTTTTTATGTCGGTTATTAGTAGCTCCCACAGTGAGATGCTACTGTAGTGTAAATGTTATCAATTACAGTTCAACATTTTATTTCAACATTATATTAACTTGGTCATTACATGAAGTTAGTTCATGTTCAATATTTCATATATTGTATCATGATCATCTTATTTCATTTCTTAGTTATATGCTTTGTTCATTTATGTACATTTTTTAGCTTTACTGTATCTTTGATGCTCCCTAACTACTTATCAATAATTTGCGATACATCTTTTCGTGATGTAGGATAAGGTCCATAACATCGACATCACGCACAGATCGGTTCCCAATCTCTATTTCAGTAGCATTAGAGGTGAGTTATCAAGTTTAGAGGATGATTCACAGGATTATCTTTTCTACATTTAGTAATTAATTTTAGTTCATGCTAGATCTAGTTGGGTTATGTTTAAGAATTTCTAGTCAGTGAGAGGATTTATTTCATACATAGCTGGTTTCAGCTTTTTCTTTGGATTTTGACATTTTAGTTGTTATTAAACTCACATATTATTTATTCATATAGTTTTGGGTATTCTCCATATTTCATTTGATGATACGTTTCTAGCTTCCGCAAAATATGACTATTATGTTGAAAATCATTGAGTATTCTTTTGATATGCCAGTAGGGTTAACTTGGCGTCACTCGTGATCCTGGTCTCGTGCCCGTGTCCCTGAGGTAGCCTCGAGGAATAATAAACTTTTTTAAAACACTAGGTTTAACAGTCCTAGGATGTCTGAGAAGTCGCATTCAATAGAGTCGTTTTCATGCGTGTGAAGTGATGTACATGTAAAGAGAGGAAGGCTACGAATTGTTTTAGGAAAATTTGCTTTCTTTATATTCTTATCATGTTTATGGTATGATCTCTTTCTAATCCATCATTGTGCGCTTTCTGATCATGCCTACTCATAGAGCACACTGGAGGAATGTTAATGCACACAACATTAACATAGCTCATCCAGTCTTTCGAATGTTGATATTCAGAATATCATTGAGCCTATGGCTTAGAGTGTTACCAACCATAACAACAAGCTATTCCAGTACCTACAAATGTTAGTGGTGGATTAGTGGAAGCCAGGGTTCGTGATTTTGTTAGGATGAATCCTTCTTTGTTTTTAGGGTCAGAGATTGGTGAGGATTCACAAAACTTTATAAACGAGGTCAAGAATATCTTTGGATTGAATCGTGTGATTAGAAATGATAAGGTGGAGTTACTATCTTACCGGCTTAAGGATATATCTTACATTGAGTTTACTCAATGGAAAGAAAAAAGGGGTAAAGATGTAGCCCCTATACTTGTGATTGCTTATGTAAGACTTTTTCTAGACAAGTTCTTCCTAGTTGAGTTGAGGGAGGCAACAACTCAGGAGTTGATGAATTTGAGGAAAGATAGCATGTCGATCCAAGAGTAAGGAATCAAGTTCATCAAACTCTCCAAACATGCTCTTCACATGGTTGCCTATTCCAGGGTTCAAATGTACATGTTTCTACATGGAGTATCCTACTTAGTGAAAACCGAGTGTATGAATGCTATGTTGCTCGAAAATATGAACATCTCTAGGCTAATGAGTCATGCTCCGCAGGTTGATAGGGATAAGCTTAGGGAACATGTTATGGTTAAAAAAGGCTAGGACACACAACTATGAGTATTTTCAACAGAAGTATTCAGCCCCGCACCTTAATTTCCTAATGTTCTATTATCCTGGTTTTGACATGATCAGAAAGGTATGACATCAAGCTTCAAGTATTACGGGAGTATTTTAGGCAACAGAACCTACCGAACTTGTCGTAAGTGTGGTAAGAACCATCCAGCCGACTATCTTGCAAGAAAGAAAGGATGTTTTGGGTGTGGTTAGATTGGTCATAGGGTGCGAGACTGTCTTTCTTCTAAATAGGGTCGAGGAGGCAATAATGCTAGGAATCATTCTACAACTTCATCACCGCCATCAGATCGGACGGCTCATCAGGGTAATTCATCTCGTACAGGTGACGGTCACAGCAAATATAGGTTTTATTCTCTCCAGGCACGCTAGGATCAGGATGATTCTCCTAAAGAGGTCACTAGTATGTTATGAGTATTTAACTTAGATGTTTATGCTTTATTAGATCCAGGGGCTACTATTTCCTTTGTAACTCCTTATATAGAAGTCATTTTCAATATTAGCCAAGAAAATATCTGAGAATCCTTGTCAATCTCTACCCCATCAGGTGACCCTGTTACATCTGGAGGGCATAGAAAAATTGCCATGTCACTGTCTCTTTGAAAGTCAACTCCGAAGATCTTGTTGATTTAGATATGGTTGATATCATTCTAGGCATGGATTAAGTATATTCCTACTATGCCTCAGTCGATTGTAGAACTAGTATCCTTCATTTTTATGTTTCGAGACGATCCAATCTTATATTGGAAGGGTAGTAGCTTGACATCTACGGGCCGATTCATTTCTTACCTTAAGGCATGAAAAATGATTTCTAAGGGGTAAATCTATCATCTTATTTGGGTTAAGGTTTAAAGTTCTTAAATCCTAACTCTTGAGTTGTAACAACTCTAAAAAATGAATATGATACGCAATGCTTACTGTGTCTAGAATGTCGACGATTACACTGTGTTCACATGGATTGATGTGCGTAGAACCAGACCTCTGAACCCTTGCTACAGCCAATCCAACTTACTTGGGGAGTTAGTTGATCTAGAAATGGTTTGGTCCAACCATGTAGGGCTCTCGAATAGGATGATTTACTCGGAGGAGTCTTTACCGGAGATAAAAAGAGGAAATCTTAGGTTTTGAGGGTTTAGGGGTAAAATGGTATTTCTCCAGGATAAGATTTATATCGTAATTACAATAAATATATAATCAATTATTTAATTAATAAGGTATAGGGGCAATTCGAGGAGAGAGAGCGGAAATAGAGCTCTTGAAGTGAAGTGTTGCTTCACCCGGGTTGGAACCTAGGTGGAAGAAATGAATTAATGTGATTTTTATTTAATCTATTTAATTAATATTATTAATTAATAATTATTATTCATTATCTGATTTAAAATAAAATGAAATCAGATTTTTAATAAATAAATAAAAACCTTATTTGACTAAATCATAAACTAGACTCCTAATGCCTACGCTCATCTCTCTCTCTCACGTCTCTATCACTATCACTGACGATTCTCTCTGCCAAATAACTTCAAAAAATAGTAGGTAAAAAAAAGTTCTTCACACTGGAAGAACTCACAGCGAAAATATAAGAAAACAAACGAAATCAATCACGTAGGCAAAGAGAAGTTTGTCCGTCGAGTTGGTGATTACTTTGAAGGGATTTGGACGTGATTTTTGGCAGAAAGTCGAGGTTTGAACGTCATAAAAGGTATGGTTTTTTTTACGCTTGTTCCCTTTCCCAAGAGACCCTTAAAGCTCAGATGAATCTACTCGAAAACTAGGGTTGTTTCTGTTCTTGTCGAACTCCTTGTCCCTAGTATCCCTTTGATTCTAATGTGAAATTAGTTAGAGATCATGTTGTTGGTATGTTTGCTGGTAGTTTAAGTATGAAGTTTGATTTTCGTGATAATGTGTTGTTGATTATGTGTTTAGAATTGTAGGCATGTTAAGTTATGTCACCGAAAGTATGTGAAAAATCAAATGTTTTTATGGTTGATTTTTATGTGCGAATGTTTGTGTAAATCAAGAGGTGTAAAAGTGGTGTAATGTTGCTGGATGAAATTGTAATTCTTGTCTGAATATAATCATAAAAAGATTATACTTAAAGATACACAATATGATCCATGAAATGCCTTAAGAATTAACATATTCGATGATAAAAAGAAGCTGAAAATAGTGAACAAATTTCCAGCATTAGGTAGGTTGGGTTCGGCCAAACAAAATGGTAGAAAATGCAATGAAAAATGAATGCAAAATAAATGAGATCACTAAGGATTGAACCCTAGACATCATTACATGAAAGCTACTAAAAAAATAAAGTAAAGATTAAGACAAAAATGGATTGGAAGAGACTAAATTTTCAGCCTGCTGGAAATTGTAGTCTCCGCCAACTTTTTATAAAATGAGCTTCGATTAAAAAATTTTTTTAAATATGCGGTCATTGGGGATTGAAACCATGACCTCACTAAATTAAAACGTCATAAAAATTTCATGAGAAAAATGCAAGGAAAAATAGATTTGTGAGTGAGGATTGAACCCACATCCTCTAGAAAAGATGAGAGAGTTAGGAGAAAAATAAAGGAGAAAATAAATGTGGAGAGTTGGATTTCAACTCACAACCTCTTGGATAGGCGAGAAAGTTAAGAGATAAAATAAAAGAAAAATAATGAGCTTGTGGTGGATTGAACCCACAACATCCTTGACTTAAACGAAAAAGGAGAGGAGAAAAAGAAAAGAAATATTATATGGTTGATGGGGATCAAACTAGGGTCCCCCAAATCTGAAAAATGTGATTATCAAGTTCAAAATAAGATTAAGTGTTGTCCAAGGGATTCAAAATCGGGTTCCCTTTCCCAATCCCGTATTGACACATAAGTCATACGTAAGTAATTATTTAATGTATGCTGCCTCTAAAGATCGAAATCAATATCTTGGCATATCTACAAGATGCATAAGTCTTGTACCACATAATCTTGGGTAAATATGATTCACTTAGACAAACTATGAATGCAGCCCCATGGCATGTATGTATCTACCCATAACTCTAGCATACGTTTAAAAGTAAGTGAGCCTAAGATGTATGTAACGAAATGATGAAACCCTAGAAGGGTTAAGTACGAGTGTAAAATACACTAAATGGCAAAGTGCATTCGCATAGGATGAAATGAACAATGAAATAATCAAATAAGAGTGTGAAACACACCAAATGGCCAAGTGCATTGGCATATGATAAGATGAACATTCACGTAAAAAGGGGTGAGTAACTATGAAGAGCAAATGTGCTAATGATAATGAATGTGGTGACAATATGATATGACGCTAATGTAAAAGATGAGAGCAATCTCAAATGAACCTAAGTAAATGTTACAAAAACGTACTCACCTATGAGAGTGTAAAATGGTCTTTCTCCAGGCTAAGGGTAGTATCGTAATTACCCTAAATACATAGTTAATTATTTAATTAATAAGGTGGAGGGGTAATTTGGGGAGAGAGAGGCGAAATTGAGCTCTTGAAGTGAAGTCTTACTTCACCCGGGTTGGAACCTATGTGGAAGCAATGAATTAATGTGATTTTTACTTAAGCTATTGAATTAATATAATTAATTAATAATTATTATTCATTAGCTGATTCGAAATAAAGGAAATCAAATTTTTAATAATTAAATAAAAAACTTATTTGACTAAATCCTAAACTAGACTCCTAATCCTACGAAAACTCTTCTCTCCCACGCTCATCTCTGTCTCTGTATCACGTCTCTATCACTCTCACTCACGAATTCTGCCAAATAACATCAAAAAACAGTACGTAAACCAAAGTTCTTCACACTTTAAGAACTCACAATGAAAATATAAGAAAAAAATAAATCAATCACGTAGGCAAAGAGATGTTTGTCCGTCGAGTTGGTGTTAACTTTGAGGGGATTTGGACATTATTGTTGGAGAAGATTTTGGCAGCAAGTCGAGGTTTGAACTTCATAAACGGTATGGGTTTTCTTACTCTTGTAAATTTCCCAAGAGACCCTTAAGGTTCAGATGAATCTACTCGAAAACTAAGGTTGTTCCCATTCTTGTCGAATTCCTTGTCCCTAGTATCCCTATGATCTCAATGTGAAATAGGTTAGAGATCATGTTGTTTTTATGTTTGCTGGTAGTTTATGTATGAAGTTTGATTTTCGTGATAATGTGTTCTTGATTATGTTTTTGGAATTGTAAGCATGTTAAGTTATGTCAACCGAAAGTATGTGAAAAATCATATGTTTTTATGGTTGAATTTTATGTGCGAATGTTGGTGTAAATCATGAAGTGTAATATTTGTGTAATGTTTCTTGATGAAACTGTAAATCTTGTATTAATATAATCATAAAAATATTACACTTAAAGATACACCAAATATTCCACGAAATGCCTTAAGAATTAACGTAAGAATTATGATTAAAAGAAGCTGAAAATAGTGAACAAATTTCCAGCATTAGGTAGGTTGGGTTCGGCAAAACAAAATGGTAAAAAATATAATGAAAAATGAATTTAAAGTAATTTATATCACTAAGGATTGAACCCAAGACATCATTACATGAAAGCAAAAAAAAATCAACAAAAGATTAAGACAAAAATGGATTGGAAGAAACTACATTTCCAGCTTGCTGGAAATTGTAGTCTCGGCCAACTTTTAAAAAAATGAGCTTCGTTTAAAATTTTTTTAAAATGTAAGGTCATTGGGGATTAAAACCATGACCTCACTTAATTAAAATTTCATAAAAATTTCGTGAGAAAAATGCAAGGAAAAATAGATGTGGTGAGTGAGTACTGAGCCCACAACCTCTTGAATGGATGAGAGAGTTAGGAGAAAAATAAAGGAAAAATAAATGTTGAGAGTGGGGTTGAACTCACAACCTCTTGGTTATGTGAGAAAGTTAAGAGATAAAATAAAAGAAAAATAATGAGCTTGTGGGGGATTGAACCCACAACCTCCTTGACTTAAACGAAAAAGGAGAGAGAAAAAGAAAGGAAATATTATGGGGTTGATAGGGATCGAACTAGGGTCCCCCAAATCATAAAAATGTTAATATCAAGTTTAAAATAAGATTAATTGTTGTCAAAGGGATTCGAAATCGGTTTCCCTTGCCCAATCCCGTATTGACACATAAGTCATACGTAAGTAAATATTCAATGAATGCTGCCTCTAAACATCGAAATCAATATCTTGTCATATCTACAAGATGCATATGTCTTGTACCACATAATCTTGGGTAAATTTGAATCACTCAGACAAACTATGAATGAAGCCCCATGGCTTGTATGTATATATCCATAACTCTAGCATACTTTTAAAGGTAAGTGAACCTAAGATGTATGTAATGAAATGATGAAATCCAAGAAGGGTTAAGTACGCGACACTAAATGGCCAAGTGCATTGGCATATGATGAAATGAACAATGAAATGATGAAATGAACAATGAAATGATGAAATAAGAGTGTGAAACACACCAAATGGCAAAGTGCATTGGCATATGATAATATGAACATTCACGTAAAAAGGGGTGAGTAACTATGGAGAGCAAATGTGATAATGATAATGAATGTGGTGAAAACATGATATGAGGTTAATGTAAAAGATGATAGCAATCTCAAATGAACCTAAGTAAGTGTTACCAAAAGGTACTCACCTATGAGAGTGTAAAGTTAAAGAAGAGACTAGTCTCTATGAACACTCTAATGAAAGTATTGAGATTAACACACTTAATACTAATGATGAGATCAGAAATCATCTATTGAGCTATGATGTCCTCATACTAGAAGCCAGCTTCCATGATGTATGAGTTGAATGTAATTGAACTTTATACTGAGCACCGATAGACTAGCTATGAGCGGTGATGCCTTCTTTCGGGAAGGGCGGAGGTTCACGTAACTCTCATGAGATGAGACTGTCTTGCATGCCGGTATGGGTCTCCTTATATCTCCTAGTCTTCGAACCTATACTGCCAATATAGGGATCTGGCGGGGTTCAATTCCCATGTACGCTAGCATGTTTTTTGTCACTTTAACCGGTGATTCAACCTCTTTTCGCTGTGGGGTTTCATGACACTGGATTTAATGATACTCACATGATCTATGTCGGTAAAAGTTAAAATTCCCAATGAATGAAGGAGGCCAGGCTCAAATGATGCACATAATGTAATGAATGATACTAAAGGTGTTAGGATATGATAATTAAAAGGTGAGTTCGATTCAATTAATGACATTAAATCATTCTTGGTCATTGCACAACGAAACCGATGAAAGTATTAAACTACATCCTAGGTATAGCTGGAGTACACTAGCCCATGAATGAATTTAAATGGAGTACGTATGAATGAACGAAGTAGGCTCTGTGTTTGCTAAAGCAGACTCCCTAGTTGAGGTCCCATATGTTGAGCCCTCATTTCTAGAAAGACTTAATGTTAAGTCCATGATTCCAAGGTCTCATGGCATATGAATGAATGATATAAAAGATGTTATGTTCTATATGCAATATGACATGTGCTAAGTGTAAGATGTTATTTGTTGTGTGCTATATGATAAGTATGATGATGCATGTTATTCATTGCATGACTTTCCTAATCCAAATTTGTAAAGCTCACCGACTTTCCTAATCCAATTTTTGAAAGCTCACTGACTTTCCTAATCCCAATTTTGCAAGTCCGCTGACTTGACTTTCCATAATCATGTTTTTAGGAAAGATCTATTCTTACTCATTCATGTCCTTGTGTGTTCTTGCATATACCCATACTTAGTACAAGTGTGTACTAATCCCATACAACTCTATATTTTTAGGTATAGGCACAGGTGGATGCTAGAGCTTACAGGTGGACGTTGCAGCTATCAGGACGTGGAGCTTTCATCCTAACTTGGTAGGCCCTCATGCTGTCTAGGATGTCTACCGTTATTATCTAGCTTAGATGTATGCTTTAGCTAGTGGAGCATGTTCCACTAGTGTTTCATTCCACTTCATTTCATACTTTGTATTGGTTCCGTTTTGGCAAAAATACGTTTAAGTCAATTATGAACTGTTTCTTTCATTTGATTATCACTATATTAGATGGTTAATTTGTGAACGCCTATGATATTAAGTTTTTAAAATTTTTAGCATGAAGTAAGAAGATAAAAAGTTCAAATTTTCTGGCTAAATTAACCTAGATGAAGTAAGAATGACGTACGTAGGATTGTCTGTGACCTCTGAAAGGTCAACCACGTCGGTATCGTCTGGGGTCTAGATTCCAAGGTGACATGAGTCAGTTCAAATAGTCAATAAGTTTTTAAAAGTGTTTGTCACGACCCAAAACCGAGCCGCGACTGGCACCCACATTTACCCTCGTATGTGAGCGAACCAACCAATCTAAACCTTAACATTTCAATTTAATATCAACATAAAGCAATGCGGAAGACTTAAACTCATTAATAAAAGACAATTCAATAACTTCTAAAATTCAACATCTATTATTTCCCCAAAATCTGGAAGTCATCACCACAAGAACATCTATGATCAAATTACTAAACT
>NC_028645.1:59109983-59216582 GCF_001406875.1 Solanum pennellii | reverse complement strand
AAGTATTCTGGAACGAGACACCTGCGACGGTCCGTCGTGCCCACGACGGTTCGTCCTGCAGGTCCGTCGCCAAGTTCAGAGAGTCGATTTCAGTACCAAAATTTCAGAAGTCTAAGTCTTTTGGAACGAGACCCCCTCGACGGCCCGTCGTGCACATGACGGTCCGTCGTGGGTTCCGTCGACTCACACAGTTTTTCCAGAAATAAAATCTGCTGCTCAAAACGACTAAACAGGTCGTTACAGTGTTTCCAAAAGATCTTGTTCGAGTTCCTCCCCAAAGAAAAATAGACTTTGGAATTGATGTTCTTCCAAATAACAAACTTATATACATTCCTCCTTACAGAATATATCCAACTTAGATTAAGGAATTGAAAGAGTAGTGTAAATACCTTCTAGTTAAGGGTTTTATCAGACCTAGAATTTCCCTATGGGATGCACCAGTGTTGTTCATGAAACAAAAGGAACATGGTTCTCTCAGTGTGTTTATTGGCTATAAACACTTGAACTAATTCACAATTAATAAAACATATCCTATTCCCAAGATTGATTACTTGTTTCACCAACTTTAGGGTGTTAGTCATTTCTCAAAGGGAGATCTCAGATTTTGTTATCATCAACTTAGAGTCAGAAATAGTGACATTCCGAAAACAGCCCATAGATCTAGGTATGGTCATTATGAATTTGTAGTTTTGTCATTTGGACTAACCAATTCACCTGCAACTTTCATGGATTTGATAAACAGGGTGTTCAAGTAGTACTTGGACTTGTTTGTTGTCATCTTTATTAATGATATCCTAATTACTCTATGAATTAGGAAGGACATGTGACTTATTTCAGAGTTGTCCTGAAAACTCCCAAAGATCGCCAGTTATTCGCTAAGTTTAACAAATGTGAGGTTTGGTTGAAATTTTTGTTTTCTTTGGAATATAGTATTTAGAGAAGGGATCTTAGTCGATTATGAGAAAATAGAACTTGTGAAACAATGGCACAAACCTACTTTTCCTAAAGATATTTTTAGTTTCATGGGTCTAGCAGGTATTACTGGAGGAAGGATTTTCGTCCATAGCTTCTCCATTGACTAAGTTAACTCTTAATATGGTTATGTTTTAGTGATCAAATGATTATGAGAAAAGATTCATAGAATTAAACACTAGGTCGACTATAACTCCTTTTTTGACTTCAGCGGAGGGTTCAAAGTTTATGTGATCTATTGTTATACATCCAAAGACAGCTCAGGTATTCTATTGATGCAACAAGATAAGGCTATAGCTTCTGCTTCTGTTCAACTTAAGGTGCATGCGAAAAATTATTCAACTCATGTCCTCGAGCTTGAAACAGTGGTATTTGCCATTAATATTTGGAGACATTACTTGTATGGTGTACAAATAGATATGTTCTGAAACCGTAAGAGCCTTTGGTATGCCTTCACCCATAAAGAGTTTAATCTTTGCCAGATGCGATAATTTGAGTTACTCAAGGATTATGATATAATTGTGCATTACCATACTGGTAAGGGTATGTTTGCTTAATCAATGACACAACTTCCAGTACAAATGTCCACGATCATGCAATAGTATAGTAACTCAACTAAGGCTTGAGGTCGTGTTCCAAGGGAGCGGTTGTGAAAATTAGTAGATAAATAGAATTTCATTCTAATTAGTCATAGCTAAATAAAATAATGATTAAAAACATACTAAATTCAATTGGTGACTCAAAAATGTCAAATATCAAAGCGGGAATTTTGTTACAAGTAGTAAAAAATTACGAAATTAACAAGGAAATTTAGGCAATGAGAAGGTACATTCTTCAGATGTGACCGAAATATGGATTAATCTAAAATATTGGGTACATTATCTCTATAGAAGATTTATAGAGTAATAGTGACTAGCCTAAGCTTTACGTGGAAATAAGTTCTCAGTCGAGCAACTTATCCCGTTTCAAATGGGTTCCTCTCAGACACCCACTTATTGCATGAAGACCAGCCTACAACTTACCCCACTCACTCTCTCAAGCTGAGTATCAGTATATGGGACTAGGACTTACTTTCTCGAGCTTAACCTCATGTCGACCCACTCCTTAGACCATTAATCTAGTAGTCTTGGTTTAACGACTTCTCTTTCTCGCAAGCCGAAAACACACAAAAAAAAGTTTTATTCGCAACTATAATTTTGTTAAATTCATTTACAACTACTAGAAAAAATAGCCATTAAATTACAATTAATCTATCATCAAGCAACACACAACAACAATCTGAACCTCTATTTACTAAATCACACCCCAAGAATGGGTTTTTTAGCCAAATATCATGAAATTTTAATTATACCTTTAAACATGTTGAAATCCATTGGGTATGAGAAAATAAGTCTTTATTTAGGAAAATGAAGAAGAATGAAAGAGACCCACTTCAAAATTAAAAGAGATGAAACCCTGTTCTTTTTGAAGTCTTCAAAACCCTTTCAAACTTACGTAAAAATGTGAAAAACTATTATTCTAGAAAGAAATTAATAAAAATAATTTTCAACTCTCTAAAAACTACATATCTAACTAGTATTTATAGTTTTTTAGATCTATGATGCAGTGGATCGTTTGGTATCGTTAGTCAAAATCGCCGACAGACTCAGAGATTCACCAATTGGTGTAGTTAACCGCCTTCTGGTACAACCTTCAGCATCAGTGTGCTTTAGTCCATTAGGCGATATTGTAATTTTTCACAGAGCTACTCGGTGACGCTCCAACTGCTCATTTCTTCAGCTAATTTGATCCTTTCCTTTAGGGCTCCGCACACTGGAACAAAAGGCAAAGTAGGACTCTTTGGAGATCCGCCAAGTGGACTCTCCCATCCCCAAGCTTCGATTTCTTTATTATTTTTGTCCCTTTTGCGACATAATGTCCATGCTTTCTTCAAACTGCAAATACCTAACACTTATGAGTTTTCATCAAATATTAAGATAAAATAAAAATTTGATGATGCTTTTTCAACAAAAATATAACCCTATATGAGTCCACTTTGTGGACTCATCAACACCCCCAACTTAAACTTTTGCTTGTCCTCGAGTAAAAACTCAAGTTTAGCAGTTCAAAAAGATATATCAAATAGTGGTACACAAGACTCAATCATGAATGTACAATAGGACTCAAATTACTTATGTAAGGATCAATTGTGTACTCAAAGATTCAAGTTGTAACACACCATTGCCAAAGATTCTCAGGCTCGCATGACTTGCTTCAAAGGCAAGTTCAAGAGTAACAAAAGCATTTGAATACCCTCGCACAAATGATGATTCAATTTTAACACACAGGGATATAATAAGTTTAATGTTCAGGAATCAGATAAAACGCTCACTCTAAAAAAGAGGAACACAATGCATGCTTTTAACCGTATGTTTGCCCTTATTTCCGAATCGACATTTGTTTCAACTTTGTCAAGATTAAAAATGTCCTTCTAAGGCATATAATGTGGTTGAGTGTGAAGGTATTGTCATTTAGCTTTAGTTACTAATGATCCTCATGAGTTGTGGTGTTCATAACACTTCTTTCATTCTTCCTTCCTCATCTTTGTTATATCTCACTAGTCATCATATTATTCACTTCCATAGATTTCTTGGAAACCATATTTATATTGTACTTTATTCCATGTATTTCTTTTTCTTTTCTTCTCTTTATCTCATTTTTTTATAAATGGAGGGTATCAATCATTTCACAACACCATGGGTTAAAGGAGAATTTTTTTGCACTTCTTTGACTTTTCCCTTTTATTTTCACCACATCCCCTACTTAGATATTTCAATCAAACCAATCATTCATGATTTTTTTTAAAGACGGATCAACAAGGGTCTAGTAATTATAAAATTTCTTTCAAAGAAGTATGCATTTCAAAGGGTGTTCAAGAGAGGTGTACACACTCACCAAGGAGGTCATAAAAGAGGTATATATCAGATCGGCTCACACCCTACGAAATTGCCTAAGATTATATCAACAAAAAGCATTACTTAGCTTACTGGACTAACAGGGAAAATTCTTGGTGTTGTTATGCATGGTTCAAGGTAAGATTATCACACAAGGAATCGATACTAACATCAAACAAGACTTTACACTTAGCTAGCATGCAATGGGCAGCACACGAGAATTAATTTGACACATGAATTGTCACATCGAGATGCAAAGAGTTCACATATTGCATATTAAACTTTATTTGGTCTCATCGTAGTCGTACCTTAATGTTTCTTAGATTACAAGAACTATTTAATTCATCGGTATTGATCGAAATTAAGACTCAAATTTACTAATGAACAACCATACTTAAGCGCATCCAAGGGGTGGCAAAAAATTGTGATAAATTGGAAACTTTTCGGAAAGGTAAATATCATTTTTTAAATAAAGTAAAAATGGGAGATAAAATCTCAAACATCTACAAAAAGAATATAAACATAATTTAAGTATAACAGCCCAAATACACACAAAAAATAAGTGTCAAGTCTAACACAAAAAGGGTAGGCATCACCCACCAAAAAAACGTAGTCTTCCTAAAATGTGAAATAAAAGTATCCAAAAAATAAAGATATAATATGACAGAGAAAGAGGTAAAAAAAGTCTTGTCAGTGTAGTCTCTCCATATGCTAGGGTCTTAGTGTTTCGTGCAACAACTTGTACTTGGGAATAAGTGTTCAGAATCTCCACCTGAATTCTCTTGTGTTGTGCTATGTCTCTGCACATCTCCGATTGTAGCTAGAGGAATCCCCGAGGTCTCAAGAGCGCCTAAGTCTTCTACCCTCCCTATTAATAAACTGATGTCGATAGACTTAAGGTAGTCTACGTCCTTTCTAAGGTTTGGGACTTCGACTTTGAAAGTCATCACCTTGGATGATGCCCCCTGTCTAGTATCGCAAGGTGTGACTCTCATGGTTAATATATCCATATAATCATGAAGAGGTGTGAGTACATCATGTATGATTATATCGATCATACCTAGGACATATCTCTCGAGTCGGGCTGCTCGTGCATCAGTTGGTTGTGCTAATCGCCCTATATATAGGATCATGACCTGACTAAGCTTTGTCGGTTGGGAGGAGGAAGAGGCAATTGGAACTTGTGAATAAGAAGAAGCTGCAAATGTACTTGAAGGCTTAGAGGCCAGAGTACGCAAAGGTGTTTTACTTGTAACTAGTTTATATCGATCTATGGGTAGTGTCGGTAGGAGCTTCTCTCCTAATGTGACTTCTCTCGTTTGTACTCGGGCTCAATTCTTTGAATATTGATGGAGGAAGATTGGATGACCTCAACGTCCCTCGTAGTGTCCCAAGGTACTCCAGCACGTCGGTAGAACTTGGTCATCAAGACTCGTAATGGTAAAGAGGTCAGCTAATGGTTGTCCTCATGTCTATCTCTTGTGAAGTCAGCATCCCCTGGTCGATTCCCTGTCTGGAGATAATACAAACCAAGCCAGTTGCCTTAGCGAAGCGCAAAATAGACTCGCTTCTACATGACATTATGGTATTGCTGATGAAGCCAAACCAAAACATGCCTGCAAGGTTCAGGTCCTTATTTTCAATGGGAGATCCTACCCGATCCATTTACCGGTGGTGTCAGAAATCATAGGGGTCAAACAACTCTTTAGGTCATTCGGAGAGGAATAACAAGCAACCCCTCATAAGGGTGTAATTAGTGCAGCAGTCTTCCCAATATAATGTTAATGTCCTCGCTATGACACTCCACCTATTTACCTCTGACCCTATATTACATAACCCAAGAAGTAATATAGGGGCTTTGAGGCCTCATGAAATACTAGAACTCATGGTATCAGATGGTTTCTAGAACGTCAAAATGTTTGCCTTCGAGGCCATCCGTTGATAGGAGTTTCTCCTCTAGGATGGTTCATACCCCTATCACCCTTAAATCTGTTCAACATAGGTTGGGGAATGATATGGGCTACACGAGTTATTGGAGGGGAATGAGCTGGTACTAATTTTTATTTAGGAGGGGCTATAGCTGATGTAACCCATGTGGGAGGAGCTACAACTAATGAGACCCTGAAGGATGTGGATGTACGACTATCTCGAAGCCTATTCTGTCGTTGAATTAATGTGATCATCTTGATGATCAGACCACTCAACAACGGCCCCAACAATTATGTCTTTCCTCGCTATATGTTTCTTCCTCTTACCTTTGTCTCCTGGTGGGCGTTCCTCTCTTCCCCTTTTTAGAGGATTTGACCCCCCTTTTTTTATTTCAATGCCCTATGATGCGATCTTGGGTGGCATGTTGGAGTCTATATGTACTTTATGTACGAAATATCGGAAATAGTTAAAATAAAATCAAGTAAACACACAGATAATATATGGTAGAGAGTTTTGCTAACTGAATCTACGAATAGATGAACTTCATTAGAGATGTAGGTCAGGCTTTCCGAAGGGATTGTATTCAATTAATAACCGGTTGGCGATTGAAAATTCTTTCAGCTATACGTCGACTATTTTCAGTGAGCTTGAGTTAGTCCGCTGAATGTTCTAGTGCATCAAGTGTTCATGGGTATATATGAAAAGCAGAAGAAGAGAATTTTATGAGACACCGAGCTCTTTCGGAGATCCATATCATTCCGCCTGAAGTAACAAATTCAAACATCAAATTTAAATCCATCTAAATGGAGAGGAGACATTAGGGAAACCGCTGAGTATTTTGGTGAGCATCACCCAACTCTCTGAATTGCCCAATGTGTCTATTTTCCAATCACCTACATGAAGTCTACCCCCACCTTACAAAAAATTCATCTCATGCACAAGAATAATTAAGCACATGCTGATAATAACCATAACTCCCGGATATTCAGATTTCTCATGGTTTTGCCAAATTGGCCATTTTGACGATATGTTGTTCTTAAGAATGGGGTCACACTCTATCATTAAGCAATTTTCATCGTTTATTACAAACAAGGGTTGCTAAGACTTCACCCCAAACTACCTAACCAACATGCAATCAAAATCCAAGGATATTTCATTCAATGTAGAGCACAAACATCATGGGCATTTGACGATTAAAAAATATGGTTAAGATTTTCAAATTAAATTAGGCATGAAACCATTGCAATCCTAGCATAGAGGCCCAACAAATATCAATTTAATACTAATATTGCAAATGAGTACAAAATCTTCAAAATCCCATATGAGGTTTTAGAGACTAACCTTTAATACTTATTGAAAATATTATTGAAATTCTAGGTAACAAAGAAATCCTAATCTTAAGCACCAATCACCACTAAAATACAAGTAGATAACCAAAATAAAGAAAGTTCTACCTTGATGTGAATTCGTGAAGTCTAGAAGAGAGGGAATGTGAAGAAATTCAAACTCTAAGTCTCTTGGCCCTTATAAATCGTCCAGTTTGCTTCCATTCCGTGACGTTAATTTTGTTCGCCGACCTATTAGGCATCGCGTTGAATGGTTTATTAGTTCACCAAGTATTATAGGACCTACAACATGTGTGAAGGTCTAAACGGCGGACAATGGCTGGACCACAGACAATTTCCATTATTCGCCTAATTGATCCTTTGGTCGCCAACCTTTACGTTTCACAACATTCCTTTTTCCATCCTGCAATATTGACACACTATTAAAGCGATAAAACCTTGGGTTTCTTCCCAAGAAGTGCCTTATTTAACATCGTGGCTCGATGTTAGCTACCAGTCAAGCTTTATTATTGGTGTTAGACCTAACACCACTAGGCGACCCTCCTTTATTGCTAGGGCGGAGATGATTCAATCTGTGGTAAAAGAGTTATTCAATCAATTTCATTGTTCTCGAGTGAGAAACAATCATCAGATCCAGCACTTCCAAGCTTTCCTTATCGCCTATAGTATTTTTTCTTGCTCATGAAGCTTCTGGAGAATGATCTATAAAATATCCTCGATAAATTTATTCTCATTGCTCCTAGATATTTCTCGCTCATGAAGAGGCATATAACTCCCCTGACCTTTGAACAAGTTTTCCACCATAAGTATTTTTGTGGCTAATTCGTTCAGTTGAGCTACCAGTGCATTTAACTCGAAGTCACCCTTGACTTCTTCATTTACCTCAACCAACTTGCCACCCTTCCCTCAGCCATGCTCAGTGTGCCTGCATACACAAAAAATTCAAAAGAATAAAAACATAAAATAATATTAGTAAAGATATAACTCATTAAGAATGAAAAAAAATATACTTAACTACATTTTCTTACGTATCATCACTCTCCGACAACGGCCCCATTTTGATGTTTTGCGTAATCAATGACACTATTTCAAGTACAAGTGTCAACGATCATAAAATAGTATAGTAACCCAACAAGGGATTGGGGTCGTGTCCCAAGGGAGTGGTTGTGATTAGTAGATAATTAAAAATTCATTCTAATTAGTCGTAGCTAAAGAAATTAACAACTAAAACATAGTAAATTCAATGGGTGACACAAACGTGTCAAATATCAAAGGGTGATTTTCTCACAAGTAGTAAAACATTACGAAATTAACAAGGAAAACTAAGAAATTAGAGGGTAAATTCTTGGGATTAGACCGTAATATGGATTAATCTAAATTATAGTGTACATACTCTCAATAGAAAATTTATAGAGTAATAGTGAGTAAGCTAAGATTTACATGGAAATAAGTTCTCTCCCTACCAATTTACCCCGTTTCAAATATGTTTCTCTCGGACAACCATGCCGCATGAATACAAGCGTATGCTTTACCGCACTCAATATCTCTAGCTGAGTGTTAGAATATGGGACTAGGGCTCACTACTTCGAGCTGAGATTTAGAGTATGGGACTAGGACTGTGGGTTTGACTAGGGTCAGTAACCCGTATAGTCCGAGCATTACGTGTAAGATACGTTTATAAGTCCTCTATGTAGGCATCAAGTTTGTGGTCACGCCAGAGGTTATATTGGGTCCTTTTGATTGGCTTTATACATCGGACTCCAAATTTATCACTAGTGGATTTATGTTGATTATTAGCCACAATCAGATTCTAATGTATTGACCAAGTTATCAATTACAGTTCAATATTAAGTTTCAGCATGCTATCAAACATAGTCATTACATTCAGTTACTTCATGTTCAATATTTTAAGTATAGTATCATGCTTTATTCTGTTAAGTACATTGTTCAAATTTATTCTATCATGCATGCTCAGTACCTTTCAAGTATTTATGCACACTCTGCGCTACATCTTCTCGTGATGCAGGTTTAGTCCTCAATATTAAGATAAGGCATATATCAGTTCTCGATATCTATGTCAACAACATCTGCGATGCAGGTTTAGTCCTAAACATCAAGATAAGTTTTATATTTCAATGATCAATAAACTCAAAGATTTTTTATTAAGATAGTTTTGGGTAGTCCACACTCATTTAATTTTATGAAATGTTTCTAGCTTTTGAACACTATAAATAATGTGTTGAAAACGTTTATGTATGCTTATGATATGTTGGCAGGGTTTGCTTGGAGTTGCCCCGTGCTAGCATCCTAGGGGTAGGCTCGGGGCATGACTCACATCCTGAACCATACGAAAAACTGAACAACTATAGGAAAATATTAAAATAGAGGATGTGTAGATCATTTAAAGATAATTTATACAAAGGTGTGAAATAAACTGTATAATAATGATAATTTTGGAACATTTAAATATTCAAGACTCAATTTTCTCGATAATTTGTCTATGAAATCTCTATTGAACTAGGATTGTTTTCGAGAAAAAACCCACTGCTATCTTTTGGGCCTATATAAACTCCATAAATGCTTAAGTCAAAGTTAGTGACAAGTTTGTACTGAAACCTAGTCTCGATACATTTTTATCCTATCAAACCTTTAGTTTATAAGATCAGAATTTGTATTGAAACATAAGTTTTGATACACTTAGATCTAATCAAGGATCAAATTTAGAACAATTTATCTATAGGATTTAAGAATCTGTTCCATGTTGACATCCTCTGAATCGGAGCAACGTCCCGGTGACTCAATTAAAAAATAGTTAAAAGAATTTTAAAATGGTTAAAGAGGTAAAAGGGAAAATGGAGTCGCCACATTATTTTTAGGTAAACTAGAAAATCGATTATTTAATTAACTTAAAAGGAAGTTTACGAAACCAATTGATTCTAGGTAATCAAATTTCAAAGGGAATGAGTTAGACACCCTTCAAAATCCACAAGTGATGGTCTAGACTGAATTCATTTTATTCAAATTGAGTGGAGATAAAGTTAATATACAAGTATAATAAACATGTAATATACAAAAGTAATAAAATAAGATAATATAGGAAACGGCCTAGAATTTATCTAACGTCAATATATACAAAATAAAGAATGAAAAATATAATTTGAACTTAATTCGAATAGCTTCAATTGGAAGGAACTACGAATACCTGTAAAGACACTTAGCAAAAGTGTTAGTAATAAATAAATATGAGTAATAATAAATTAATCAAATAATAACTTAAAACATAAAAATCCTTTTTATTATCATGGAAGGTCTTGAAAAATGATGGTAATTTCGTCATCGGTTAATTACAACAAACAAAATATATAAACTTAAATTAAATTTCCGTCTTCTAAAATAGGGAGGCCTCCAAAACCGACGGAGAGGTTTTCAGTGGCCATTTAACATAAAATCTAAACTCATGTAAAATCAATATGCAATAATTTAAATAAAATGCAACAACCAAAATGATAACATGAACAAAATGGCAGTAAAAATTTTAATTAAATAATAACATAGAATTGTGGGACATTCTTATAATAATAGGAATTGAAACAAACAAATAATAAACAGTAATGAAGGGAAAAATGATTTTCACAAAAAAGAATAACACAACCAACAATACAACAATACCAATAATAATTTAATTGATAACTATTAGCATGAGGAGTCAACAAAAACATATAATAACTTAATAATAATTTAAAATAATAATAAAAGAAATAGTAGCAACCAAAACATATTACTCATTAATGAAACATTTTTATATTGTACACCATATAATCAACAAAAATAAGATTAAATCACCTAGCTAACTGTACAAAGCTAGAACTAAAAATAAAAAAAACAAACACCAAAATGTACTACACACTACCTTATTTTATTTGATAGTCAAAAACGTCGATAGCATAACTTAGACAAAAACAAATAAAGCCAAACAAAATTAAAGATGCAGATCTGAAAATCTAAAAACTAACAAAAACTCAACCTCAACACAACAAGCAAAGAGACGCTAGCATCAAAAATAAAAGATTAAAAGTAATACACCACCACAAAAATGAAATACTAACAGTAACAGACCGCCACAATTTTACATGAACAAACAAAGTAGATCAGTAAGAAAAAATTAAAATAAAAGAAAAATAAACAAAGAGAAGATAGATTTGTATTACCATTTGGAGCTCACCGAACTTAAAGTTGCAACAGCTGGTTATTTACACTCCTTAAAATTTCATCCACCACCATCTTAAACTAGTGAGCCAGTTAATCTATGTAGAGGAAATTGTTTAAAATGGACCTAAGTTATGAGCTTGAGAATGTGACCCAAAAATTATTTGTGGATTAAATGTTTGTGTGTGCAAATTGTATTCATATTTGAATGAATTTTTAAACTGTGTAAAATATTAAAATGAATATCAACCGATGTATTGAGTAAAATGAATATTAAAAAAACATAATGAACGTAACTAATGACATATGAAAATGCAATCGAAAAATTTACTAATAAAAATCCTAAATTTTGGTAAATAAAGATAGTTATCGACAAACTTATTTAAAATTATAAAAAAAAATATATTTCGAACTATTAATAAATAAAACTTAAAAATTATGAATTTTGAAAAATGTTAGACCAAAATTGAATGTCAACATTTCAAATGTATGTGTTTCTATTTGCCTGTATAAAAGGACTACCCGTGAAGAGATGAGCTCTCCAGTGAAATCTAGTTTATTGTGCCTGAGGTCTTACACACACTACAAAAACCATAGAGGTTGCACTGTCACTGCTATGGTTTCACATTTTATAATGCAATGAGAGTCTCATTAGTTGTAAAAATATCAAGAGCCATTAAACTAAGAAAAGAAAGATTCTTCTTCACTTTTACATACACTGCCAAAAGTATAGAGGCTACATAAGAATAAAAAAATGTACATATTAGATTAATTAGAATAATGATTAAAAGCAAATATATAAATATTCTGATCAAGTTTATAAAGTACTTGAGGCAACCTCGAAGTTAGAAATAATATAGACATGGCCAAACCAATTGTCTTTCCTTGGAAAGAGGTACCTGAGAAAGTTTCAGAATAAAAAGACTAGCATTAACATAAAACCAAGTCAGGTGAGGAACATCACACAAAGTTGTTCTCGAAACTAATTTCAAAGAACTTCAATCTAACCTTCCCAAAACCTTCTACAAAAGGATTGAGAAGATGCAAGACCTCTAAGTTTCATGAAACTACAATAAAAAGGATAAATAATTTACAGATGATGGCATTTCTCCCTCATCAACTGCAAACAGTGATTCACAAGAACCTAATTAATACTAATACTAATGTCTCTCGTATGATGAAGATTCTTATCATGTTTTTCACTCTAACCCTAAAGGATGAACTGGAAAAGGTGAAGTAGGAATAGTTTAAGCATCAAGAAGAATTTAGAAGTCCTCTCAATTTCCCTTCCTTTATGCAAGGTGAAGTAAGAAATGAAAGATTTGAGATTGAAGGCGTGCATCGTGTTTGTTATGACTTGCTCAAAAAATTGGAGTTGTTTCTAATAAAACTGGAGAGCCAGATGCGTTTGGTAAACAAAGAAAGAGGTGATCCTATTGCACGTTTTTATCCCTTGTATCTTTTAATTCTAAAGGAGTTAGAAACCATTTAAAAGTTGTATAAGGGTTAATTTGGAGGAAATGTTTTGGTAGAAATTGAGGCAAAGAAGAGTTGTCTTGTACTTTCTAATAGGTAGACTTTTAAAAAGGTCTACAAATTATCAGTGGGTTCTTGACAACAAGGAGGTAACATATATTAAGATAAGGCAGTGTTTTGCCTTGAAGATTCTTTGAGTAGGGAGACACAAGAACGAGGAGTATTACGAGATGCTCATTTGCAGGTTCCTTTTGTTTAAAGATTCAATTGAGTACATTGGACATGTGAGTCCTCGATCGTTGAAAATCCAGTTATTTATGCAATTTGATAATGAATAAGCTACGGGTGTTGTTCGTTTGCATTCATTATTATATTGCAGGAATAAATTTCCTTGTACCGATCAAGGATTTACATGTCCAATTACTCAAATGATTCTTCCAACAAATGGGACCTACAAATGAACATCTTGTATAGCTCCTTTCTTGACTTTCCCTTCTCAAAGCATCTTCAAGGAAAATTATTTTCTTATATTAACTGAGTTACCTCTATGTGCAAAATAATGCACGGATATTCTCTAGACATTTTTGACATTCTAACTATCAAAAAGCAGAATGCAACTCTTCTTTCCCTCTTCTTTTCCTAAAATCCTCCAAGCCCTTATATAGTTTTAAATTGCATCTTAACTCCATTAGAATTGCGAGATACTAAGACCAATAATGTATAATGGTTTTACCTCTTCATTTTTTATCGCTAGCTTTCCTGTTTTATTAGGCACAACTCTAATTTGTTCAAATTACAAAATACATTATCCACACCTTCAATCTATATTTTTTAATTGTACATCTCAAATCATTTCCTTCCTACTTCAATCTTACCTTGCTTCACTAGAGGGAAATCTATTCTGACAACCTAATTCCTTGACGCCATATTGTACACTTCACGAGATGTATAAAATTTATAAACTAATTCACATCACTACCTCATAATCCTATAAACTCGAATGATCCAACTCAATTAAGTTGTTTCAAATTCGTGAAAAAAGGAAAATATCCTATAATATTAACACATTCCAAACATTATACCACTTCATCATAAATGCTAAACTACTACAAAACAATATATACAGAGCATCATGAAAACCAGCAATCCCCCAAATAGAATTACAAAACTCTAACATTATAGGAGCACTGTCAAGACCCAACCCAATAGACTGTGTGGGCACCTCTTTTAGCATTTTCGCAGATTGTTTAGTTTATACTTGTTGTTCTTTTTCAGAGGTTAGTTCCATGCCCCCTCAGCTTCTGTAACTTTTCGAATTTTATGTACGTGGTGCTCAATGATATAAGAGGTATACAAGAATAAGAAGACAACCGACAACACCTTAGAAACTTTCCTTGGTCTGATATAAGCCTCTTCCTAGACATCCCAGCACCATAAATATTCTATGTAAATTGTTGTGCTAAAAAGGAAATAACCTCTAGACAATTGGGGGATCCAAAAGCAATGATTAGTTTATAGATAAAGTCAGAAAATACCCTAACGATATTTAGAAAATAAAACAAACATATAAATAAATTATAATATTCACTAGTTTATGTACTCTCATAAATTAGAACAAATTGATTGCGGTGATACATGCACCTCCCTTTAATATATGATCAAATAATTTTAAAACTAAAAATATTATATTCGGGGATTAAGGTGAAACAATAAACTTAAATGCATCAATTGAGAGAATGATTAACCTTTCGTACACCTTGGTGGAATCATTGGAACTCAAAGACCAACATAGAATACCATATCTTCAATGCTTGCTTAAATTGATTGAGTATTGCAGTTTACCAATGGCTGCATTGGTGGATTCCCTATTAAGAGATGAACAAGTTTGAAGATTATCTCTCACTTATCTCGTATTGTCAAAATAAAATCTGATTTATTGGATCCAAGAGTTACATCTAATAATAAAAAGGTAACTAAAATTATCAGACACACGTGAACTCGTCTTCACTTAAATCCTCGATTCCACTCTGTATATCACTTTTCTGATCATGTTTATCAAGTACTTGAGGAAATCTTAAAGTTGTCATTGTAGAGAGGGCCAAACCAATTGTATTCGTCCAGAAAGAGGTAACATTGTCCACATGAGAAATTTTCAGAAAACGAAAGAAAACAATAACATAAAACGTCAGGTGAGGAACACCACACTATGTTGTTATGAAAAATAATTTCAAGAAGAATTTCAATCTTAACTCCTCAAACCTTATTTAAAAGTATTGAAAAGATGCAATACCTCTAAGTTCTATGAACCCACAATAAAAAAAGTATAAATAATTTATAGATGATGGACTTTCTCTTTCATTAACTAGAAAAGGTGATTACCAAGAGACTAATTCTACTACTAATGTCTCTCATATGATGAAGATACTTATCATGCATCTCACAATGACCCTAAAGCATGATACTAGTATATCTGAGGAATATCTCCTAATATTTAATCACTCTTTTGTTCCTGCTCCACCTTCTATATTTAGCAAACAAGCTGCTCATGGATGCATTTGTACATTTATAGATTCATGTAAGACATTTTTCCCCAACCATGTAACCATATATAGGTAGTGTGCTCACATTTGTTAGAATTTGTAAGCTTCTGCCAGGGGTTGTATGATGTTAAGAATATTTTAGGATTTCAGGATGCTTTTCATTTGTTCTCCCATTGGGAAAAAAGTAATTGCATGTTTTAGAATATAGTGTGCAATCAACTCTGTATATGAGGTTATCAGGTATCCATGATTATATCAAGTTTATGAAGAGAATAGCAAAAGAAAACTATAATCTGGAAGGTTTATTTAGGAAGGGAATGTAGCTTCAACAATGAGGCATGGCCAACCTAAAGTCTAAGTTTAAGTTAAGGGCTTGGAGTTATGAGTTTATCGGATGCTGGGAAGCTCGGGCAATCCATTCCTATCAATCATTCTTCAGTCCAAGATCATTATCTAAAATTCGAAGAGTCAATTAAAGAAGAGGAATCTAAAGAGGAGAATAAAGATTTTGGATACGAGAACTTTATTATAGAAGAATACACTTTTGATTTAGGTTGTTTTTGGGTTTTTCTTAGGTTGCATACCGATGACTTAAGTACACCCCTATGTGTACTAGTTTGAAATGGTTGTAGATATTACAACATATAGATTATTCTATCTTTTTTTGCAAATATCTAACTCTCTAAATTATCTTGTTATTTATTCAAAGCAACGTCTTTAAAATATAAAAAAAATCATTAATATAGTTATTTTCGATACAACACTAGACTATTCTAGAAATTATACTTGAAAAATCAATGATATTCATAAAATAAACTCTATCATTTTTCAAAGTTTATGCATCACTTGAAGTGTGAAATATGCCGTTAAGAAGAGTTTTGTTGTCCACTTAGTTTCCCTTTGAAGTAAGGTAACAGTGAAGCAGCAAAGGAAAGATTTGAGATGCACTATTACGAAGAAAAGATTGAAGGTGTGCATTATATCTAATGAAACTAGAAAGACAAAATGAAGATGTAACTATATTGTACTCTTGTTGGTTTTGGTCACAAGGATATATACATGCATTCCACTTTTTTAGTTCTGAAGGATTTAAGAAGCAATTCAAATTCCGTATATAGGATGTTTGCTCCTATTTTATTCCAGTTTTGTTAGATTCTAAAAGGGGTAGAGGGTGTTGCTGATGCTTTGTTTATATTTTGGCATAGTAGTTTAGTTGTGATGATGAAGGGGCATATCCATAATGTTAAGTTTGTTAAGGTTGCAGGATGATTATCCTTTTGTTCATGAGTTGGAAACAAGGATATCTCATGCTCTTGAATTAGGTATGCAATCAGCTGAGTACATACAATTATCAGAGTGTGGTGTGTATGAGTTTATTAAGTTCATGCATCCGGTAAAGTGTGCAATAAGACATCAAGAAGCATTTGGCAGTCCGGACAGTTTCATTTTCATGATACAAGATGAAGTTGAATCATTTGAGATAAAAGGTGTGCATCGTGTTTTAGTGACTTGCTGGTAAATTGGAGTTGTGTCCAAAGGAACTGGAAATCTAGCTGGGTTTGGTAAATAGGGAAAGAGGTGAGCCTATTATATGTTGTTAGTCCAAGTATCTTTTAATTTTAAAGGAGTTAGAAAGCATTTCAAAGTCGTATGAGGGTTTGGACCAAATATTTTGGGACAATTTGAGGCAAAGAAGAGTTGTGTTGTGCTTACCTATAGGTAAACTATCAAAAAGGTCTAACGAATATCAGTGGATTCTTGAGCACAAGGAAGTAACACATTTTAAGATAAGGTACATAAGAAAGAGGAGCTTTATGAGATGCTCATTTGCAGGTTTCATTTGATCTTGTGCCTCCCTTCTCGAAGCATCTTCTAGGGAAAACTCTGCCTTATCTTAAAATGTCCTACATTCTTGTGCTAAAAAATCCACTGATAATTTGTTGACCTTTTTGAAAGTGTAACTATCAGAAATCACAATTAAACTCCAGGCAGAAAGTGTTGATTTGATGTTGTAGTGATTACTGATTTTAGGGGCATGATACAACTGAACTTATAGTTAGTTTGAGGACACAGGTTTGGTCAAAAGTTTTCTTTAAATGTAATAAACAACACAAAATGGGATGAGAAAACACTTGTCAATTCTATATTAATGTGTGGTGACAGATTTTTACTTTACTTTTCATCCTTATGACATGCTGACAACTTGGGTGTTCCAATCATTGGGTAGTGTCACTATGTGAAGCAAGATTGGCCTCCACGTGATCAATTCCTTCAACCTTGTATATGTCAAGAAGCTTATCAAATATTCCAATGTTAGAGGCTCATACCAGAGCTGAGAAAGGTGTTATGCTTCCCTTGCAGAAACTACTGTTTGATGCTATGTAGAAAATGATGTTCCTAAGAAAGCATAAGTATACTGAAGTTAATGGATCTCACCCTTATGGAGTTATTGATTTCTCAAATTCCCCTCAATTTGTCCTAACTAATATTGTGTCACGTGCACTGAATTTGTAAGTAGGATAAACAAAGTATGTGCTTCGTTATCGGTTCTGCTTTGAGTTTCGTTTTTAACACTTTTGTGTTTTATCAAAACTTGGAAAGATTAATCAACCAATGATGCTTTAGTTGTAGTGAACCAGGGAACTATACACGATCTTCGGAGGAGGGGTGGCGTAAATGCACTACTTTAAAGGTTGAGGGCATGACTTGTTAGCAAAGATGGGTAGTTGACATCACTTCAAGACAGTCATGTGGATTCGTGGATCATTTGTGTGTCACCAATAGACTTGAACATACCGAATTTTGGGATGACATGCTAGGATCAAGGCGGCGCTTCCCCACATTGAGGATATCCTTGAAACTGAGAGGTGGACCAATTCTACTAATCTAAAGGGTCTTTTTGATCTTATTAAGAATGATCTGGCATCATCATTATCCCATTCTTCTTCTTCTTCTCTGTCCTAATCACCATTACCCTTCCCATTCCATTTTTAACCACAAGTTGCTTTTACCTTTTCGTTTTGATTACATCTGTGGTCTAAATATTTTCATTAATGTATTGTTGGTTTTTAGTGTCTTCTATTGTACATGTCCTCTGATTGTGTAAATTCTTTGTTATAACTTTCTGAGTTCTTCAATAAAGTATGTGTGTAGGTTAAATCCCAAAGACAATGAGTATTCAAATTTCATCACCTATGTTATGTCTATAGTCATAGTGTTTTTCCAAAAAGGGGGAAATACATACTTCTGTGATATTTATATTCTAGTTAGACTATCGTGATGCTCTACTATTTTTCTTTGATTGATGTACTTTGAGAAATTGACATGTCTCAGGTTGAAGTTATGCACATGAGAAACCATGCTTGAAGTTAGAGAGACTAAGATTTTGATAATTGATAAATAGGGGAGGAGATGTAGGGTACTCGTTACTGAAATGTGTTTCACTCTGACACAGTCCGAACGGGATTAGAAGAAGAGGTATCAAGTGAATAAAACGGATTAAAGTTGGTGAACAAAGAGAGTTTATGACAAAAGATTTGTTTACATAAAGTTTCATTCCATAGTGGAAGTGTACAACTAAAGGGGAAGTTGTATAAGGAAGGACATCTACTATAAACTCAAAGAAGGATAAGTCTTGCATCGATTAGGGGTTTCACAAGAACTTTACTCACTTACAGTGAGACGTACAAGCAGAATACAATCAATTAAGAGAAAGTTTAGGTTGAAGATTCTAGTGCATTGATACAGAGAAACGAGATTAAAGAACATGTTCTATAGGCTTATGCATTCTAGTTCTTCAGTCTAGTTCATTTGGATTGATAATTTTTGAGTTGTAATATTTGTTTCGATAGATTAGATTATTCTTTGAGTTGGAGGCAACTTGTAGATGGGTTCAACAGTCAAGGATGATTGTTGATACAAATGAATCAGAGTTTAGTTCCTAGGATTTGCAACTATTATAATCTAAAGCCTTTTCTAGTCTTAGATTTTATTGAAGTTTATTTAAATCCTATATAGGTGTAAGTTGTGGTTTGTACCCTTTGTAAGATGGGGTTTTCCATGATAAATATTGAGATATTACTTTACTTTTTCCAAATTAACGTAGTGCCAGTAATTTACTTAGGAAAATATAGAGTATAAGTTTTCTTTGTACAATTAATGCGTCAATATTCCAACACAAACATATCAACAAATAGATATGAAAGATATATTGAAAAACAACACCTACAAATTAAAACGATCTGAAAACAATTAAACTAAAGGAATTTAAAAGAAATCTTGAAAATAATTTGGTAAGATGGAACCTGGAGTTTGATAAGGAGATTGTATGCACTCTAATGCAAAGGAAGAATAATTCCAGCCAAATTTATTGCTTCTTGGTTGTCCGAAACTGGTTCCTTTTTTTGGGTGGAAAGGTGACGGTGTCCTGGAGTAGAACAAAATGCGAATCAAAAATGATGAATAAATCGCCAAAGAAGTGTTGTGATGTGCAAAATGGAAAAACCCTAGAAGATCGGTGATGAGAGAGTATAATCTTTTATTGGAATTCACGAAGAGAGTGGATCTGAGATGCAACAATGAAAATGTGTTGTTGCTTTATATATACTGAGAGGGGAACCTATCACATATTTTCTAAATCTAATGAAAGCTTACATGTTGACTCTTGAGGTACAATACATTATTTTAATTAAATGAAAATCTTACTATTTGTGACATATGGATAATAAAGGGGAAAAATCACACCCCATAAATAATATTGTGTGCTCATATATTTCCTCAATAATTTAAATATATACATTGTGATAAATTATTCTTATATGTGATAGATTTATCTTTTATGTTTTATATTTATGTATTTAAATTTATTTTTGATTACATGATTTCATCATTACATACTAGTGGAACGATTAATATGAATTTATGCCAAAATTATTTTTTTTTCATTTCTAAAGCAGAAACCACTATCTCTAATAAATATTGAAATTACTTATCATCGGTAGAGAACATTATTATACTTAATTTATTAAGAGATCTATGTAACAAACACACTTGTTGCATTCAAGTATAACTGATAAGCAATTAATTAAAATTACTATTTTATGTTTCTTGTTTTGTTCTTGTAAAAAAATTAGTTTTACAAATAAAATTTTTGCATTATTACTATTTTGTATCATTCTACAAAGAGAAAACAGTTAGTTTAATTGATTTATCCTTTACATATAACTCTTTTGCCCAGCAAGTGATTTTTCAAACCATACAAATCGACAAAACCTCTTTGATTTATAGACTGGCATATTCATATCATTTGTTTTATTATGGTGTATGCATACACCTTGAAAACTTCAAAAGTGTACTTGTTTAAAATTCCATCATAGCTCTACTATCTTGTCAAACTCAACGAAATTGTGTCAATTTAAAAAATTAAATTTAAGAGACCATACAAGTTAAAGTATTGAAAGTGTAAACAACCAAGAGATCTCTATGGCTCGTACAACAAAGTGTTATTTTTCTAAGAATATGAAGCCTACAATAAAAGTTGAAAATATATCTCAATCTTTTTATTAAGCATATGGGGCTTTAAATAGCAATGTTACAACAAAAAATCTCCATAAGTAAAAAATCGAACACTCAAAATATCTAAATAAAAAAACAAAACAACCTAATAAAACTTTAAATTTCAAATTCATCCCAAGTCTAGGAAACTTATGCTAGAAATTACTAGTGTAACTTGAAGCAAACTTCAATACTCATCCTTTTCTTTAGTTACCACAATTTTAAAAATGTTCTTCCTCAATTTTTTCGTAACTGATTGGTGATAAATTATTTTCATTATTTTTGAAATTGCAAATTTGTGTATTTTTTTTTAATGCTTAAAAACAGACTCAATAATTTGTCTAATTTAGAATTCATTTGAGCTGCATCTGGATAAATATAGGATTCATATAAATGTGTAGTACAATGTTTTCACCCATCATAATATCTCATAAAACATAAGTTTTCAAAATTTCTATTCATTTTTACCTACCAAATTCAGTAATCATCATCGATAGAAATTTGCGGGCATTGAAAGAGATAATATTGTTTGTCATGGTTAAAAAGTTATTAGATTATATGCATGTTAGATATAAGCATGGTTGGAAATGAGTTGAGAATAGTCCTAAGAGGGTTAAAAAGATTAGAAATAGGTGAGGTGGTTAAAATGAGTTCAAAATAGCCTTAAAAGGTAAACAATAGTTTTATAGAAAAACACACAAATCATGTAAGATCATTGAGGCTCTTGACATCCCTGTTGCCATGGGGCAGAAAAAATGTGTTTAAAATATCTTCCAAACATTTTATTAAAGGGATTTAAATATCCAACTTTCAACAAAAAAACTGTAAAATTCAAAACCTAAAAATCTAAAATATATCAACAAAATAAAATAACACAGTAAAATATAAATTTCAAATTTATCCTAAACCTAGATAACTTATTATTCAAAAAGTTACTACATATCTCAAAGAAATTTTAACAATGAGGTCGAAATTGAAAAAGAATAATGATTGAACATGGGCTTCCTAATTGATTAATTTGTTATATATGACGATAAGACAGATAATCACATGATTGAAACTCCCAAAACTAGAATTCGGAGTCGCGACTGTGGTGTCTTCTTGGAGACATTTGATGGTTTTTTTTTGAGATGGAAGTTATTTTTTTAGAGAGTTTGTTGGAAAGGAGTGAAATATAATAGGGGGTGTACGAAAGAGAAATGGAAACAATTTAGAAGGGAGTGTGATGGGTGTGGATATTTAAGGGAAAAAAATTAATGGGTATGAGTTTTAAAAAGTATAGGTTGTGTCACGAGTAGAATCGGGTGATCTTTTCGAATTAGGATTGACAACTATGAAGCTAAGAACAATCGTGTATAGTGCCATGGTTCATAGAATGATTCCATGGATTGGGTCTTGAGACTTTGAAAATTTAAAGTCATACCTAAGACCTACAAACACAATCGATGGACCGTAGTTATACTTACGGTTCGTAAAAGATGTTCATATATCTAAACATGCAGCTGTTCATAATGCCCTAATCACTATGAACGTCATTTATGGTCCGTAGGATGAACTATGACTCGTAAATGGTGCTCCTAGAAAAATTTATGCAGGCTGTATTTTTCTATGAATTCTACCCCTGGGATTGTGAAACTTGTCGCGACCAACGACACTAACTACGCTTCAAGTGTCTATGATTGTCGATAATATAGTAACCCAACCGATAGTTGGGGTCGTGTCCCAAGGGAGCGGTTTTGAGAATATGTACCTATTTAAAATTCTATTAAAATTAGTTGTAGTTAACGAAATTTATGAGTAAAAACATAATAAATTAAAAAGTGGGTGACATGAAAGTGTCAAATATCAAACGGGATATTTGTAGAAATTAGTAAAAATGAAAAAATTATAGAAAAATCAAGTATGAGGGGGAATTCTAGGGATATGACCGCAATAGAAGTTAGTATAGATTATTGGGTGCATGCCTTCGACATAAAATTTGAAGATAAATAGTAACTAGGCTATGCTTTTATTGGAAATATGTTCTCTCTCGAGCAACTTACCCAGTTTCAAATGGGTTCCTCTCGAACACCCATTTGTCGCATGAAGACCAGCCTACGCCTTACCCAACTCTCTCTCTCGAGCTGTGTGTTAGGAGATGGGACTATGGCTCGCCCTCTCGGGCTGAACCTTATATCGATGCACTCCTTAGGCCATCAATCTAGTGGTCTTGTTTTTGCGACATTTATCTCTCGAAAACCAAAAACACATTGTTAAACTTGTATTTCAATTACAATTCCATTAGATTAAACGATAATGTCTAGATGAATCACCATTAAACAATATCTAAGCTATTATCAAGCAAGACCCAACAATAATATTAACTCACATTTGCTAAATCACACCACAAGAATGGGGTTTTTAGCCACACATGAAGAAATAAAAGAACATATATCATTCAATGATGTTGAAATCAAATGGGTATAAGAAGATAAGTCTTGATTTAAGCAAAAACAATTGAGAAGAATTACATCCAATTTGGGAAGCATTCGATCCTTCAATATTCAATTCTTCCAAAGCCCGTCTTCAAACTTGAGAGAAAATATGAAAAACTAAAGTTTAATTTCTAAAGATTAGAATAATGTCAGACTCTCTAATGATCAACTAAACCTAGTATTTATAGTTTTTAGATTTTGTGTTGCGATGGGTCAGTCGGCGAGGTTGTCGAGCTCGTCTAATGACTCGGGAACTTACCCGGTGGAATTCCTAAATACATTTACCTCTTCTAGTTCATCACCCTTTTTTTCTTTCCCAAAACATCTTTATTTCTTGGACCTTGGGCAGTATAGTACTGCTTCATAGGACGGTGCAGTGGTGCGCCAACTGCTCCTTTCTCCGACGCTTTGATCCTCTTCCTTCAGATCTCAGCGTGCTGGAATAAAGGGTGAAGTATATCACTTCGGCAATGCGTCAAGTTTACTTGTCAATGCTCAGGCTTCAGTTCTTTTGTTCTTTTCACCCTTCTTGTTACTTTCTCTCCAAAGTGTCCATGCTTCCCTTAAAGAAATACTTGAAATTTGATAGTTTTAATAAGATATTGAGATAAAACAAGCATTAGAGGATACTATTTCTATTAAAATGTAGACCTTAATTAGTGTAATTTGTGAATTTGTCAACACCCCGAACTTAAACTTTTGATTATCCTCAACTAAATCATATGTTCAATTGTTGAAATACGATATCTAAAACTGTACTACACAAGACTAAATTATGAACATACACAACTAGACTAAAACTAGTTATTCAAGGATCAATTGTGTACTCAATGATTCAAGTTGTGACACACCATTATTAAAGATTCTCAAGCTCGCATTAGTTGCTTCAAGTGCAAGTTCAAGATCAAATGTAAGCACTGGAATGCCATGATGATTCCATTCTCACACAAAGGTGTATAATCAATCTAACTCTTAGGAATTAGCCAGAAAGCTCACATGTTTTCACCCATATGCTTGACCTTATTTTCCAGTCAAGAATCTTTATGCTTTCGCAAAATCAGAAAGGTTTTTTCAAGGCATGTAATGGGGATGAATGTTAAGGTATGGTTATTTAGGCTTAGTTACGAAAGATCCTCATGAATTGTGGTTCCCACAAAAATTCCTTTTATTTACCTTCTTTTATTAATTTATCTTCTAATGCTTCTAAGTCATCCTATTATTCACATCCATGGATTGCTTGGAAATCCAAATTTCTTTTGTACTTTTATTCTACAACCTTCTTTTTAATTATTTTCTTTTCTCTTTATTTTTCTCTTTTTCTATTTTTTTTATATGAAGGGTTTCCATTCCTTTGCAATACAATGGGTTAAGGGAGACTTTTCTTAAACTTCGCGACTTGCCTTTTCCTTTTCCTCATACCCCAACTTAAGCTTTTGTTTTAACTTGGCTATTCACTAAACCAAAAGTCACCCGGATTATAGGAAGTAGATGAATAAATGTGTATGTTCTAACATGTTTCTTCCTAATAAAGGTAAAGCTCAAGGGTGTTGAAGAGAGGTTCACAGACTCACAAGGTGGGTCACAAGAGAGGTATATGTCAAATTTACTCACACTCTTCAAAAGTCCCTAAGATAATTCCAACAAAAAGCATTACTTAATTGACTAGACTAATGGGGATATTCTATGTGTATTCATGCATGGTTCATAGGAAGCTTATCACATAAGGCATTGATACTTAAGTTAAACAAGACTTTACACTTTCGCTAGTGGCAAAGGTCATTAGAAGAGAATCAATTTGTCAATTGGCCAATCACAAAAAGATGTAAAACGTTCACATATTTTCTATGAAACTTTTTTTTGTCTCGTTGTATCCGCACATTCATGTTTATTCAATTGAAAGCATTATTCAAGTTACCGGCATTAATCGGAACCGATGCTTAAATTTTCACGACCACTTTTAACACAAGCGGTGGCAAATATTTTCGAAAAATAAATTTTTTTGAAGAGACATTTTGTAATTAAACAATCGCATAAGCAGCATAAAACATAATTTAAAACAATAACCCAACTATATATATAAGACAGAGTCAAAATTAACACAAACATTTATAGTCAGCAAACAAAGGTGAGCCTCACCACACATTAAAGAAATTTGTTCATCCTTAAATGCAATTATTAGAAATATTTCGTAGAGAAAGAAAGAAAAAAGACTGAGGTTAATAGGGAATCCTAACTAGATACATGCTCCATATGTCGTGGCATCAGTGTCTGATGCAGCCACCTAGAACTTGACAATGGTCCCCACGATATTATCATTCTGGTTCTCCTTTTTTGTTAAGTTGCCTTAGCCTCTGCAGCGATATTATTTGCAATCATCCTGTCCAAGTTCTGCGCTGCCATAAAAGAGTTTATAGCAGTGTAGACTCCACATTTCGACGAAGGGATAGTAGGGTCAATAGGAAACCTCCTGCTGGAACTTTTCTTCTTCTTTTCACTTCTCTCCTTGGCTAGCTCTCCTATAATTTTGTCTTTTTAAACTCCCATGCTTTACCTATCGAGATGACATGCCTCTCCCCTCTACATTTGTTCTAGCCATTTCCGAAAAGACATGAAGATAAAGTTAGAGAGTATTTACGTAGGGGCAATAAGGTAAATTTTCAGTGTAGAGTTACTTCACCAAACTAGTTAATGAAGTTCTCATCCATCTAGGTGATTTGTTGAAAATAATGCACTGAGGGTATGAGTATGCAGAAAAAAAGGGCAAACAAGAAATATTTCGACAGGTCGATGAATGCATTCAGAGACATAAGCTTGATCACCAAGAGTTAGAAATTCAACTACACATTTGACATTAATTTAAAGGTTGTATGGGGACATTAGGAAAAACACCGAACCGTTTGGCGAACTCTAATCAACACGCCAAACAGCTCAATCTGCCTATTTAAAACCCATCCTTTCAAGTTCAACCCCGCAAGCTCTTGGACTACAATCTAAACCTATACAACAATAATTCAGAAAGGATTCACATTATTTTCACACTCCCAAAGTAAATAAAAACAACTCAAAACATTGTCTAATGAGATTCTAGAATTTTACAAGAGTTGAACTGAAATAGAGAATTATGTACTTCCATCAACTAAGAGAGACTCAACAATGATTTATATTATGTGAATGAGTAATATAGTAATGAAACAAATACGTGGTTTGAGTTACTAAATTTTGATGCCGAATACGATGTTACAAAATTTTAGGCATCAATGCAGTCCAAATCCGAGCACAATTCAACTACTTGAATACTCTTAAAAATAAGAAATCTAATCTAGAGTGCAGGTGTGAGTTTGTGTAGAGTAAAAAGTGAGCGAGAGTAATTGAAAATGGAGTTTTAAACCTTTTCCTTGCAGTAACCATCCATTTTCTGCACGTTCGGCTATATTTATTAAACTTTCCCATCCACTCGGTGAAACACCTAGTATCTAGTGTCTTCACTGAATGTAAGAGAATCTTCTACTCATGCAGGAATCCCTACAGTGTTCTTCATTGTTATCGCCAACCTAAACGGTGGTACACCACTAATGCTCTATAGCGTGCCAAGTTTACACGATCCAAATTGAAGTCTCAGTGAATCAAACGGTCGAAGAAATCATGTTCGCTAACCTTATTGGCGGTTCGCCTACAAGAACTATTATTGTCCTTCATACACTCTTTAAAAAACTTACCTCACATCAACCTGTACCAACATCACACTATTATTTTACTCAGAAACAAAATCAAATTTAAAAAGGATTTTGGGTTGCCTCCCAAACAGTGCCTTAGTTAACGTCTGGCACAGCGTAACTCAATTTTAGATGTCACTTTTGGGATTATCCATAGATAGTATCACTTGGCAAAGCTCCTTTTGGTATTGGATTAAGGTGAGAAAGAATATGACATATCTGGGTTTCTAATTGTTTGATCAACACTGAATGGGAGGTAATGGTCTGATTAAGAGTGGACATTTTATTTCATGCCATTTTGCATCTTGTATGATCCTTCAACTTTTTCGAGGATACGCAAGAGATTGTCCTCAAATCTTCCACCTTCCTAATAATTGGGCTTTATACGGTCATGGGGAGGCACATATTGATCTTTCTCCCCAGCTTTCCAATTCGGATAACGGTCCCCCATTAACGATCTCGATCTTCCCACCCTTCAACTCTGCCCCAACTATGATTTCTATCATGTATATAATAGTTTGAAATATACCCATCTCCTTGGTTGGATAGAAATTTCATCTTCTCATTATACAACACTTCAAACTTTATTTCTTCACGGTTTGTGCTCCCGACCCCCAGAACATTAACACCACGGGTGTTACACCTTAAAAATCTAATGACTTGAGGTAGACTCCTACATGATGGTAAATAACTCTAAAAAGCGTCAAAATATGTTTTTGTACTAATTTAGTATAACTAACTCTAATTTATCGCCTAAAGGTTTAAGAACGGCCATGATGTCTGGAAAACTAGTGATTTGAACTTGTGTAGGGTTGAGTCGTGTAGTGGGTTTTGAGGTGACGTTTAAGGACTAAACCTCATATAGATTATGCATATATAGATAGATATCTAACCAAGTTATTCAAGTCTTAATACCAAGGGAGGAGTGCCAAGATATAGGCGCAAGCCAAGGCTGTCGAAAAGAGAGGCTACTGCCTCAAACTCCACGGGCATCAACACGGCTCATAGTCAAGACCATGGCCAAGTGGGGGGAATCATTGAGCTTCTTTTTCCAAATAAGAAGGACTCCAAGAAACCGCTCCAAACATCACTAGGGGGACCACGACTCGTGGTCCACTCCAATAGTAGTGAAGGTGGTTGTGGAGTTTCCTTGGTTTTAATGAAGGTGGGTATGTTTTGAGGGGTTACTACCGAAGACACCATCAGCTAGTTAATGGGTTGTGGTGCATATTGACGAACAAGGGGGCTTGGTCGTAAAAAGTAGTTGGTGTGTGAGGTTGCTACACCAATTTGGAGGCTACTGCCTCACCCTTCATGAGCCACACTACAACTCGTGGTGTTCGTAACGGCTCGTGAATGGGCTCATGAGGGATGGATAGGATTTCATTAGTGAAGGTCAAGTTGGACTTTTATTTTAAAAGTCCAACTAAGTGAGAGCTGTTTTGGGCATTTTAGGGGTTAAGTATATATTGATTTAAGTCATTTTACACCTTTTCCCAAATCAAAATATAAACTCCCAAATTGAAATCAAAAGCTCTCACTTCTCTCTAAACTATCTCTCTACCAAGGTTTACGATTTAAAAGAATTCAAGCATCTAGATTGGGTTCAAGGTCCAAGGTTTTCAACAAAATTTCATGGTGAATATTCCATTAGGTATGGTGGCTCCAAGGTCCAAGGTGTTCAATGTTGGATTTAAAAAATCCCCAATTTTTAGGTTTTTAATGAAACGAATGGATCTCTTTCTAAACCTCTTTTCATTAATCTAAATTGACTAATTATGACTATATATGATTTTTTTATGGATGAATTTAATTAATGTTATGGTTTTTGAATGAAAATACACAAGACCCATGTACCTCCATTCATTATAAATAATAAACCCTAGTTTTGGTTGATAGTGAATAAATAATGAGAATGAAGAATGTTCTTTTATAATTCGTTATGGTATTGTGATATTGATATACGTGATCAATGAATTACAAGGAAGTAGGGTAAATTCTTGAATGCTATTAGTAGGGGCTTTCAAGGTGATGAGTATTATTGTATTGAATTGTTGGTTCAATTGTGATGAACATAATTACTTGGTTATGTGTTGTGGAGTAGAATTATTTTTCCTCTTCCCTTAACCTTAAGCTTGATCGAGTATGTATGATGTGTTACAAATGTTATGTTATTATATGAATATGAAGGTTCTGAGATAACAAAGGTTGTGTTGTTATGTTGAATTGAAGGTAATTCTCATGCACCCTAAAATGACTATGTTATGAAAGAAGTATTCTCATATGATGTTGGTTCTATGATGAAAGGATTTCCTATCTTGTCACCGTTGAGTTAATGATATATGAGGGATTTATTCCTTAAGATATTATTTACAAACTCCTACTTAAATAAAGTCTAAAGGTTACCTAAAAAAGGGAATCAAGCTTAGCACCGAGAGGATATGCATGAGATATGTTCATTCTGAAAGAAAGGTAGGTTCCTCGAATGGTCTCATGAGATGAAAACTATAATACCATCAAGTGTAAAGAGGGTTTGTAGTAGCAATCTTCATATCCCTTAATTATGAAGCCCACATAAGTTTTAGCTATTGGATTATATACTATCATGAATTTTATGCCCCACATTGTCATGCAGGACACCCTCCCATCAGTGTGAGGGGTTGAAACCAGATTCCATGTATCTAACATGGTGTATGTGGGTTATGGATAAGTTCATTGATTGTTAAAAACAAGTATAAAGGAAGTATGTGGCTATGCTTGTGTCCTCTTGAGCGTTTTCTTGATATGTGTTGGACTATGGGGCCTCATATTTATATTGCACTAGTAGTCTTAAAAAAGGGGTAGTCTGTAAAGTCTTAGTATATAATGATTAAATGAAATCAAGAGTCTACGTTATGAAAGGTGGTTTTTATTATAATGTTGCTTGTAATCTTAAATGTCTTTTTATGTTATGGTATGGATTGATTGTGTATTATTAGAATGTGCATTATGGATTTTAATTTGAAACAGAATGGTTTGAACTAAAATTCCCTTCATGCATGTTATAATGATTTTAATGGCATAACTTTCATTCTTTGTACAAGTGGAATCTACTAACCTATATTTCTCTTATTTTTATACCACGTGTAGGTTTGGGCTAGTAGGTCTTATTGAACAAGAAGAAAAGGCTTGGATAACATTCTCCAAGACCAATTGGTTTGTTCTCAAGCTCTGAGGACAACATGATACCAATATGTTTCTTTCTTCTATTTTTGTACTAGACTACTATTATACTTCTATATGGATACTTTCGATTGTAAGGGCTAAGGTCCCTATGTTGAGATTCTTATGTTTGAACCATGATAGTTAATATGACAAGTCTAGATGCTCTATTTTAATATATGAAAGAGTTTGACATAGATTGTTAAAGTTCTAAATATTTCCATATGTTTCAATGTCTTATTAAATGATGATATACTAAGGGCTTGGATAAGTCCTCGTCAAGGTTGAGTATGCCATGTTATGACTAGGGGTGAGCTCGGGTCGTGACAAATTTGATGTCAGAGCATAAGGTTATTGAATAATATTTAGGATTGATATATGATGAACCACATATGTTTGTTTCTTGTTCATGGGTTTGAAGAGTGCTACACTTATGAATGAGAGGCTATATGATTCTTTGGAACATTCACTTCTTTTGATATTGTTATAGTTGTGCCTAAGAGTCTTGCCTCTATCTGTACATGCCTTTTAATATTTTTTCTTGTGGATATAGGATATGACTACAAGGACGGCAGCCGTAAAAAGGGTTAAAGAGGAGGTTGCGAATGCGAAATGTCTTCCCAAAGGTAACCAAACTCCTCTTAACGAGCAAGTTCCTATAGGTGGAAAAGTTTCGTTCAATCCTCCGATCTTGATGGATGGAGAGATAAGGGAGGCTTTCCCAAACTTGATCCAAGTCATGGCTACTCAATCTCAAGTCGTAACTACACAAGCTCAAGCTATGATGCCACAAGCTAATCGGGAAATTGGGACTCCTGTGAATAAAAAATCTAGTACCATGAATTTACATTTGAGGGACTTCACTAGAATGAATCCTCCAACGTTCTATTGGTCTAAGGTCAATGAGGATCCTCAATACTTTCTTGATTAGGTATATAAGATCTTGTTTACTATGGGGGTAAGTTCGAATGAGAAGGTCGAGCAATCAACATATCAACTCAGGGATGTGGCTCAAATATGGTACACTTAATGGAAGGAAAATAGGGCTTTGAGAGCGTTCCCTATAAGTTGGGAAATTTTAGGAAGGATGAATCTTCCCAAGGGAGAAAAGAGAGGCAAAAGTTGAAGAATTCGTCAACCTTCGTCATGAAGGTATAGAGTCCAAGAATACTCTTTGAAGATCATTAAGTTGTCTAAGTATTCTTTGTCTTTGATGTCTAATACTAGAGATAAAATGAGTTATTTTGTGATGGGTGTGTCCAATGATCTTATGGAACAGTGTCGTTATGTCAATGCATAATGATAATATAGGCATTTATATTTGATGGTGCATGCTCACCAAGTTGATGAAATTAGGCATAAAAAGAGAAATAGGGATGCCGAAAGGGCAAGACAATACGACGAAAGTGCTTCAAGGGTAAGCTTTAGATCCAAGATGAGACAAGACAGAAGAAGAGTTTTTCCAATCAAGTTCCTTCAAATGTTGAAAGTGCCAACAAAGATGCGGTACTTAACCCAAAGCCACAAGGAGGAAAAAGTCATGGTTCTGAAGGTAATAAATCAAATTTTGCCTAGTGTGGCAAGAGGCATGAGATCAAGTGACTAGTTTGAAAGGATATTTGCTATTGTTGTGGAAAGAGTGGCCACATGGCGAAAGATTGTCCCATGACAAAGATTTAAGACAGAAAGAGTAATCAAGAACAAGAAAGTGGTCCTAACTCTGATGCTCCTAAGAGGAACCTCTTCTATGCTCTCCAATCATAAGGTGATCAAGAGAGCTCTCCCAATGAAATTACCTGTATGTTGCATGTATTTTCAGTTAATGTTTATGCATTGTTTGATCTTGATGACACCTTTTCTTTTGTGACTCCTTTAGTGTCTATGAAATGTAATATACTCCAAGATGTCTTATAAGAACCCATTTAAGTTTCTATACGATGGGTGAATCCTTTGTTTCTAAGAGAGTCTATACGAATTGTTCCATTTCATTGTGCAGTAGAGTCACATTGATTGATTTGATAGAACTTGATATGTTGTACTTTGATGTTATATTGGGGATTGATCGGTTACATGCTTGTTTTTCTTCTATTGAATGTAGAACAAGGGTATTCACGTTTCAATTTCCTAATGAACCTGTCTTAGAGTGGAAAAGGGGAAGTTCAATCCCTAGAGGTCAAATTATTTTATGTATAAAAGCTTATCATATGATTTCTAAGGGATGTCTCTATCATATTGTGAGGGTCAAGGACGTTGGGTACGAGTCCCCTTCTTTTGAGTCGGTCCCCCTAGTAAAAGATTTTCTTAAAGTCTTCTCCAAGGACTTGCTCGGAATTTATTCGTGAATATGATATAGATTTCGGTATTGATTTATTGCCGAATACTCAACCCATATTGATTCCTCCTTACCATATGGATTTGGACGAGTTGAAATAATTGAATGCTGAACTCAATGATATTCAATACAAGGGTTATATTTGACCAAACATATCTCCATAGAGTGGCCTATTATTATTTTTGGAATGAAAGTTGGGTTATTAGGATGTGTATTGACTACGCAATTGAACAAGGTCAATGTAAAGAATAAGTATCCTCTCCCTAGAATTGATGATTTGTTTGACCAACTCAAAGGAGCAAGTTACTTTTCAAAGATTGATTTAAGGTTGGGCTATGACCAACCTAGAGTGTGAGGAGTCGATATTCATAAAGCAGCTTTCCGAACAAGATATGGTAACTATGAGTTTGTAGTCATGTATTTTGGTCTTACTAATGCCATAGTGGCCTATATAGAACTTATGAATCGGGTATTAAGGAACTTTCTTGTACCATTCGTGATTGTGTTTATCGATCATAATTTGGTATAATAAAAGTGTGAGGAATATCATATGAGTAATTTGAGGATAGTGTTGCAACAACTCAAGGATCACAAACTTTTTGCTATGTTTAGCAACTGTAAGGTTTGGCCTAACAGTGGTTGCTTTTCTTGGACATATTGTTTCAACTGTGGGTATAGAGATCGATCCAACGAAAAAGGAGGCGGTTAAGAATTGGCCTAGACCCCTAAGTCCCATGGATTTTCAAAGATTTTGGTTTTATCCCGATATTATAGGAGATTTATTAAAGTTTTCTACTCTATTGCTTCTCCATTGACGCCGCTACCAAAAAGAAAGTTAAGTTTGAGGGGTTGGAAGCTTGTGAAGAGGCCTCCAATTAAGAGTTGAAAGATAACCTTACCTCCGCTCTGGTGTTGACTTTACCGGAGGGTATCAAAGGGTTTGTAGTGTATTGTGACGCTTCTCGAGTAGGTTTGGGTTGTTTCCTCATGCTACATAGTAAGGTGATAGCTTATGCCTCAAGGCAACTCAAGGTACATGAAATGAACTATCCGACCAATGATCTGGAATTAGTGTTCGTAGTGTTTGCTTTGGAATTTTGGAGAGATTATCTTTGTGGGGTGCATTTAGATATGCTCACCAATAACAAAAGTCTCAAATATTGTTTACTAAAAAAGACTTGAACCTCCGGAAATGAACATTGTTAGATATTTTATAAGACTATGATATGAATGTCCTTTACTATCCCGTGAAAGCCAATTTAGTTGCGGATGCTTTGAGTCTCATGTCCATGGGTAGTGTATCCATCTTGAAGATGAGAAGAAAGAGGTAGTCTGTGATGTGGATAGGTTGGCCCGATTGGGAGTTCGACTAGTAGATTCTCCAAAGGGTGGTTTCATAGTCCAACATAGCTCTGAATCCTCCTTAGTTGTTGATTTGAGGTCTAAGCAACACATTGATCCCTTCTTGATGGAGTTGAATTAAGACTCTTTACAAATAACACCTACAACTAGTATTTGTAGCTTTCAGGTTAAAAGTTGTGGCAAACCATTCGGCGAGATCAGTAATGATGTCTTAATGACTAGGGGATTCACCCTTCTTCTAATTAATCGCCTTTTGTTCTTTGCCTTCAACAAGTTTGTGTGTTGGATCATTAGGCGGTATATCTCTGCTTTGAGGAACTAATCGGTGACACACAGACTGCTCCTTTCATAACATTTTGATCCACTTCCTTCAAGGCTTCACGTACTAGAACAAAGGACAGAGTGCTTATCTTTTGTTCCTTCTTGCGCATAAGTGTCTATGCTGCCACTAAAACTTCCAATACCTAAAACTTAAGAGCTTTCATCAGAAATTGACACAAAATAAGCATTGGATGAAACTATTTCTAACGAAATACAGCCTAAATGAGTTCAACTGGTGGACTAATTACAAAACAACCCTCTACTTTTTAAAATCCCAATTTTCTTTATCATGTCTTCAAACTTTCTAAAGCTTTGTACGTTTTTAACCAAGAACCTCATTCTTGGTCTGATTGTTTTAAAATATTCCTTATATATCTTGGTTTTACCTGTGGAAAAATTGATACAGCTCTTTTTATTAAAAGATCTTCCTATGAGAACCTTATTATTCAAGTTTATGTTGATGATATTTTCTTTGGAAGTCCTAATATCTCTCTTTGTGAAGAACTTTTTATACTTATGAAAAGTTAATTTGAAGTGAGTATGATAGGAGAATTAACTTTTTTTATGAGACTACAAATCTAGCGAATGATGGGAGAATTAACTTTTTTTCTCAGAATACAGATCTACGATCTCAGAAAGGTACATTCCTCTGTCAAAGCAAGTACTGCAAAAACCTCATTCAAAAGTTTGGCATGCAAAACTAAAATTCATTAGGTACTCCAATGAGTTTCACATGTCTTGTTGACCGAGATAACGAAGGTAAAATGGTTGACGAAACTAAGTATAGAGGTATCTTTGGATTCTTACTCTATCTAACTTCTAGTTGATCGGATAACATCTTCAGTGTGTGCAAATGTTCTTGGTTTCAGTCAGTCCCTAAATAATCTATTTTAGCGGTAGTAAACTTAATTATTTGTTATTTAGTTAGAACAACATCCATTAGTTATTGGTATCAAAAACAAAAAAAATTCTTGAAGGATTTTCTGACCTTTACCATGCAGGTGATAAAGACGACAGAAAAGTACTAGTGGTACAAGTGAAATTATGTGAAAATCATTAATATCACGAAATAAGTAAAAAGCAGGGCTTTGTATCTCTTTAGATTACTGAGCCTGATAGTATTTCCATTGGTAAATGTTGTTCTCAAATTATGTTGATGGTTCATCAATTAAGTAATTATTATTTGTCTTTCAAACAAGTCAAAATTATGTTTGATAATTTTAGTGTCATTTGTTTGTCGAAAAAAATTGTGCATAATTTTCGAGCTAAGCATATTGACATCAAATATCATATTTCGAGATCATGATTTAAAATGTGATATTTAAATTTCATTTACCAACACTGATTTTCAATTAGCTGCTGTTTTTACAAAACCTCTCTAAGAGGAACGATTTTGTTCTGTTCGAAAAGCTTTATATATCATTTAGAATCCTTTACATCTGTAAACATTATTGTGTGCATTAACTTTTTACTATTTTCCGTATATTCTCTTCCACCTCGTATATTGTGTTTTCCTTTTAAACTTTTATTTCCTTTTATATTAGCCTCTTATTCACACCGTATGCATGTACTTGTTATTAATCCATCAATTCAATTCTCCATTTAAGTCTTGTCATGTCTCTTCCTCTTTCCCTCTCTTTCTTTTTATATGTCTTCTTCTTGAATTTTTTTCTTCCTCACATACTTCTTTTGTTTCTCTTTCTCTACAATGATAAAGTATTCGCCATCCACTCGCCAGAAAACTTTCAACAGAGGCAAAGGAAAGGTGACATTTTCCATTTTCGTCGACTCCGACTCTGATGATCATTTCAAAGCCTTCATCTCTTCCTCCCTTGGTAAACTCCCTGATGAATCCCTTTATTGTGGGTCTTCCATAAAGAATTACAAATTTGATTTTTATAGTTCCCTTGATTAGAAGGTTGACTTTTGGAACTCTTCTCACGAATCTCTTTTCCACTCCTTGAAAGACAAAAGCCTTGTGCATGGAAGGTTTGTTGATCTTGATCTTGTTTCTTCCCTTGAATTCAATATCAAAAATTTGTTTGAGTTTTAGGGTTGATAAAAAATTCCTCATTTGGATGTTTTTAGTTAAGCTTAGTTTCACTAAGACATGAGAAAATAAGTTTTAGTGTTGGGTAAGAACAATTTTCTTTATTGCAAAAAATTCTAACCTATGTTTGGCATCTCATTCACTGGAATTATGGCCCATCAAAAGAACTATTAGCCTTTTGACATTGATGTGCCTTTGACCAAGCAAAGGTTTAAATTGTTCTTGACCCCTATTAGCCCATATCTTCCAAGCTAGGACATAAGGATCTCCCTTTCGAGACACTGGTGATTGCTCATATTATTGCTACCACCCTCTTTCCCAGGGCTGGTTCTCATTCTATGCTTATTCAGCGTGATACTCTGTTTGTGTACTGTTTGGTTTCTGGAGTTAAAGTCCATTTATCTTCCTTTATCATCTCCGCTATGACGTGTGTCATATTAGATCCTTTTGATCTTCCATTTGTCATGCTTATCACTCACATATTTGAGTCACACTTCATGTTCCTAGAAGACTTTTCTCTTGTTCTAATTAAACAGAGGTACAACTCCCATGCTTTTCTTATCATGGTTTTACTCATTTCGGCTGCTCCTGGGGACTCAAGACTGATTCAGACGACATGGGTGCTACCCTTGTCAATATAAAGACTCATTCTCCATATATATGTCTACTACTAAACTCAATATGACCTTGGAAAATCTTGTTAAGATGCACAACAAGTTGGATATTATGGCCATCACTATTGCTCAAGTTCCTGATCTCATGACCAAGCTTTCTGCTATGAGTGAGCAAGTAGACTCTTTGAAGGATCTCCTATTGTCATCCCATTTAAAAATCGACAGTGTGAAGGATCTCATAAAGGAAACAGGTGTTGATGTTGCTCGTATTCATCTCAAGTTGTATTAAATCATGAAGGAAGCATCAAGATTGCTACAAAAGTTCAAGATGGATTTAAATCCATCTCCACCTCGCTTTCCTCCGAAGCTGGAGAGATATCGATGGCTATTTTCAACACCTTCAACTAATATGTACGTCATCATTGATTTTCTCTATGATTCTATTTTGAACTTCTTTTTTTTGCGCCTATGGTTTCGCTTAAAACTTCTGATGTTGTTTAAGTGTTTGTGAAATTCTTATTCTTTCCTTTTTTCTAATGCCAAAGGGGGATAAATTTTATCTATTATGCTAATAGTGTTTGTGATGCTTATGGTTAAATTGTGATTTTCACTATTTGTGTGTCTCTATTGAGATAATTTTATGCATTATCTGCATAGCATAGAAAATCTTTTGCATAGTTTCAGGGGAGCTAGTTGAAAACCCAGCTCTACAGGTCAACTACCTTTTATCACATTCAGGGGGAGAAAATCAACTACCAGCTATAAAAGTCGATGATATCAGGGAAGTATATCTACTATGTGTTGTCATCATCAAAAAGGGGGATATTGTTAGAGAAAAATTTCAATGATGATCAACTTATATCTTTGCAGGAAAAGTGTATCATCAAAAAGAAAAAGAATCAATCATGGATCTCTATGATTCAGGTGAATGATTAACCAACCAACCATCCTGATTGATGAATATCAATCAACGATCCAAATGAAGATTCCCAAAATCATGGATCACAAAAGGAAGATTAATCATGGAAGTTGAATAAATCACAGATCGCACATGAGCTAATCAAAGAAAGTTCAATATCTCGAAAGAAAACAATGAAGAATTAACTCAACAACTATTTTTCATCCAACACCCAAGGGAACAGAAGAAATGAAATGGCTACTTCAAACAACCAATCAAGGAAACTATAGGAATTGAGACTGGAAGTCAATCTTGTGCCTTATTCTTGGAAAATAAGTATTCCTTAACTTCTTTTCAAAAGATAAAAAACTCTTGGGTTAAGTCTGAATCATATCACATTTTCTACTCATCTTTCATCAAGCATTGTATTACCTTGTTCTTTTTTGTAAACAAAAAAAGAGATGAGTAAAATATTCTTGATGAGGATTTGTATATATATAAAAAAAAAAACGAGTGAAACAAACACATACATGTGGACTGTTTATGCTCATCTATGTACTCACACCAAAATGTTCAAACAAGCTTGATGAGAATACCCATGCAACCCAAGGGGATTGGACGTAAGATCCATAATGGATCCCAACCATTATTAAAAATATCCGATGTCAAGTTTGCTTTTCTACATTTGATTACTTTCCTTTGTTCAGCAGTTTACTAAAGAACACTTCAAGTCAACTACTCGTAAGAAAAAAAATTCACCCCCTCTTGAACTTTCAATATGACTTTTCTTCGTCGAAAACATCAAATTATTAAGAAATAGTAAAGCAATAAAAAAAGGGCAATGCTTATATATTAATCACTATTTTAAAGTAAACTTTCTAACAATCTAAATCATATAATTAACATTGATAAATAAAGTCATTCCTTTGTCTTGGGCATCAAAAAAATAAGTCTTAACACTTCTCTAACTCTTGATAAGTTTAATAATTTTGGAAAAAGAATTTCAGAAGCATATACCTACATCACAAGAGAAATTGTTAACAAAAATAAATGAATTTAGACTATGATCAAAAACAAATTTATACAAACTTCAACTATCATTATTACAAGTCATATAAACTTTTCTTTGCAGAAAAACTAAATATTAAGAAGGATTGAATTAGTAAAACAAAAGTGAAATGTTCATATGGCAATCATTATTTTGAAGCAAAATTCCTAACAATCTAAATCACATAAGCAATATTGATAAATAAAATCATAATTTTTTTTGAGCAACAAAAAAATCGTGAGAATTTTAATTATTTTGAAAAAGATATTCAAAAGCATATTGTAAGCATTAATATTTTATTGAATTTGAATCCGTAAATTAATTTGGATTATATTAAATTCAAAAAAATAGTGGAGGTTATGTGGCAATCCAAGTCAAGTTAAATAAGCCACTAAAGTCATGCCACCTGTCAAGTTATGTGGCAATCCAAGACAAATTAAGTAACCCACTAAAATCATGATACATGTCAAGGTTATTTGGCAATACAAGTCAAATTAAATAAGCCACTAAAATCATGTCACATGTCAAGATCAAAGCCAAATTAAATAACCAACTAAAATCATTTCACGAGTCAAGGTTATGTGGCAATCCAAGTCAAATCAAATGAGCCACTAGACTAATGACATGTGTATGTGTGACATGTTCTAACCAATAAGATCATAGCTTTTCTACGGAGCAATGTGATTGGTCGGTAAATCACACTAGTAGATCACTCCCTACTACTATAAATGTGTGTCCTCGTTATTCATAGAGGGAGGTTGCATTAAGAACAAGAAGCAATAATAGAGCTTGTGGATCAAAAGCTACAGATTCTCTAAAAGTTAAAAATTTCAAGCAATCAAGTTCAAAGTTCAAGATTCAAGATTACGCTAATTACTCATCATAACTATATAAGTGTTAATGACGAATAATTCACACTCAAGTTCAAGATTCAAGATCAAGCTATTCAAGCCCTTGACTCTTAATCAAATTCAAGTCCTACATATTTCATATTATATTGATGAACGAGAGGATTATCATTGAGATAGTAACACGCATTATGTTTTGAAATCAAATACTAAATTTTTTTACTTCTATTTTCCTGTCTGGAATATTTATTTCACTCGACTTGAAAACTTGTTGGTTACACATATATCTACGTCACAAGAGAAATTTATAACAAAACAAATGAGTTTATACTAATTCCTTAACTTCATATATTGAAACATTACATTCTAATTATATATTGAGCAAAAAATAATTATTATATTGTCTTACTTATTTTCCTTAAGCATAATTATTTTCCTTAAGCACTCGAGGTTAAGAAATATACCTTTTAGGATTGAAAATTTTACTTAATTAGAATAATGGTACCTCATATTCTGCTAAAAATCAAACTCAATCAACGACAATAAATGACACGAAATTTTTAAAATGCAAGAGGAAGAGTAGTAGAAGATTATAAAAATTTGTGGTTGAAAAATGAGAGCTAACCCCTCTATATAAAGTCAAAAAATTAATACAACAAGTATTTTGTGTCTTATTTTAAATGTTATGATCTTACCGAGGGGTCACAACCATTAGAAATGTTACATCTTATTGGAAAGTCACAACTCTTTGGAAAAGTCACAACTCATACAAAAATCACAACCCTTTAAGAAAAGTCACAACTCAACAAAAAAAGTCAACTTAAGTTAGGGATATTATAGTCATTTAACATTAAATTTAGGAGTTCATGTTTTTATGAAATTAATACACAAAATTTAACGTGTTTTAAATTGTATTTTCACTACCTTCAATTTCTTCATTTCGTTCAAGAATTAGATTGAAATTTTCTCGTCACATTCTTTTTAATTCTTCCTCAAATGCCGAGGTAAAACATCTATCTCTCTCCTCTTTACTTTTTTTTTTCTAAGTTAGTTTTAGTTGTATTCGTAATCCATGTCTCAATGGTGATTGTCTCTGTGCCATTATTGAAGGAAAATAATTGTGCTTTGTCATGGATCGCTGTCATTGGACAAACCCTTGATGATATTCTTACTGTACCATAAACACCGAAACTTTCCACTACTGAGTTATCAATCTGCAAGAATATAAAAAGTCACCTCTGCCTTGTCCAATCTAGAGAAGGAGAATGCCACTTCAATATCAAGCCATACGTTGCAAGGTATAGATTGAATGCAACCTATCATCACACAACTCTTAGATTCTTACTAGGGTCATAGATTTAGATTTATTTAGAGGCATAGAACATTCCCTAATAAATTCTCACTCCATTCGAACCATCAGCCAAATTGACATCCGTAACATACTTATCTTCTATGGTGTAATATATATGCACCAATTGTATGTGTACTAGTCAGCATTAGTAACAGGGAAGCTATACTTGAGAACATGTTTATTAATTTCCACTTTGTGTGATGATGAAGTGTTTTAGATATTATTAATTTGCAATGCAACAAGAAAAAAAATAGGTATTCAACCTTTACTTCATTGAAATCTACCCTAAGGGTGGAACCATTTGTTCTCTCTCCCTTCATATCCAATTAGTTTAGACTTCATTCGGCGAAGAATATTCCCCGGAGGATGGGGGTAATATTGTAACACCTCGGACAAAAACATAGAAAATACAATAAGAAAACCACCTGAACCAGTGATACATGGCAGGGTTCATGGACTATAACAACCCTAAAAATGTTTATGCTAAGTAATGCTTAATGTGTCTAGAATGCCTATGATTAGACCAAGGTTCACACGGATTGATGCGCGTAGAACAAGACCGCGTAACCCTTGCTACAAAATATCTAACTAACTTGGGGAGTTAGTTGATCTTGGAAAGGTTGGGTCCAACCATGTAGGGCTCTTGAATATGAAGATTTACTTGGAGGAGTCTTCACTAGACTTAAAAAGGGAAAATCTTAGGTTTGGAGGGTTTAGATGTAAAATGGTCTTTTTTCAGGCTAAGGGTAGTATCGAAATTACCCTAAATATATAATTAATTAATTAATTAATTAATAAGGTGTAGAGGTATTTCGGGGAGAGAGGGCCGAAATTGGGCTCTTGAAGTGAAGTCTTGCTCCACCGAGGTTCGAACCTAGGTGGAAGCAATGAATTAAAGTGATTTTTTATTTAAGTTATTCAATTAATCTAAATAATTAATAATTATTATTCATTAGCTTATTAAAAATAAATTAAAAATCAGATTTTTATTAAATAAACAAAACCTTATTGACTAAGTCCTAAAACTAGACTCCTAAGCCTACTACAACTCCCACTCTCTCACGTTTATCTCTCCACTCTCACGCTCAATCTCTCTTATTCTTTCTCACATTTTTTTCTATGCCAATATAAGATACAAAAGAAGAAAAATAAACCAAGCTCTTCACCCTTGAAGAACTCATAATAAAAAACAAGAAAACAAATGTTAATCGTACACTAGGCTAAGGGAGGTTGTACTTCGAGTGGAGTTGATATTGAAGAGGCTAATACGTGTAATTGGTTGAAGTTTTTGGGAAGAAATTCAAAGGTTTGAACGTCAAAAAGGAATGAGTTTTCATCTCTCTTGGCCGCTTTCCCAAGATACTCAAGGTTCGTATTAGTCATTAAAAAACTAGGATTGTTTCCCCTTTTGCATGCCCCTGTCACTAGCTCCCAATGAATCATAGGTTGGGTATGATTGCTGGTATATTTAGGTGTATGTGATGTTTTCGTTATGACTATGATTACGTCGTGTACTTGAAATCGTATAAAATGCAACCATGTACTCGAAAGTTTTTACAAGTGTGTGTATGTGCAAAAATGTCATTGTGAAGGTTACTGTGAATGAGGTCAAGTTAAAGCTTCAAGTTTTGTATTGTTTTGGTTGAAATTTTACGTACATAAACCTATGTAAAACGTGATGTTCATAAAAATGGAGGTGGGGCTGATTTGAGCGCAAATAATTTACCTAAATGAGACCATGAAATACACCCCAAAAAGTGTCAAACGATCCGTGAATCTTCCCAAGTTTTCAAGTGTAAATATTGATGAAAATAAGTTAAGAAAATGATTAAGTGTACAGCCAAAAATATAAGTTTAGTTTAGGCTAAAATATAGAAGGGAAATCTGAAAAAAAATTAAAATAATTTAAAGGGGTGAGGCCACAAGGATTCGAACCGTTACCTCACCCGTGTGGAACCTTAATCTCGCAAGAAAGAAAGAAATTGGGCTGGGGGGATTCAAAATGGGGTGAATAGGCGAGTAAGAAGGATGAAACCTTTAAATAAATAAAATGGGAGGCGTGGGAATCGAACCCACGATCTCAAGGTTGGAAAGGAGAAGAATGAGATAAATTAGAAAATAAAGTGAGGTTGTGGGGGCTCGATCCCAGAACCTCACTGCCAAACGCCTAGCTAAGCCAATTTTAATTAAATATAAAATAAGGAGGCTGTGGGGTTTCGAACCCACAACCTCCCAGCCCTAACGAAATTAAAAATAAAATAAGGAGGCTGTGGGGTTTCGAACCCACAACCTCCCAACTTTCGTTGAAATAATGAATAAAATAAAAAGAGGTTGTGGGGTTTGATCCCAAAAACCTCTTGGTCTATCTTTATTGGACAAAACAAATTTGAAATGAAAAATAAAAAGGGGTTGTGGGGGTTCGATCCCACAACCGTTCTGCCAAATATGAGGAAAACCTAAGGAGAAAAATAAAGATAGTATGTTGATGTTAAGGCTTGATCTAGGGTCCAATGTCATGAAGACTAAAAATAATGTCAAGGAAAAATGTAAGTATTGTCCAAGGGGTTCGAACTTGGGTTCCCTTGTCCAAATTTCCCTATTGATACACAAAATCATACGTGAATTAAATGTTCAAGTATAATGCCACCTACTTAGATCAAAATCGAGATCTTGGCATACATACAAGATACATAAGTATTGTACTACTTAATCTTAGGAAGATATGAGTCACTTAACAAACTATGAATGAAGCCTCATGGCTTGTATGTATAGACGCATAAGTCTAGCATACGATTAAAAATAAGTGAACCTACGATGTATGTAATGAAATGATGAAACCCTAGAAGGGTTAAGTACGAGTGTAAGATATACTATATGGCCAAGTGCATTGTCATATGACGAAATGAACAATGAAATGATGAAATGAACAATGAAGTGATGAAACCCTAGAAGGGTTAAGTAGGAGTGTGAAACACACTAAATGGACAAGTGCATTGGCATATAATGAAATGAACATTCACGTAAAAAGGTGTGAGTAATTATGAAGAGCAAATGTGCTAATGTTAATGAATGTGGTGACAACATGATATGAGACTATTGTAAAAGATGAGATCAATCTCAAATGAGCCTCAGTAAATGTTACTAAAACATACTCACCTATGAGAGTGTAAACTTAATGAAGTGACAAGTGTCGATGAACACTCTAATGAAAGTATTCAGATTAACACACTTAATACTAATTATGAGATAAGAAATCACCTATTGAGCTATGATGTCCTCATACTAGAAGCCAGCTTCCATGATGTATGAGTTGAATGTAATGGAACTTTATACTGAGCACCGTAGACTAGCTATAAGCGGTGATGCCTTTTTTCAGGAAGGGTGGAGGATCACATAACTCTCATGAGATGAGACTGTCTGGCATTCCGGGTATGGGTCTCCTTATACTCCTAGTCTTCGAACCTATACTGCCAATATAAGGATCTGGCAGGGCTAAATTCACATGTACGCTAGCATGTTTTGGGTCACTTTGGCTGGTGATTCAACCTCTTTTCGGTGTGGGGGAGACACTGGATTTCATGATGCTCACATGATCTATGTCGGTTAAAGTTAAAATTCCCAATGGATAAATGAGGCCAGCCTCAAATGATGCACATAATGAAATGAACGATATCAAAGGTGTTAGGATAGGATAATCAAGAGGTGAGCTAGACTCAAGTATCGACACTAGGTTATTCTTTATCATTGCACAACAAACTCGATGAAAGTATTAAACTACATCCTAGGTATAGCTTATGTTCACACTACCCTATGAACGAAATTAAATTAAGTACGTATGAATGAAAGAATCAGACTTTGTGTTTGCTAATGAAGACTCCTTAGTTGAGGTCCCATATGTTGAGCCCTTATTTTGGAAAGTCTTAATGTCAAGTCCATGATTCCAAGGTATTATGGCATATGAATGGGTGTTACAAAAGATGTTATGTGTTATATGCTATATGATATGTGATATGTGTAAGATGTTATGTGTTGTGTGCAATATGATAAGTATGATGATGCATGTTACTCTAATGGCATGACTTTCCTAATCCAAATTTGGGAAGCTCACTAACTTTCTTAATCAAAATTTGAAAAGTTCACTAACTTTCCTAATCTCAATTTGGCAAGTCCACTGACTTGACTTTCCATAATCATGTTGTTAGGAAAGAGCTATCCTTTCTCATGCCTGTCCTTTGTGTGTGCTTACATCTAGCCATACTTAGTACAAGTGTTTACAAATTCCATACAACTATAAATTTTTAGTTGTAGGTACAGGTGGACGCTGGAGCTTACAGGTTGACGTTGCAACTATTCGGACGTGGAGCTTTCATCCGGACATGGTAGGACCTCATGCTCTCGAGGCTGTCTACTATTATTATCTAGCTTAGATGTAGGCTTTAGCTAGTGGATCAAGTTCCACTAGTGTTTCATTTCCCATTTAATTTCAAACTTTGTATTGGTGTCGTTTTGGCAAGTACACATTTAATGCAACTATGAACTATTTATTTCATTTTATGATCTTAATGTTAGATGGTTGATGGTGAACAATTATATATGTAATATAATGTTTGGTAAGCATGTTAGGAAACAAAAACTTTAAAATTTTCCGCTAAAATTAATCTAGATGAGGTAAGAATTACGTATGTAGGCTTTTTTTCTACCTCTGAAAGGTCAAAGACGCCGGTCTTGTCTGGGGGTCTAGACTCCGGTCGTGAAAAAAAGGGTATCATATCACTAGGTTAACTTTCGAGAATAATAAGTTCACATCAACCACATTATGTAGTTTCTAAGTCATGGTAGTGAGGTATACCACTATCCCTTATTAGAGACTTCATGATGCGTAGAAAAAATTTCCCTTTTTCTGATCTTATCATGTTTTTCCTAATGTTAGATTTCTTGGTGTTATGAGTGTTTCTAACATTAGTCCTTATTGTTTTCAGAGAATGAATACTAGGAGGAACGTTGGTGAGAGGAGAAGAGGAGTAGCTCCTGGGAACAATCAGGTTCCACCCCAGGCTTCAACTGAAGGAGTAGTTATGCCTGTTAACCCAGCTGGATTGACTGATGCGGAGGTGCGGGAATCTCTGGACCTTATGGCATAGTCCATCACTATGCAGGCCCAGGCCATGACTGCCCAGGTCAACCAGCAGAATGTTTAGAGGGAGAACCCACCAGTGCTTAGCATGGCTGACAGACTTAGAGACTTCACGAGGATGAACACTCTTATTTTCATAGGGTCTAAGACTTCAGAGGACCCCAGGAGTTTGTGGATACGGTGCATAAGATTTTGGTGGCTATGGTGGGTATAGATACTATTATCAGCTCAAGGATGTTGCATAGACTTGGTGCAAGATGTTGCAGGATAGCCGAGATTTGGGCGGAGTTCCGGTCACTTGGGAGCTGTTTAAGATAGCCTTCCTGGCGAGATTCTTCCCCAGGGAGATGAGGGAGGACAAGATTTAGGAATTTATCAACCTTAAGCAAGGATCTATGACACTCAGTGAGTATTCCCTGAAGTTTGTGAAATTATCCAGGTATGCTACTTCTTTTATGTCTTACATCAGAGACAAGATGAATAGATTCTTGACAGGGATTGATGAGGATCTTGAGAAGGAGTGTAGGGCAGCTGTGCTGCATGACATCATGGACCTTTCCAGGCTTATGGTCCATATCCAGTAAGTAGAAGAAAGCAGGAAGAGGAAGCACTCTTGAGCAGGGAACAGGTCAAGGCAAGCTGAGGAGAATTTTTCTACAATGAGTAGTACTGAAATCTGGGATAAGCCCAGGTTTATGAAGGGACTGTTCCACCAAGGGGAGTTAAGTTCATCCAAGGGTCACTATGATAAGGATTCTGAGCCTAGAGTTAAGAGAAACAATGAGGTAGATACACCTCAAGAGAGGCCACCTTGCAGGAATTGTGGCAAACTGCATGGAGGAGAGTGTATGATGGGCACTAACACTTGTTACTGTTGTGGAAAACCGGGTCACACGGTGAATAATTGTCCGAATAGGATAAGTCAAGAACAACGGAAGGAGAGAGTTCAGCCTAATGGTCAATGTTAAGAGGCTCCAAGGAGGCAACGTTTCTTCGCACTCAAGTGTAGGGGTGTAGGGGAAGGCACTTCTGATGAAGCCTTGGGTGTGTAGCCCTAATTATTCTTTCATATATTTGACTGTATATGGTATTTATGCACTAGTATGAGGTTAATATGTTTGAGACATCATGTTTGTTGCTAATTTGTATGATTGATATGTTTACTTATGTTGTATACTTTGATGAGACTAGTTTAGGAAAGAGTTCCTTAGTATATTAATGTGAAACCACTAGTAGGTTTCAAGGATGTGCACCATCATGCTAATAGGTGAATAAGATATTCACCAATGAAAAGTATTGAATTGCTTCTGTATGAATATATTCAATGGATGAGTGGCTTGTTGCTAGTAAAGAGTTGTGTCATTCGGGGAAGAATTTTTCTAAGGGGGGGATAATGTAACTACCCTAAAAATGTACATGCTATGTAATGCTTAATGTGTCTAGAATGCCTATGAATAGACCAGGGTTCACACGGATTGATGCGCGTATAACCAAACCTCGGAACCCTTGCTACAGCCAAGCCAACTAACTTGGGGTGTTATTTGAGCTTGGAAAGGTTTGGTCCAACCATGTAGGGCTCTCAAATACGAAGATTTTCTTGAAGGAGTCTTTACCGGACTGAAAAAGGAAAAATTTTAGGTTTGGAGGGTCTAGGGGTAAAATGGTCTTTTTCCTGGCTAAGGTCAGTATCATAATTAACCAAAATATATAATTAATTAGTTAATTAATAAGGTTGAGGGGTATTTCGGGTAGAGAGGTCCGAAATTGGGCTCTTGGAGTGAAGTCTTGCTCCACCCAGGTTTGAACCAAGGTTGAAGCAATTAATTAAAGTGGTTTTTTTAAGATATTGAATTAATGTAATTAATTAATAATTATTATTCATTAGGTAATCTAAAATAAAATAAAAATCATAATTTTATTAAATAAACAAAACCTTATTGACTAAGTCCTAAAAATAGACTCCTAAGCCTCCTACAACTCCCACTCTCTCACTTTTATCTCTTCACTCTCACACTTAATCTCTCTTATTCTTTCTAACATTTTTTCTCTTCCAAAATAAGATACAAAAGCATTAAAATAAAACAAGTTCTTCACCCTTGAAGAACTCACACGAAATCACAAGAAAACAAACGTAAATCTCTAATTAGGCTAAGGGAGGTTGTCGTTCAAGTAGAGTTCATATTGAAGAGGATTACACGTGTTCTTGGTTGAAGTTTTTGGAAAGCAAGTCAAAGGTTTGAACGTCAAAAAGGTATGTGTTTTCTTCTCCTTTGGTCCCTTTCCCAAGAGGCCCCTTAAGGTTCGTATTAGTCATTCGAAAACTAGCATTGTTTCCCCTTTTTCATGCCCCTGTCAGTAGCTCCCAATGAATCGTAGGTTGGGTATGATTGCTGGTAGATTTAGGTTTATGTGATGTTTTCGTGATGACTCTGATTAGGTTGTTCACTTGAAATCGTATTAAATGCAACAATGTACTCAAATGTTTTTGCAAGTGTGTGTATGTGCAAAAATGTCACTGTGAAGGTTACTGTGAATGAGTTCAAGTTAAGCCTTCAAGTTTAATATTGTTTTGGTTGTCATTTTACGTACATAAACCTGTGTATATCGTGATGTTCTTAAAAAGGGAAGTGGGGCTGATTTGAGCGCCAATAATTTAGCTAGACGAATCCATGAAGTACACCCTAAAAGTGTTAAACGATCCACGAATCTTCAAAAGTTTTCAAGTTAAAATATTGATGAAAATAATTTACGAAAATTATAAGTGTTCATCCAAAAATATAAGTTTAGTTTACGCTAAAATATAGAAAAGAAATCTGGACAAAATTAAATTAATTTAAAGGGGTGAAGCCACCAGGATTCAACCGTGACCTCACCCATGTGGAACCTTAATCTCGCAAGAATGAAAGAAATGGGGCTGGGGGGATTCGAAAAGGGGTGTATAGGCGAGTAAGGAGGATGCAAAACATTAAATAAATAAATGGGGGCGTGGGAATCAAACCCACGACCTCAAGGCTTGAAAGGAGAAGGGCGATATAAATTGGTATATAAAGTGAGGCTGTGGGGGCTCGATCCCACAACCTCGCTGCCAATCACCTAGCTAAGCAAATTTTAATTAAATATAAAATAAGTAGGCTTTGGGGGTTCGAACTCACAACCTCACAGCCTTAGCGAAATTAAAAATAAAATAAGAAGGTTGTGGGGATTCGAACCCACTACTTTGGAATTGGAAGAGTAGTGTAAAGACCTTCTAGTTAAGGGCTTTATCAAACCAACTATTTCCCCATGGGATGCACCAGTGTTGTTCATGAAAGAAAGGATAATAGTTCTCTCAGTGTATTCATTGACTATCGAAACTTGAACAAAGTCAAAATCAAGAAAACATATCCTATTCCCAAGATTGATTGCTTGTTTGACCAACTTTAGGGTGTTAGTCATTTATCAAAGAGAGACCTCAGATTTTGTTATCATCAGCTCAGAGTCAGAAATAGTGACATCCCGAAAATAGCCTATAGATCTAGGTACGGTCATTATGATTTTGTAGTTATGTCATTTGGATTAACCAATTCACCTGCAGCTTTTATGGATTTGATGAACAGGATGTTTAAGTAGTATTTGGACTTGTTTGTTGTCATCTTTATTAATGATATCCTCATTTCTTTATGAATAAGGAAGAACATGCGACTTACTTGAGAGTTGTCCTGAAAACTCTCAAAGATCGCCAGTTATTCGCTAAGTTTAAAAAATGTGAGGTTTGGTTGAAATATTTTGTTTTTCATTGGCATATAGTATTTAGAGAAGGGATCTTAGTCGATTATGAGAAAATAGAACTAGTGAGACAATGGCACAGACCTACTTTGCCTATAGATATTTTATGTTTCTTCGTCTAGTAGGTGTTACTGGAGGCTCGTGAAGGATTTTTGTCCATAGATTCTCCATTTACTAAGTTAACTCTCAATATGGTTATATTTTAGTAATCAAATGATTATGAAAAAAGATTCATAGAATAAAACACTAGGTCAACTATAACTCCTGTTTTGACATTACTAGAGGGTTCAAACAATTATCTGATCTATTGTTATGTATCCAGAGTCGGCTTAGGTTTTGTAGCGATGCACCAAGATAAGGCTATAGCTTATGCTTCTATTCAACTTAAGGTACATGAGAAAAATTATTCAACTGATGTCCTCGAGCTTGAAACAGTGGTATTTGCCCTTAATATTTGGAGACATTACTTGTATGGTGTACACATAGATATGTTCAGAAACCGTAGGAGCCTTCGGCATGTGTTCACCCAGAAAGAGTTTAATCTTCGCGAGATGTGATGATTTGAGTTAATCAAGGATTATGATATGAGTGGGAATTACCATCCTGGTAAGGTTATGTTTGCATAATAAATGACACAACTTCCAGTATAGATGTCCATGAGCGTGCAATAGTATAGTAACTCAACCAATGCTTGGGGTCGTGTCCCAAGGGAGTGGTTTTGAAAATTAGTAGATAAATAGAATTTCATTCTAATTAGTCATAGCTAAATAAATTAATGATTAAAAACATAGTAAATTCAATGGGTGACTCAAAAGTGAAATATCAAAGGGGGAATTTTTTCACAAGTAGTAAAAAATTTTAAATTAACAAGGAAATTTAAGCAATAAGAGGGTATATTCTTCAGATATGAGCGAAATATGGATTAGTGTAAAATATTGGGCATATTCTCTCAATAGAATATTTATAGAGTGTAACAACCCTAAAAATGAATATGCTAAGTAATATTGAATGTGTCTAGAATGCCTACGATTAGACCGGGTTCACACGAATTGATGCGCGTAGAACCAGACCTCTAAACCCTTGCTACAGCCAAGACAACTAACTTGGCGAGTTAGTTGAGCTAGAAAAGGTTGGGTCCAACCATGTAGGGCTCTCGAATACGAAGATTTATTCGAAGGAGTCTTTAGCGGATTTAAAAAGAGGAAATCTTAGGTTTGGAGGGTCTAGGGGTAAAATGGAATTTTTACAGGCTAAGAGTAGTATATTAATTACCTTAAATATATAAATAATTATTTAATTAATAAGGTGGAGGGGCATTTTTGGGAGGCAGGGTCGAAATTGGGCTATTGAAGTGAAGTCTTGCTCCACTCGGGTTCTAACCTGGGTGGAAGCAATGAATTAAATTGTTTTTTAATTTAAGTTGGTAAATTTACATTTGTTAGTTATTAACTGATTTAAAATAAAAGGAAATCATATTTTTAACAATTAAATAAAACATTATTTGACTGTCCTAAACTAGACTCCTAATCCTAATAAAACTCTTCTCTCCCACGCTCATCTCTCTCACGTCTCTTTCACAGTCATTCACGTTTTCTCTGCCAAAATAACTCCAAAAAGAGTAGGTAAACCAAAGTTCTTCACATTTGAAGAACTCACACGAAAATATAAGAAAAAGAAACGTTAATCAATCATGTTGGCAAAGAGAATGTTTTCCGTCGAGTTTGGTGTTGAACTTTTGGTGTTGGACATGTGTTTGGAGGAGTTCTTTGGGCAGCAAGTCAAGGTTTGAACGTCAAAAAGGTATGGATTCTCTTCTCTCTTTATCCCTTTGCCAAGATACCCCTTAAGGTTCAGAATATTCATTCCAAAAACTAGGATTGTTCCCCGTTGCATATCCCTGTAACTAGCTCCCATTGAATAATAGGTTGGTTATGTTTGCTGGTAGAAAACTATGGATGAAACGTGTTATTGTGATGATTATTTGTATATATGTATGTTTGGAATTATGTGACTTACGTTGATGTCTCCGAAAATTTAACTACGTGTGCAAGTGTGTGTTGTCGTGGCTATGGTTCATAGATTAGGACATGAAATGGCATGATACTTCTTTATATTTCATGTACACATGTTGATGTAAATGTTATGTTCATATGATTCGAAATGTGGCTGATTTGAGGGATCATGTCTTGGCTAAATTAATACATGAAGACGCACCTAAAACGTTCTATATGCACTACGAAATTCCCCTAAGAACTACGGTGTAACTTGATGAAATGATGCTGAAAAATTAAAAGAAAATTTCCAGCTTCTATTGATGAATTTTGGTCAGCAAAGAGGGTTCAAAAAATTGAAAAAATAAAGAATTAAAACAAGTGAGGTCATGGATGATTGAACCCATGAGTTCACCAGGTTAAAAACCATGAAAATAAAGAAGTAAAAAGAAATGTGGTGAAGGGGATTTGAACCATGGTATTTGCTGGAAAATGTAACTTAAAAGAAAAATTTAATTCGAACCCACCACCTCTCAATCACATTTGAAGAAGAGTAAAAGAAAAAAAAATGTGAGGCATGGGAATCGAACCCACGACCTCTAGACAGTGAAGGAGAGTAAAGAAAATGAAAGAAAAGAAATGTGAGGCATAGGAATCGAACCCACGACCCTCTAGACAGTGAAGGAGAGTAAAAGAAAATGAAAGAAAAGAGATGTGAGGCGTGGGAATCGAACCCACGACCTCCTAGGCAGATTCAAGGAAAAACTAGAAGAAATTAAAGAGGGGTGGTGGGGGTTCGAACCCACAACCCCTCGGCCAAAGGAGAGAATTAAAAGTAATGAAAATAAAAAAGTAAATGAGGTTTTGGGGGTTTGATCCCACATCCTATTAGTTCTATTAAGCGAAAAATGAAGAGAGAAATTAAGGGCAAAATAAAATCAAGGCTTTGGGGCTCGAACTTGGGTCCCCAAGCCGTATGAATCAAATAAAGTAAATGAAAAAAAATGTAAGTGTTGTCCAAGGAATTTGAAACCGGGTTCCCTTGACCAAATTCCGTATTGATACATTAGTCATACGTGAATTAAATATTCTAGAATTATGATGTCTATTTAGATCGAAATCGAGATCTTGGCATACATACAAGATGCATAAATCTTATACCACATAATCTTATGAAGATATGAATCACTTAAACTAACAATGAACGAAGCCTCATGGCTTGTATGGATAGACCCATAAGTCGAGCATACATCTAAAAATAAGTGAACCTAAGATGTACGCAATAAAATGATGAAATGAACAAAGAAATTATTAAATGAACAATGAAATGATGAAACCCTAGAAGGGTTAAGTAAGATTGTGAAACACAATACATGGCCAAGTGCATTGCGTATGATGAAATGAACAATGAAAGGATGAAATGAATAGAGAAATGATGAAATGAATAATGAAATGATGAAACACTAGAAGGGTTAAGTAAGAGTGTGAAACACACTAAATTGACAAGTGCATTGGCATATGATGAAATGAAAATTCACGTAAAATGGGGTGAGTAATTATGAAGAGAAAATGTGCTAATGTTAATGAATGTGGTGAAAACATGATATGAGGCTAATGGAAAAGATAAGAGAAATCTCAAATGATCCTAAGTAAATGTTACCAAAATTTACTCACCTATTAGAGTGTAAAGTCAATGAAGTGACCAGAATCTATGAAAACTATAATAAAAGTACTAAGATTAACACACTTATTACTACTGATGAGATGAGAAATTATCTATTGAGCTATGATGTCCTCATACTAGAAGCCAGCCTCCATGACGTATGAGTTGAATGTAATGGAATTTTATACTGAGCACCGATAGACTAGATATGAGTGATGATGCCTTCTTTCGGGAAGGGCGGAGGTTCACGTAACTCTCATGAGATGAGACTGTCTGGCATGCCGGGTATAGATCTCCTTATATGTCCTAGTCTTCGAACCTATACTACCAATATAGGGATCTAACAGGGTTCAATTCTCATGTACGCTAGCATGTTTTGTGTCACTTTGATAGGTGATTCCACCTCTTTTCGGTGTGGGGTTTCATGACACTAGATTTCATGATGCTCACGTGATCTATATCGGTTAAAGTTAAAGTTTCCAATGAATGAATGAGGCCTGCCTAAAATGATGCACATAATTAAACGAATGATACCAAAGGTGTTAGGATAGGATAATCAAGAGGTGAGTTAGACTCAACTAATGACATTAGGTCATTCTTAGTCATTGCACAACGAACACGATGAAAGTCTTAAACTATATCGTAGGTATAACTGGTGTTTACACTGGTCCATGAATGAAATGAAATGAAGTATGTACGAATGAAAGAAGCAGACTCTGTGTTTGCTAAAGCAGACTCCCTAGTTGAGGTCCCATATCATGAGCCCTCATATTGGGAAGTCTTAATGTCAAGTCCATTATTCTAAGGTCTAATAGAATAAGAATAAATGATATGAACCACGTTATGTGTTATATAAATTATGATATGTGTTATGTGTACACTGTTGTGTGCTGTGTGCAAAATGTTAAGTGTGATGGTGCATATCTCATGGAATAACTTTCCTAATCCAAATTTGGTAAGCTCATAAACTTTCCCAATCCAAATTTGGAAAGTTCACTCACTTTCCTAATCTCAATTTGGTAAGTCCACTGACTTGACCTGCTATAATCATGTTGCTAGGAAAGAGTTATTCTTATTCATGCATTTCCTTGGTGTGTGGTTGCATATACCCATACATAGTACAAGTGTGTACTAACCCTATACAAGTCTAAACTTTTAGGTGCAGGCACAGGTGGACTCTATAGCTACAGGATCAATGTTGCCGCTATTCGGACGTCGAGCATTCATATGGACTTGGTAGGCCCTCATGGTTTCGAGGATGCTTTCCAATTTACATTCTAGCTTAGATCTAGGATTGAGCTAGTGGAGGATGTTCCACTAGCGTTTCTTTCTGGTTTTTGTTCATACATTGTATTGGTGCAATTTTGGCAAGTACATCTTTATCGTTATAATACACTGCTTCTTTCGTTTGATGATCTTAATGTTAGATGGTTGATGGTGAACAATTATATATGTAATAGAATGTTTAGTAATCATGTTAGGAACCAAAAAGTATCAAATTTCTTCTACAATTAACCTAGATGAAATAAGAATGACGTATGTAGGCTTGTCTTCGACTTATAGGAGGTCAACGACGCCGGTCTCGTCTGGGGTCTAGATTCCGGTCGTGACAGGAAGCCCAAGAAATCAAGTCTTTGAAGCCAAGACAACGGTAGGCATGCGGACCGTCGATCAGTCTGTTGGTGTCTCCAGTAAACTCTTAAAGGAGGGGTCGTTTTGTCTTTTCCATATGCGTTGGACCCCTAAACTATGTCTTTTAAACCCTCAACTACGTGTCTTTGCTCACTTTTAACCTATTAAACTAATTAGAACCTACCTAATACATCATTCACACAAATCAAGCAAACCTTAGAGCAAATTAGAGGGAAAAGTCGAGCATCGATAGTTCAAGAACCCAACATGTTCTCGTCAATTCCAGCCACGAAATCGAAGGATTTCTCCATGGAATTCGTCACCAGGTATGTGGGATTTCATTATTGACTTACTTTCACTAGTGGGTTCCTTTCACAAAATAGGTCCCTAGAATTCAGTAAGATTTTTTGATTCTCTACAACGTGTGAGATCTAGGATTTCTAGAATTTCATAATTTATGTTGCAATTCAGTTCATAGACTAAAACAAATCAGATTATCATGTTTTCATAGAAATTTTTCTTAGTTCTTTCACAATCTCAGAAATCTAGTTATGGTATTCTTTTGGTTCATGAATTACATTAGCTAAGGCAGATAAAGAGTTATACATGTCGTACTTTTTCAATGTTTCACTATTAGGATATTAACTTTGCATTTTCAGTAAGGAAGTCATAGTTTTGAGCTATCGAGTATTTTGAGAATTTAGTCATAATATAGCTTATATACATAATAAATTGGGAGTACGCTTAAGACAGAGTTTAACTAGGGTGAATCACCCGTATAGTTTGAGCATTACGTGTCCCATAGGTTTATAATTCCTCTAAGTAGGCATCAATTTTGTGATCACGCCAGAGGATATATTGGGTCCTTTTTATCGACTTTATACATCGGACTCCACATTTATCACTCGTGGCTTTATGTCGATTAGTAGTAGACCCGACAGTTAGATTCTAGTGTATAGACCAGGTTATCAATTACAATTCAGTATTCAGTTTCAGCATGCTAGCAAACTTAGTCATTGCATTAAGTTAGTTCATGTTGAATATTTTCAGTATAGTATGATGCTTTGTCCATTTATGTACATTGTTCAACTTTATATTATCATGCATGCTCAGTACCTTTCAAGTGTTGATGCACACTATGCGCTACATCTTCTAATTATGTAGGTTTAGGTCCTTAATGTCAAGATAAGGCATATATCGTTTCTCGATCTCTATTTCAACAGCATCTGTGATAAGTTTGATATTTCAGTTTTCAATTAACTCATGTATTTTTTATTGAGATAGTTTTGGGTAATTCCCATCATTCCATTGTATGAAATATTTCTAGCTTTTGCATATATTTTTGGGTAATCCCTGTCATTTTATTTTATGAAATGTTTGTAGCTCTTGCACACTATGAATATTATGTTGAAAATGTTTAAATATGCTTATGATATGTTGGCAGGGTTTGCTTGGAGTCGTCCCGTGCCCGCATCCTGGGGGGTAGCCTCGAGGTATATATGCATGTATATATTCAAATATTTACGATCACACCCCAAGCCTATAGTATGTGCATGACTCACATCCTGAACCATACGAAAAATTGAACAACTATATGAAAACTTTAAAAGATATGAATGTGTAAATCATTTAATTAAAATTTATACAAAGGTGTGAAATAAAAGTGTATAATAATGATAATTTTTAAACATTTCAATATCAAAGACTCAATTTTATCGTTAATTTGTCTATAAAAATCTCAATTGAACTAGGATAAGTTTTGAGACAAAACCCATTGCTATCTTTTGGGCCTATATAAACTCCATAAATGTTTAAGTCAGAGCTAATGACAATTTTGTACTAAAAGCTAGTCTTGAGACATTTTTATCTTATCAAACCTTTGGTTTATAAGATGAGAATTTGTATTGAAACTTAAGTTTTGATACACTTAGATCTAATCAAGGCTGAAATTTAGAACAGTTTAATTGTAGGATTTAAGAATATGTTCCATGTTGACATCCTTTAAATGGTAGCAACGTCCCGGTGACTCGATTAATAAATAGTTAAAAGAATTTTAAAATGGTTAAAGAGGTAAAAGGGAAAATGGAGTCGCCACCTTATTTTTAGGAAAATTAGAAAATCGATTATTTAATTAACTTAAAAGGAAATTTATGAAACCAATTGATTCTAGGTAAGGGGTTCAAATTATTCCAAAGGTAATGAGTTAGTCACCCTTCGGAATCCACAAGTGTGGGTAACGACTGAATTCATTTTTTTCAAATTGAGAGGAGACAAAATTAATATAGAAGTATAATAAACATGTAATATACAGAAGTAATAAAATAATATAATATAAGAAGCGGCCTAAAATTTGCTAACATTAATATATACAAAATAATGAATGAAGAATATAATTTGAACTTAATTCGAATATCTTCAATGGGAAGGAACTCTTGATACCTGTAAAGACACTCAGTAAAAGTGTTAGCAATAAATAAATATGAGTAATAATATATTAATCAAATAATAACTTAAAAAATAAAAAAATCCGCTTTATTAATATGGAAGGTCTTGAAAATTGATGGTAATTTCTTAATCGGTTAATTATAACAAAAAAAAATGAAAGCGTAAATTAAATTTCCGTCTCTTAAAATAGGAAAGCCTCCAAAACCGTCAGAGAGATTTTCATTGGCCATTTAACATGGAATCTAAACTCATATAAAATCAATAAGCAATAATTTAAATAAAATGCAACAACAAAAATGATAACATGAACAACATGGTAGTAAAAATTTTAATTAAATAATAACAAAGAATTGCCGGACATTCTTAGAATAATAATAATTAAAACAAACAAATAACAAACAATAATGAAGGGAAAATGAATTTTCATAGAAAAGAATAGCACAACCAACAATACACTAATAGTTGAATAATTAATTGATAAGTATTAGCATTAGGAGTCAACAAAAACATAGAATAACTTAACAATAATTTAAAATAATAATAAAAGAAATAGTAGCAACCATAACATATTACTCATTAATGAAGCATTTTTAAAATGTACATCATATATACAACAAAAATAAGATTAAAATCACCTACCTAACTGTACAAAGCTAGAATTAAAAATAATAAAAACAAACACCAAATTGTTCTATACACTACCTTATTTTATTTTATAGTCAAAAACATTAATAGCATAACTTAGACAAAAACAAATAAAGCCAAAAAAAATTAACGATGCAGATCTGAAAATTTGAAACTAACAAAAAAATAAACCTCAAAATAACAAGCAAAGAGACGCTAGCATCAAAAATAAATATTAATAGTAATACACCACCAAAAAAAAGAAATATTAATAGTAACAGACCACCAAAATTGTACATGAACGAACAAAGTAGATCGGTAAGCAAAAAATAAAAGAAAAGAAAAATAAACAAAGAGAAGATAGATTTGTATTACCATTTGGAGCTCACCGAATTTAAAGTTGCAGCAGCTGGTTATTTACATGCCTAAAAATTTCATCCACCACCATCTTAACCTTGTGAGCCAGTTAATTTATGTATAGGAAATTGTTAAAATTGGACCTAAGTTATGGGCTGAGAATGTGACCCAAAAATTATTGGTTGATTAAATATTTGTTCATTCAAATTGTATTCGTATTTGAATGAATTTTTTAAATTGTGTAAAATATTTAAATGAATATTAACCGATATAACGAATAAAATGAATATGAAAAAACATAATGAACGTAACTAATGACATGTGAAAATGCAATCTCAAAATTTACTAATAAAAATCCTAAATTTTGATATACAAAGATAGTTATCGATACACTTATTTAAAATTATAAAAAAATTATTTTGAACTATTAAATAAATAAAACTTTTAAATTACGAATTTTGAAAAAATTTAGACCAAAATTGAATGTCAACATTTTAAATGTATGTGTTTCTATTTGACTGTTTTAAAGGACTCCCCGTGAAAAGATGAGCTCTCCAATGAAATATGGTTTATTGCGCCCGAGGGCTTACACACTCTACTGAAACCATAGAGGTTACACTATTACTGCTATGGTTTCACATTTTATAATGCAAAGAGAGTCTCATTAGTTGTCAAAATATCAAGAGCCATTAAAGTAAGAAAAGAAAGTTTCTTCTTCACTTTTACATACACTGCCAAAAGTATAGAGGCTACATAAGCGTAAACAAAATGTACATATTAGATTAATTATAATAATGATTAAAAGAGAGTATATAAATAATCTTATTAAATTTATCAAATACTTGAGGTAACCTCAAAGTTAGAAATAATATAGAGAGAGCCAAACCAATTGTCTTTCCCTGGAAAGAGGTACCTGAGAAAGTTTCATAATAAAAAGAGCAGCATTAACATAAAATCAAGTTAGGTTAGGAACACCACACAAAGTTGTTCTTATAACTAATTTCAAAGAAGAACTTCACGCTAACTTCCCAAAATCTTCTACAAAAGGATTGAGAAGACGCAAGACCTCTAAGTTCTATGAAACCACAATAAAAAAGGATAAATAATTTACATATGATGGCATTTCTCCTTCATTAACTGCAAACAGTGATTCACAAGATACTATTAATACTAATACTAATGTCCTTCGTATGATGAAGATTCTTGTGATGTTTTTCGCTATGACCCTAAAGGATGAACTGGAAAAGGTGAAGTATGAAAATGCTAAGCATCTAGAAGAATTTGGAAGTCCGCTCAGTTTCCCTTCCTTTATGCAAGGTGAAGTATGAAATGAAAGATTTGAGATTGAAGGCGTGCATCGTGTTTGTTATGACTTGGTGGAAAAATTGGAGTTGTGTCTAATAAAATTGGAGAGCGAGATGCGTTTGGTAAACAAAGAAAGTGGTGAGCCTATTGCACGTTTTTAGTCCTAGTATATTTTATTACTAAAGAAGTTAGAAACCATTTGAAAGTTGTATAAGAGTTAATTTGGAGGCAATATTTTGGGAGAAATTGAGCCAAAGAAGAGTTGTGTTGTGCTTTCTGATAGGTAGACTTTCAAAAAGGTCTACAAATTATCAATGGTTGCTTGAGAACAAGGCGGTAACATGTATTAAGATTAGGCAGAGTTTTGCCTTGAAGATGCTTTGAGAAGGGACACACAAGAACGAGGAGTATTACGAGATGCGCAGGTTCGTTTTGTTTAAAGAATAAATTGAGTACATTGGACATACGAGTCCTCGATCGCTGAAAAGCCGATGATTTATGCAATTTGAGAATGAATAAGTTATGGTTCTTGTTTGTTTTCATTCATTCTTATATATGCAGAAATAAATTGCCTTGTAGCGATCTAGGATCCACATTTCCAATTGGCTCAAATGATTCTTCCAACAAATGGGACCTACAAATGAACATCTTGTATAGCTTCTTATTCTTGACTTTCCCTTCTTGAAGCATCTTCAAGGAATATTGTTTTTTTTTATTTACTGAGTTACCTCTGTGTGCAAAATAATGCAAGGATAATCTCTCAACATTTTTAGACATTTTTGACAGTCCAACTATCAAAAAGTATAATGCAACTCTTCTTTCACTCTTCTTCTCTCAAAATCCTCCAAGCCCTTGTATAGTTTTGAAATGCATCTTAACTCCATCAGAATTACGAGATACTAAGACCAATAAAGAACGATGGGTTTACCTCTTTATTTTTTATCGCTAGCTTTGCTGTTTCATTAGACACAACTCTAATTTGTCCAAGTTACAAAATACATGATCCACACCTTCAATTTATATTTTTTAATTGTACATCTCAAATAGATTCCTTCCTACTTAAACCTTATATTGCTTCAATAAAGGGAAAACTAATCTGACAACCTAATTCCTTGATGCCATATAGTACACTTCACGGGATGTATAAAATTGATAAAGTAATTCACATCACTACCTCATAACCCTAAAAACTCAAATGATCACAAACTCAGTTAACTTGTTTCAAACTCGTGAAAAATGGAAAATATCCTTTAATATTAAAACATTCCTAACATCATACCACTTCATCATAAATGCTAAACAACTATAAAATAATGTATACAGAGCTTCATGAAAACCAACAATCCCTCTAGCAAATTTACAGAACTCTAACATTAAAGGAGCACTGTCAAGACCCACCAACCCACTAGACTGTGTAGGTACCTCTTTTAGCATTTCCGTAGATTGTTTAGTTTATACAGTTGTTCTTTATCAGAGATTAGTCCCATGACCCCTCAGCTTATGTAACTTTTCTTATTTTATGTACTGGTGCTCAATTATATAAAAGGTATACAAGAAGAAGAAGACAACCGACAACACCTTAGAAAATGTCCTTGGTCTAATATAAGACTCTTAATAGTGAGCCCTAGAATCATATATATTCTATGTAAATTGTTGTGCTAAAAAGGAAATAACCTCTGGCAAGTTGGCGAATTCGAAATTAATGATTAGTTTATTGATAAAATCGGAAAATACCCTAAAGAAATTTAGAAATTAAATTATAACATTCACTAGTGCATGTATTCTCATAAATTAGAACAAATTCATTATGGTGATGCATGCACCTCCCTTTAATATATGTCCACATAATGTTAAAACTAAAAATATAGTATTCGGGGATTACGGTGAAACAATAAACTTAAATGCATCCATTTAGACAATGACTAACCTTTCTTACACCTTGCTGGATTCATTGGAACTCAAAGACCAACATAGAATACTATACCTTCAATGCTTGTTTAAATTGATTGAGTATTGCAGTCTACCAATGTCTGCATTGGAGGATTCCCCATTAAAATATAAATAAGTTTGAAGGTTTTTTCTCACTTATTTCGTGTTGTCAAAATAAAATCTGACTTATTGGATCCAACAGTTACATCTAAGAATAAAAAGCTAACTAAATTTATCAGACACACGTTAACTCTTCTTTACTTATATCGTTATTTCCACTCCGTATGTCACATTTATGATCATGTTTATCAAGTACTTGAGGAAACGTTAAAGTTTGCATTATAGAGAGTCCCAAGCCAATTGTATTCCTCAAGAAAGAGGTAACATTGTCCACCTGAGAAATTTTCACACAAGGAAAGACAACAATAACATAAAACGTCAGGTGAGGAACACCAATCAATGTTGTTATCAGAACTAATTTCAAGAAGAATTTGAATCTTAACTTCCCCAAACCTTCTATAAAAGGATTGAAAAGATGCAACACCTCTAAGTTCCATGAACCCACAATAAAAAAGGATAAGTAATTTATAGATGATGGCCTTTCTCTTTCATTTACTAGAAAAAGATGATTACCAAGCGACTAATTCTACTACTAATGTCTCTCATATGATGAAGTACTTATCATGTTTCTCACAATGACCCTAAAGGATGATACTAGTATATCTGAGGAATATCTCCTAATATTTAATCACTCCTTTGTTCCTGCGCCTCCTTTTATATTTAGCAAACAAGCTGCTCATGGAAGCATTTTGTAAATTTGTAGATTCATGTAGTACAGTTTTCCCCAACAATATAACCGTATATAGGTAGTGTGCTCTTATATTGTTACAATTCGTAAGCTTCTGCCAGGGGTTGTATGATGTTAAGAATATTTTAGGACTGCAGGATGTTTTAATTTGTTCGCCCATTGGGAACAAGGTAATTGCATGTTTTAGAATATAGTGTGCAATCAACTTTGTTTATAAGGTTATCAGTTATCCATTATTATATCAAGTTTATGTAGAGAATAGCAGAAGAAAACTACAATCAGGAAGGTTGATTTAGCAAGAGAATGTAGCTTCAAGAATGAGGCAACGCCAACCCAATGTCTAACTTTAAGTAACAGGGCTGGGAGGTGTGAGTTGATCGGATGCTGGAAAGCTCGGGCAATTCGTTCCTATCAATCATTCTTCAGCACAAGATTTTTATCTATGATTAGAAGACTCAATTAAAGAAGAGGAAGCTAAAGAGGAGAAGAATGATTTTGGATAAGAGAACTTTATTATAGAAGAATACACTTTTGATTTAGGTTGTTTTTGGGTTTTTCTTAGGTTGCATACCGATGACTAAGTTCACCCCTATGTATACTAGTTTGGAATGGTACTAGATATTACAAGATATAGATTATTCTATCTTTTATTGCAAATATCTAACTCTATAAAATATCTAGTTATTTCTTCAAGGCGACGTGACTAAAATATATAAAAATTTCATTTTAATAGTTATTTTTCAATATAACACTAGACTATTCTAGAAATTATACTTTAAAAATAAATAATATTCCAAAAATCATCTTTATCATTTTTCACAGTTTATGCATCTGTTGAAGTGTGCAATATGCCGTTATTTTGTTGTCCACTTAGTTTCCCTTAGAATTAAGGTAATTGTGAAGCAGGAAAGGAAAGATTTGAGATGCACTATTACAAAGAAAAGATTGAAGGTGTGCATTATGTCTAAAGAAACTGGAAAGACAACAGGAAGATGTAATTTGTTGTACTATTGTTGGTTTTGGTAACAAGGAGATATATACGCATTCCACTTTTTTTAGTTATGAAGGATTTAAGAAGCAATTCAAATTCCATATATATGAAGTTTGCTCCTATATCATTCCAGTTTTGTCAGATTCTAAGAGGGGTAGAGGGTGTTGCTGATGCTTTGTATTTATTTTGGCATAGTAGTCTAGCTGTGATGATGAAGGGGTGTATCCATGATGTTAAGTGTGTGATAAGATTGCAGGATGCTTGTCCTGTTGTTCATGAATTGGAAACAAGGTTATCTCATTCTTTGGAATTGAGTATGCAATCAAGTGAGTACATACAATTATCATAGAGTGGTGTGCGTGAGTTTATTAAGTTCATGCATCCGTTAAAGTGTGCAATAACACATCAAGAAGCCTTTGGCAGTCCAGACAGTTTCCTTTTCTTGATTCAAGATGAAGTTGAAAGATTTGAGATTAAAGGCGCGCATCGTGTTTTTTGTGACTTGCTAGTAAAATTGGAGCTTTTCCAAATGAACTGGAAATCCAAGTGGGTTTTGTAAACATAGAAAGAGTTGAGCTTATTATATGTGGTTAGTCCCAGTATATTTTAATTTTAACGGAGTTAGAAAGCATTTCAAAGTTGTATGAGGGTTTGGAGGAAATGTTTTGGGACAATTTGAGGCAAAAGAGTTGTGTTATGCTTTCTTATATGTAAACTTCCAAAAAGGTCTAAGGAATATCAGTGGATTCTTGGGCACAAAGAAGTAACATATTTTAAGATAAGATAGCGGTCCTCCTTGAAGATGCTTCGAGAAGGGAGGCATAAGAAAGAAGAGCTTTATGAGATGCTCATTTGCAGGTTCATTTGTTCTTGCGCCTCCCTTCTCGAAGCATCTTCTAGAAATAACGCTGACTTATCTTAAAATGTCCTACATCCTTAAGCTAAAAAATCCACTGATAATCTGTTGACCTTTTTGAAAGTGTAACTATCAGAAAGGACAATTCAACTCTAGGCAGTAAATGCTGCTTTGATATTGTAGTGATTACTGATTTTAGGGGGTTGAGGACACATGGTTGGTCAAAAGTTTTCTTTAAATATAATAAAAAACACAAAATGGGAAGACAAAACACTTATCAATTCTATATTAATGGATGGTGAAAGATGTTTACTTTTACTTTTAATACTTATGACATGCTGACATCTTGGGTGTTCCAAGCATTGGGTAGTGTCACTATGTGAATAAAGATTGGTCTCCACTTGATGAATTGCCTTCAACCTTGTATATGTCAAGATGCTTATCAGATATTCCTATGTTAGAGGCTCACACTAGAGCTGAGAAAGGTGTTATGCTTCCCTTACAGAAACTACTGTTTTATGTTATGAACAAAATGATATTTCTAAGAAAGCACAACTGTACTGAGGTGAATGGATCTCACCCTTATGGAGTTATTGATTTCTCAACTGCCCCTAAATTTGTCCTAACTCTTCTTCTATCACGTGCATTGAATTTGTAAGTAGGATAAACAATGTATGTGCTTCATTATCGATTCTGCTTGGAGTTTATTTTTTAAAACTTTGGTGGTTTCTATCAAAATTTCGAAAAATTCACCGGGGATGCTTTAGTGGTTGTGAATCAGGAAACTATACATTCTCTTCGGAGGAAGGGGTGGCGTAAATGCACTAATTAAAGGTTGAGGCCATTACTTGTTAGCAAAAATGGGGGGATTACAGCACTTCAAGACAGTCATGTGGATTCATTGATCATCTGTGTGTCACCTATAGACTTGAACATAGTGAATTTGTGGATGATGCTCTAGGATCAAGAAGAAGCTTCCCCACGTTGAGGATATCATTGAAATCAAGAGGTGGACCAATTCTTCTAATATCAAGGGTCTTTTTGATCTTATTAAGAATGATCTTTCATCATCATCATCCCATTCTTCTTCTTCTTCTCTGTCCTAATCACTCTTACCCTTCCCATTCCATTTTTTAACAACAAATGCTTGCTTTTACCTTTTTGTTTTGATTACATTTGTGGTGTAAAAGTTTTCATTAATGCTATTATTTGTTTTTAGTTTCTTGTTATTGTACATCTCCTCTGATTCTGTAAATTCTATGTTATAACTTTTCGAGTTCTTACATAAAGTATGTGTGTAGGTTAAATCCCAATGACCATGAGTATTAAAATTTCATCACCTGCGTTTTATCTATAGTAGTAGTGTTTTATGATGCCAAAAAAAGGGAAATGCTTACTTATGTGATATTTATATTCTAATTTGACTATCCCGATGCTCTAATATGTTTCGTTGATTGTTTTGCTTTGAGAGATCGGCATGTCTCAGGTTGAAGTTATGCACATAAGAAGCCATGGTTGAAGTAAGAGAGACTAAGATTTTGATAATTGATAAATGGGGGGGGGGGAGATGCAGGGTACTCGTTACTGATATGTGTTTCACTCAGACACAGTCCGAATGGGATTAGGAGAAGAGGTATCGTGTGAATAAAAAGGATTAAAGGTGGTGAACAAAGAGATTTTATGACAAAAGACTTGTTTACATAAAGTTTCTTTTCATAGTGGAAGTGTACAAATAAAGGGAAGTTGTATAAGGAAGGATATCTACTATAAACTCAAAGAAGGAGAAGTCTTGCATCTATTAAGGGTTCCACAAGAACTTTATTCACTTCAATCAAATAAGAGCAAGTTTTGGTTGAAGATTCTAGTGCATTGGTACAGAGAAACAAGATTAAAGAACATAATCCATAGGCTTATGCTTTCTAGTTCTTCAGTCTAGTTCATTTGTATTGATAATTTTTGAGTTGTAATATTTTTTTTGATAGCTTTGATTATTCTTCGAGTTGGAGGCAACTTGAAGATGGGTTCAACAGTTAAGGATGATTGTTGATACAAATGAATCAGAGTTTAGTTCCTAAGATTTGCAAATGTTATAGTCTAAATCCTTTTGTAGTCTTAGATTTTACTGAAGTTTATTTAAATCCTATATAGGTGTAAGTTGTGGTTCATACCCTTTATGTGATGCGGTTTTCCATGATAAAATATTGAGGCATTACTTTACTTTTTCTTGATTAACGCAGTGCCAATAGTTTACTAAGGAAAATATAGAGTATAATTTTTCTTTGTACAATTAATGCGGGAATATTCCAACAAAAACATATCAACAACTAGATATGAAAGATATATTGAGAAAAAAAGACCTGCAAAATATATAACAATGAAACGATCTAAAAACGATAAAACTACAGGCAACGTAAAAGAAATCTAGAAAATTATTTGGTAATATGGAACCTGGAATTTGAAGAGGAGATCGTATGCACTCTAATGCAAAGAAAAAATAATTCCACCCAAATTTATTGCTTCTTGGTTGTCGGAATCTGGTAACTTTTTTTGGGTGGAAAGGTGACGGTGTCCTAGAGTAGAACAAAAGGGGAAACAGAAATGATGGATAAATCGCCAAAGAAGTGTCGTGATGCGCAAAATGGAGAAACCCTAGAAGATCGGTGAGGAGAGAGGATAATCTTTTATTAGAATTCACGAACAGAGTGGATCTGAGATGCAACAAGGAAAACGTGTTGTTGCTCTGTACATACTGAGAGAGGAAATTATAACAAAATTTTTAAATCTAATAAATGCTTACATGTTGAAGCTTGAGGTACAATACTTTATTTTAATTAAATGAAAATCTTACTATTTGTGACCTGTGGATAATAAAGGGAAAAAATAACACCCCATAAATAAGATACAGTGCTCATATATTTCCTCAACAATTTTAATAAATACAATGTGATAAAATATTCTTATATGTGATATTTTTATCTTTTATCTTTTTATTTTAAGAATTTAAATTTTATTTTTGATTACATGATTTCATCATTACATACTAGAGGCACGATTAATATTAATTAATGCCAGTTTTTTTTTTTTAATTTCTAAAGCAGATACCAATATCTCTAATAAATATTGAAATTTACATATCATCGGTAGAGAACATTATTTTCCTTAATTTATTAAGAGATCTATGAAGAAACACACTTATTGCATTCAAGAATAACTGATAAACAATTAATTCAAATTACTATTTTATGTTTCTTGTTTTCATCCTTTAAAAAATTAGTCTTACAAAAAAGATTTTTGCATTATTACTATTTTGTATTATCCTACAAAGAGAAAAAAGTTAGTTTAATTGATTTATCCTTTTTCGTATAACTTTTTTTGCCCACCAAGTTTTTTTAAAACCATAAAAATCGACAAAACTGCTATAATTTATAAACTGGTATATTCATATCATTTGTTTTATTATGGTGTATGCATAAACCTAGAAAACTGCAAAAAATGTACTTGTTAAAAATTCCACCATAGCTCTACTATCTTTTTAAAGTCAAAGAAATTGTGTCAGTTTAACAAATAAAATTTAAGAGACTATACAAGTTGAAGTATTGACAGTTTAAACAACCAAGATATCTCAGTGTCTCGTACAAACAAAGTGTTATTTTTCTAAAAGTATGAAGCCTAAAATAAAAGTTGAAAATATATCTCAATCTTTTTATTAAGCATATCGGGCTTTAAATAGCAATGTTACAACCAAAAATCTCCATAAGTAAAATTTCAAACACCTAAAATATCTAACTAAAAAACCAAAAAAACCTAATAAAACTTTAAATTTCAAATTCATCCCAAGTCTAGGAAACTTATGCTAGAAATTACTAGTGTAATTTGAAGCAAATTTCAATACTCATCATTTTCTTTAGTCACCGCAGTTTTTTAAATTTTCTTCGTCAATTTTTTTGTAAATGATTGGTGATAAATTATTTTCATTATTTTTGAAATTGCAAATTTGTGTATTTCTTTTCTTTTTTATGCTTAAAAAAAAGACTCAATAAATTTGTCTAATTTAAAATTCATTTGAACAGCATCTGGATACTTGTAGGATTCATAAAAAGTTGTAGTACAATTTTTTCGTGCATCATTTTATCTCATAAAACATAAGTTTCAAAAATTGTATTCATTCTTACAAACAAAATTCAGTAATCATTATCGAAAGAATTTTGTGAGGCGTTGAAAGAGATAATATTGCTTGTCATGGTTAAAAACTTATTAGAATTATATGCATGTTAGATATAAGCATGGTTGAAAATAAGTTGATAATAGTCCTACGGGGGTTAAAAAGATCAGAAATAGGTAAGGTGGTTAAAATGACTACAAAATAGCCTTTATATGACTACAAAATAGCCTTAAAGGGTAAATAATAGTTTTATAGAAAAACTCACAAATCATGTAAGATCATTGAGGCTCTTGATATCCCGGTTGCTATGGGGCAGCAAAAATAGCGTTTAAAATATCTTCCAAACATTTTATTAAAGGGATATAAAATCCAACTTTCAACAAAAAACTGTAAAATTCAAAACTTACAAATCTAAAATATATGACCAAGGTAAAACAACATAATAAAATATAAATTTCAAATTTAAACTCAACCTAGACAACTTATTATGCTAAAAATACTATATATCTCAAAGAAATTTTAACATAGAGGTCGAAATTGAAAAATAATTATGATTGAGCTTGGGCTTCCTAATGGATTAATTTATTACGTATGACGATAAGACAGATAATCACATTATTGGAACTCCCAAAACTAGAATTTGGAGTTGCGACTGTGGGGTCTTCTTGGAGACATTTGATGGGTTTTTTGAGATGGAAGTTGATTTTTGTAAAGCGTTTATTGAAAAGGAGTGAAATATAATAGGGGGTGTATGAAAGAGAATCGGAGACAATTTAGAAGGGAGTGTGATGGGTGTGGAAATTTAAGGGATAAAATTAATGGGTATGAATTTTAAAAAGTATAGGTTGTGTCACGAGTAGAATCAGCTGATCTTTTCTTAGGATTAAGAACTATAAAGCTAAGAACGATCGTGTATAGTGCCACGGTTCATAGAATGATTCCATGGATTGGGTCTTGAGACTTAGAAAATTTAAAGTCGTACCTAAGACCTACAAACACAATGGATGAACCGTGGTTATATTTACGGTTCGTAAAATTTGTTTATATATCTAAACATGCAGTTTTTCATAATCCCCTACTCACTATGAATGTCATCTACAGTCCGTAGGATAAACTATGACTCGTAAATGGGTCTCCTAGAAAAATTTACGCCGATTGTATTTTTCTATGAATTCTACCCCTGGGGTTTTGATACTTATCGCAACCAATGACACTAACTACGCTTCAAGTTTCTACGATTGTCGTTAATATAGTAACCCAACCGAGGGTTGGGGTCGTCTCCCAAGGGAGTGGTTTCGAGAATATGAAGCTAATTAGAATTCTATTATAATTAGTCGTAGCTAAAGAGATTTACGAGTAAAAACATATTAAATTAAAAAGAGGGTGACATGAAAGTGTCAAATATCAAATGGCAGGTTTTTCAAAAGTAGTAAGAATGGTAGAATTGAAGAAAAATCAAGTGTGAGGGGGAATTCTTGGGATATGACCGCAATACAAGTTAATATAGATTATTGGGTGCATGCTTTCGATAGAAAATTTGCAGATAAATCGTAACCAGGCTAATCTTTAATTGGAAATATGTTCTCTCTCGAGAAACTTACCTCGTTTCAAATGGGTTCCTGTCGGACACCCATTTGCCGGATGAAGACCAGCCAACGCCTTACTCCACTTTCTTTCTCGAGCTGAGTGTTATGATATGGGACTATGGCTCGCCGTCTCGGTCTGAACCTCATATCGATGCACTCCTTAGGACATCAATCTAGTGGTCTTGTTTTTGCGACATCTCTCTCAAAATCCGAAAACACATTGTTGAACTTGTATTTACAACTACAAATCCATTAGATTGAACGATAATTACTAGACGAAATCACCATTAAACTATATCTAAGATATAAACAAGCAAGAACCAATAATAATATTAACTGATATTTGCTAAATCACACCACAAAAATGGGGGTTTTAGTCACATATGAAGAAATAAAAGAACATACATTCAATGATGTTGAAATCAAATGGGTATAAGAAGATAAGTCTTGATTTAAGCAAAAACAATTGAGAAGAATTACTTCCAATTTGGGGAGGATGAAATCCTTCCATATTCAAGTCTTCCAAAAACCCTCTTCAAACTTGTGATAAAATATGAAAAACTAAAGTTTAATGTCTAAAGACTAGAATAATGTTCAGACTCTCTAATTAACAACTTAACCTAGTATTTTTAGTTTTCAGATTTTGTGTTGCGATGGGTTGTTCGGTGAGGTTGATTAAGGTCACCTAATGAATTGGGGACTCGCCAGGTGGATTTAATTCAGCCTGAACAAAGTGAGAGAGTGTGAATTCCTAAATCTATTTACCTCTACTAGTTCATCGCCCTTTTGTTCTTTCCCTAAACCTCTTTAAGTCTTGGACCTTGGGACGTATAGTACTGCTTCACAGAACTGTTCGGTGGTGCGCCAACTCCTCCTTTCTCCGATGATTTTATCCTCTTCCTTCGGAGCTCAGCATGCTATAATAAAGGGTGAAATATGTCAGTTAGGCAATGCGCCAAGTTTACTCGGCAATGCTCACACTTCAGTTCTTTTGTTGTTTTCACCCTTCCTGTTACTTTCTCTCCATAGTGTCCATGCTTTCCTTAATACTTCAAATACATGAAATTTGATAGTTTTAATCAGATATTGAGATAAAACAATCATTAGAGAATACTATTTATATTAAAATGTAGCCCTAAATTAGTCTAATTTCTGGATTTATCAACACCTCCAACTTAAACTTTTGATTGTTCTATAGTAAAACTTATGTTCAACAATTCAAATATGATGTGTAAAACTGTGCTACACAAGACTGAATAATGAACATGTACAACTAGACTAATACTTCTTATTCAATGATTAATTGTGTACTTAATTGTTCAAGTTGTGACACACCATTATCAAAGATTCTCAAGCTCGCATTACTTTCTTCAAGTTCAAGATCAAATATAATCATTGGAATGCCATGATGATTCCATTTTAACACACAGGTGTATAATAAATCTAAGGTTTAGGAATTAGACACAACGCTCACACTCAAAAAGAGGAACACTATGCATGTTTTCACCCAAATGCTTGCCCTTATTTTCCAGTCAAGAATCATTCTTCTTTCTCAAAACCAGAAAGGTTTTTTCAAGGATTGTAATGGGGCTGAATGTTAAGTCATTGTTATTTTGGCTTAGTTACTAAAGATCTTCATGAATTGTGGTGCCCACAACACTTCCCTTTATTTACCTTCTTTTATTAATTTTTTTTCTAGTGCTTCTAAGTCATCCTATTATTCACATCCATGGATTGCTTGTAAACCCAAATTTCTTTTGTACTTTATTCAACAACCTTGTTTTCATTTTTTTCATTTCTCTTTATTTTTCTCTCTCTATTTTTTATATTGACGGTTTCCATTCCTTTGAAATACCATGGGTTAAAGGAGACTTTTCTTGCACTTCGCGACTTCCCTATTCCTTTTCACCATAACCAAACTTAAGCTTTTATCTTAACTTGGATATTCACTAAACCAAAAGTCACGAGGATTATAGGTAGTAAATGAATAAATGTCTATGTTCTAACAAATTTCTTCAAAAGAAAGGTAAAGTTCAAGGGTGTTCAAGAGAGGTTCACAGACTCACAGGGTGGGTCACAAGAGAGCTATATGTCAAATTGACTCACACACTTCAAAAGAGCGTAAGATAATTCCAAGAAAAAGCATTACTTAATTGATTGAGCTAACAGGGGAAAGTCTAGGTTTAGTCAAGCATGGTTCATAGTAATATTATCACATAAGACATCGATACTTAAGTTAAACAAGACATTACACTTTCGCTAGTGTGCAAAGGTCATTAGAAGTGAATCAATTTGTCAATTGGCTAATCACAAAAAGATGTAAAAAGTTCACATATTCTCTATGCAATTTAATTTGTTCTCATCATATTCGCACATTCATGTTTATTCAGTTGAAAGCACTATTCAAGTTATCGGGATTGATCGGAACCGATACTTAAATTTTCACGAGAACAACTACTTTCAGCATAAATAGTGGCAAACATTTTCGATTTTTTTAAGGGACATTTTGCAATTAAAATCAAAAATGGAAGCATAAGATCAAGCAATCGCAGAAGCAATATAAAACAAAATTTAAAACAACAACCCAACTATATATAAGACAGAATCCAAACTAACACAAACATTAATAGTTAGCAAGCAAAGGTGAGCCTCACCCCATCGTCCTTAAATGCAATTAATAAAAATATCTCGCAGAAAAAGAAAGATAAAAGACTAAGGTTAAGAGGGGATCCTATCTAGACACTTGCTCCATTTATTAGGGCATCAATGCCTGATGCATTCGCCCGGAACTTGACAATGGTCCCCTCGATATTATCATTTTAGTTCTCCTTGTGTTTAGTTGCCTTAGCCTATGTAGTGATATTATCTGCAATTATCCTGTCCAAGTTCTTCGCTGCCAGAAGGGAGTTTATAGCAGTATAGACTCCAAATTTCCATGAAGAGATTATTGGGTCAATAGGAACCCTTCTGCTGGAACTTGTCTTCTTCTTTTCTCTCCTCTCCTTGGCTAGCTCTGCTATCTTTTTGTCTCTTTGAAACTCCCATGCTCTTACCTGTCGTGATTACATGTCTCACCCCTCTACATTTGGTGTAGACATTTCGCCAAAGACTTGAAGATAAATTTAGAGAGTATTTAAGTAGGGGAAATAAGGTAAATTTGGAGTTTAGAGTCAGTTCGCCAAATAGTTCATGAAGTGTTCATCTATCTTGGCGATTTGCTGAAAGTAATGCACTGAGGGTATAAGTATGTAGACAAAAAGGGCAAACAAAAAATCTTTTGGCAAGTCAACGAATGCATTTAGACACACAAGCATGATCACCAAAAGTTACACAGTCAACTACACATTTTACATTAATTTAATGGTTGTATGGGGACATTAGGCAAAACGCCAAAACGTTCGGCGAACTCTAGTCAGCATGCCAAATAGCTCGATATGCCTATTTAAAATCAATCCTGTCAAGTTCAACCCCACAACCTATGGGACTACAATCTAAACCTATACAACACTAATTCAGCAAGGATTCACAGTATTTTGACGCTCCCAAAGTAAATAAATTCAACTCAAAGCACAGTTAAACAAGATTCTAGCATTTAATAGGAGTTGAACTGAAATGGAGAATGTATGTACTTCAATCAACTAAGAGAGACTCAACAATGATTTATATTATGTGAATGAATATAATAGTAATGAAATAAATACAGGGTTTTAGTTACTAACCTTTGATGCCGAATAAGATGTAACAAAATATTAGGCGTCTATGCAGTCCAAATTCGAGCACAATTCAACTACTTGAATATTCTAAAAACACAAATATAAATCTAGAGTGCAGGTGTGAGTTTGTGTAGAGTAAAAAGTGAGCGAGAGTAACTGAAATTGGAATTTTACACCTTTTACTTGCAGTTACCCTCGATATTCTGCGCATTCGGCGGTATTTATTAAACTTGCCCATTTACTCGGCGAAGCACCGAGTATCTGGTTCTTCGCCGAATGTAAGAGGATCTTCTACTCATGCAGGAATCCCTATAGTGTTCTTTTTTGTGATCACCAACCTAAACGGTGGTACACCACTAATGCTCTATAGACTGTCAAGTTTATAGGATCCTAGTTGAAGGCTAAGTGAGTCAAACGGTGGAAGAAATCGTGTTCGCTAACCCTATATACGGTTCACCTACCGGACCTATTATTTTCCTTCATAAACTCTTTCAAACACTTCCCTCTCATCAACTTGTACCAACATCTCACCATTTATTTATCGAATAAAAAAAGCATATTTAAAAAGGATTTTTGGTTGCCTCCCAAATAGTGCCTTAGTTAACACTGGCACAGCGTAACTCCATTTTAGATCTGACTTTTGGGATTAGCCATAGTATCACTAGGAAAAGCACCTTTCGATCTTCGATTTAGGTGAGACGGGATATGACATATCTCAGTTTCCAATTGTTTGATCGACACTGAATAGTAGGTAACAGTCTGACTAAGGGTGGACATTTTTTTCATGCCTTTTCGCATCTTGTCTGACCCTTCAACTTTTTGGAGGATATGCCAGAGCATGTCCTCAGATCTTACACCTTCCTAATAATTGGGCTTTATACGCTCATGGGGAGTCACATATCAATCTTTCTCCCCAGCTTTTCAATTGGAATATGGTCCCCCATTAATGATCTCTATCTTCCCACCCTTCATTTCTGCCCCAACCATGATTTCTATTATGTCTACAATAGTTTGAACTATAGTCATCGCCTTGGTTGGATAGAAATTTCATCTCTTCATTATACTACGATTCGAACATTGTTTCCTCACTAATTGTGCTCCCGACCCCCACAACGTTAACACCAGATGTGTTACACCTCAGAAATCTAATGACTTAAGGTAGACTCCTACATGAAGGTAAGTAACTCTAAAAGCGTTAAATTATGTTTTAGTCCTAATTTAATATAACTAACTCAATTTGAATATTTTAGTGCATAAAGGTTTAAGAACGACCATGATGTCGGGAAAACTAGTGATTTGAACTTGTGTAGGGTTGAGTCATGTAGTGAATTTTGAGGTGACTTTTAAGGACTAGACCTCATATAGATGATACAAATATAGATACATATCTAACCAAGTTTTTAAAGGATTAATACCAAGGGAGGAGTTCAAAGATAAAGGGGCAAGCCAAGGCCTAAATCCAAGGCTGCCCCAAAAAGGAGACTACTGCCTCAAACTCCACGGGCATGACCATGTCTTTTGGTCAAGACCATGGCCAAGTGGGGGCCTCGTTGACACCGCCCCAAACATCACTAGGGGGACCACGACTCATGGTCCACTCCATGAGTCGTGAAGTTGTTCGTGGAGTTTCCTTCGTTTTAAAGAAGGTGGGTATGTTTGGAGGGGCTACTACACTAGGGGGACCACGACTCATGGTCCACTCCATGAGTCGTGAAGTTTTTCGTGGAGTTTCCTTCGTTTTAAAGAAGGTGGGTATGTTTGGAGGGGATACTACCCAAGACACCATTAGCCAGTTAATGGGTTGTGGTACATGTTGACGTGCAAGGGGGATTGGTCGTAAAAAGCACTTGGTGTGTAAGATTGATGCACCATTTCTGGAGGCTAATGCCTCACCCTTCACGAGCCACACCACTCGTGGTGTTCTTAGCGGCTCGTGAAGGGGCTCGTGAGGGATGGATGGGATTTCACTAGTGAAGGTCAAGTTGGACATTTATTTTAAAAGTCCAACTAAGTGAGAGGAGTTTTGCGTAGTTTAGGGGTTAAGTATATATTGATTTAAGTCATTTTTACACCTATTCCCAAATCAAAATATAAACTCCCAAATTGAAATCGAAATCTCTCACTTCTCACTAAACTATCTCTCTACCAAGGTTTACCATTGAATAGAATTCAAGAATTAGATAGGGTTCAAGCTCCTAGGTTTTCAACAAAATTTCATGGTGAAGATTCCATTGGGTATTGTGGATCTTCACCCTTGGGATCCTTTTCCAAGAGGCTCTTCAATGCTGGATTTGAAAAATCTACAATTTCTAGGTTTTCAATCAAACACATGGATCTCTTTCTAAACATATTTTCTTTGATTTAAATTGATTAATTATGACTATATATGATTTTTTTATTGATGAATTCAATTAATTTTATTGTTTCTGAATGAAATTACCCAAGACCAATGTACCTTCATTCTTTATAAATTCTAAACCCTAGTTGTGGTTGATAGTGATTAAATGATGAGAATGAAGAATGTTCATTTATAATTCTTTATTGTAACGTGATATTGATATACATGATGAATGAATGACAAGGAAGTAGGGTAAATTCTTGAAGGCTATAAGTAAGGGCTTTTAAGGTGATGAGTATTATTGTATTGAATTGCTAGTTCAATTGTGATGAACATAATTACTTGGTTATGTATTGTGGAGTAGAATTATTTTTTACATAATTACTTGGTTATGTATTGTGGAGTAGAATTATTTTTCCTCTTCCCTTCTACCTTAAGCTTGATCAAGTATGTATGATGTGTTTCGAATGTTATGCTATGATATGAATATGAAGGTTGTGAGATAATGACGGTTGTGTTGTTATGTTGAATTGAAGGTAATCATCATGCACCTTAAAATGACTATGTCATGAAAGAAATATTCACACATGATGTTGGTTATATGATTAAAGGAGTTCTTATCTTGTAATCACTTAGTTAATGATATATGAGGGATTAAGTCCTTAAGATTTTCTTGACAAACAACTGTTTATATAAAGGCTAAAGGTTACCTAAAAAGGGGAATCAAGCTTAGCACCGAGAGGATATGCATGAGACTTGTTTATTCTGAAAGAAAGGAAGGTTCCTTGAATGGTCTCATGAGATGGAAACTATAATATAGTTAAGTATAAAGAGCGTTTTTAGTAGCAATCTTCATATCCCTTAATTATGAAGCCCACATAAGTTTTAGCTAGTGGATTCTATACTATCATGAGTGTTATTCCCTACGTTGTCAAGTAGGACACCCTCCCATCAGTGTGAGGGGTTGAAACCAGATTCCATGTATCTCACATGGTGTATGTGGGTTATGGCGAAGTTTCTCACTTGTTAAAAACATGAATAAAGGAAGTACATGTCTATGCTTGTGTCCTCTTGAGCGTTTGCTTGATATGTGTGGGGGTATCGGGCCTCATATGTATGTTGAACTAGTAGTCTTAAAAAAGGGGTAGTGTGTAAAGTCTTATGATATAATGATTAAATGAAATCAAGAGTATGTTATGAAAGGTGGTTTTTATTATAATGTTGTAATCTTAAATGTATTTTTATATTATGATATGGATTGATTGAGTTTTATTTGAATGTTCATTATGGATTTTAACTTGAAATAGCATGGTTTGAACTAAAGATCCCTCTATGCATGTTTTAATGGTTTTAATTGCATAGCTTTCATACTTAGTACAAGTGGAATGAACTAACCCATATTTCTCTTAATTTTCTACCAAGTGTAGGTTTGGGCTAGTAGGTCTTACTGAAGAAGAAGAAAAGGCTTGGATAGCATTCTCAAAGACCAATTGGTTCGTTCTCAAGCTCTGAGGACAACATGATACCAATATGTTTTCTTTCTTGTATTTTTGTACTAGACTACTATTGTACTTCTTATATGGATACTTTTATCGTAAAGGCTAAGTTCCCTATGTTGAGATCTTATGTTTGAACCAAGATTATTAATAAGACAAGCTTAGATACTCTATTTTCATATATGAAATAGTTTGACATTGATTGTTAAAGTTCTAAATATTTCTGTATGTTTCAATGTCTTATGAAATGATGATATGCTAAGGGCTTGGATAAGACCTCTTCAAGGTCGAGTATGTTGTGTTATGACAAGGGGTGATCTCGAGTCAAGACAAACTTAGTGTCAGAGCATAAGGTTATTGAATGATAATTAGGATTGATATCTTATGAACCACGTCTTTTAGTGTCTTGTTCATGGGTGTGAAGGTCTACACACTTATTAATGAGAGTCTATCTAATATTTAGGAACATTCACTTCTTTTGATATGCTTATAGTTGTACCTAAGAGTCTTGCCTCTATATATACATGCCTTTTAATATTTTTCTCGTGGATATAGTATATGAATACTACGAGGGCAACCATAAGAAGGGTTGGAGAGGAGGTTGCAAATGCGGGAGTTCCTCTTCAAGGTAAACAAACTCCTTCTAATAAGAAAGTTCCTCTTAGTGGCCAAGTTTCATTCAATCCTCCGATCTTGATGGATGGAGAGATAAGGGAGGCTTTTCCAAACTTGAACCAAGTCATTGCTACTCAATCTCAAGTCATAACTACATAAGAACAGATATGATGGCACAAGCTAATTGGGAAATTGGGACTCCTGTGAATAAAAATTCTAGTACCATGGCTTCGCATTTTAGGGACTTCACAAGAATGAATCCTTCAATGTTCTATGGGTCTAAGGTGAATGAGGATCATCAATACTTTCTTGATGAGGTATATAAGATCTTCTTTACTATGTGGGTAACTTTGAATGAGAAGGTCGAGAAATCCACATATCACCTCAAGGATGTTGCTCAAATATGGTACACTCAATGGAAGGAAAATATGGCTTTCAGAGCGATCCCATAAGTTGGGAAATTTTAGGAAGGCAGTTTTTGATAGAATCTTCCCAAGGGACAAAAGAAAGGCAAAAGTTGAATAATTCGTCAACCTTCATCAAGAAGGTATGAGAGTCCAAGAATACTCTTTGAAGTTCATTAAGTTGTCTATGTATGCTTTGTCTTTGGCGTCTAATACTAGAGATACAATGAGTCATTTTTTGACAGGTGTGTCCAATGATCTTGTGGAAGAGTGTCGTGAGGCAATGCTTCATGATAATATAGGAATTTATCTTTGATGGTGCATGCTCACCAAGTTGAAGAAACTAGGCATAGGAATAGAAATAGGGATGCTAAGAGGGCAAGACACTATGACGGAGGTGTTTCCAAGGGTAAGCTTAAGATCCAAGATAAGCCAAGATTTAAGAAGAGGCTTTCCAACCAAGTTCCTTCCAATGTTTCAAGGGCCAACAAAGATAGGGTACTTAACCCAAAGGCACAAGGAGGAACAATTCGTGGTTCTCAAGGTAATAAATCAAATTGTTCCTAGTGTGGGAAGAGGCATGTGATCAAGTGCCTAGTTGGAAAGGATATTTGATTTTCTTGTGGAAAGAGTGGCCACATGGTGAAAGTTTTTCCCATGAAAAAGATTTAAGAGAAAAAGAGTAATCAAGCACAAGAAAGAGGTCATATCTCTGATGCTCCTAAGGGGAACCTCTTCTATGCTCTCCAATCCCAAGGGATCAAGAGAGCTCTCCAAATGTTATTACATGTATGTTGCAAGTATTTCAATTAATGTTTATGCATTGTTAGATCTTGATGCCACCTTTTCTTTTGTAACTCTTTTAGTGTCTATGAAATTTAATATACTCCACGAAAACCTTTTCAGTTTCTATTCGGTGGGTGACTCCATAGTTTCTAAGAGAGTCTATACGAGTTGTCCCATCTCATTGCCCAGTAGAGTCACATTGGTTGATTTGATAGAGCTTGAGTGTTGGACTTTGATGTTATATTGGGGATAAATCGGTTACATGCTTGTTTTGCTTCTATTGAATCTACAATAAGGTAGTCAAGTTTCATTTTCCCAATGAACCCATCATAGAGTGGAAGGGGGGAAGTTCAATCCCTAGAGGTCAAATTATTTCGTGTATAAAAGCTTGTAATATGATTTCTAAGGGATGTATCTATCATATTTTGAATGTCAAGGACCTTGGGTCCGAGTCTCATCCTTTTGAGTCCGTCCCCCTAGTGAAAGATTTTCTTAAAGTCTTCTCCAATGACTTGCTCGGAATTCATCCTTAACATGAAATAGATTTTTGTATTGATTTATTAACAGATACTCAACCCATCTCGATTCCTCCTTACCATATGGATTTGGACGAGTTTAAAGAATTGAAAGCTAAACTCAATTATATTCTATACAAGGGTTATATTTGACAAAAAATATCTCCATGGGGTGCCCAATATTATTTGTAGAAAACAAAGATGGGTTTCTTAGGATGTGTATTGACTATTTCCAATCGAATAAGGTCATTGTAAAGAATAAGTATCCTCGCCTTAGAATTGATGATTTGTTTGACCAACTTCAAGAGGTGGGTTACTTTTCGAAGATTGATTTAAGGTTGGGTCATGACCAACTTAGAGTGAGAGGAGTTGACATTCATAAATTTCTGAAAAAAGATGTGGTAACTCTGAGTTTGTAGTCATGTCTTTTCATCTAACTAATGCCACGGCGGCCTTTATTGACCTTATGAATCGGGTGTTTAGGAACTATCTTTAATATTTTATGATTGTCTTTATCGATGATAATTTGGTATACTCCAAGAGTGAGGAAGATCATATGAGTCATTTGAGGATAGTGTTGCAAATCCTCAAGGATCACAAACTTTTTCTAAGTTTAGGAGCTGTAAGGTTTGTCTAAGATTGGTTGCTTTTCTTGTTTATATAGTTCCAAGTGTGGTTATAGAATTCGATCCAAAGAAAACGAATGCGGTTAAGAATTGGCCTAGACCCCTAAATCTCATGGATTTTCAAAGATTTTGGGTTTAGCCAGGTACTATAGGAGATTTATTAAGGGTTTCTCCTCTATTGCTTCTCCATTGACGTCCCTAACCCAAAAGAAAGTTAAGTTTGACTGGTTGGAAGCTTGTGAAAAGCCTCTAAGAGTTGAAAGATAACCTAACCTCCGCTCTGGTATTGACTTTATCGGAGGGTACCGAAGGGTTTGTAGTGTATTGTGACGCTTCTCGAGTAGGTTTGGGTTGATTCCTCATGCCACATGGTAAGGTGATACCTTATTTCTCAAGGCAACTCAAGGTACATGAAATGACCTATTCTACCCATGATTTTGAATTAGTGGTCGTAGTGTTTGCTTTGAAATTTCGGAGACATTATCTTTATGGGGTGCATGTAGATGTGTTCACCGATAACAAGAGTCTCCAACATATGTTTACTCAAAAAGACTTGAACCTCCGGAAACGATCATGGTTAGATATTTTGTAAGACTATGATATGAATGTCCTTTACATCCCGTCAAATCCAATTTAGTTGTGGATGTTTTGAGTCTCATGTCCATGGGTAGTTTAGCCATGTATAAGACTAGAAGAAAGTGGTAGTCCGTGATGTGCATAGGTTGGATCGATTTGGAGTTCGACTAGTAGATTCTCCAAAAGTTGGTTTCATGGTTCGATATAGCTCTGAATCCTCCTTAGTTGTTTATGTGAAGTCTAAGCAACACCTTGATCCTGTCTTGGTGGAGTTTAAAGAATCCATACTTGGCAAATATGTCGAAACTTTCTCCCAAGGGGAAGATGAGTTACTTAGATATCAAAATTGTTTTTGTGCTCCATATGTGGATGACCTAAGAAAACATATTTTGGAAGAGTCCCATGGTGCGCGATATTTTATTCATCCGGGAGCCACCAACATGTACCATGACTTGCGTGATATCTATTAGTGGAATGGTCTGAAGAGGGATGTGGCACATTTTATGGCCAAATCTCTGAATTTTCAACAAGTTAAGGCCAAGCATCAGAAGTCATGCGGTTTGTCTCAAGACATAGATATTCCCACTTGGAAGTGGGAGGGTGTAAATTTGGATTTTGTTGTGTGTTTACCTCATACTCAGAGGCAACATTATTCTATTTATGTCATTGTGGATAGGATGACCAAATAAGCCCATTTTATTCCCGTCAAGGGCTTACTCGGTGGACGATTAATCCATATTGTACCTAAGTGAGATAATGAGAATGCATGGGGCTCCCTTATCTATCATTTTGGATAGGGGTACTCAATTTACTTCTCACTTATGGAAGGCATTCAATAGTGGACTCAGTACTAAAGTGAAACTTTGTACTGCATTTCATCCCAAACAAATGGTATATAAAAACAAATCATCCAAACCCTAGAAGATATGTTGAGGGCATGTGTTATTGACTTGAAAGGTAATTAGGATTATCATGTACCATTGATTGAGTTTGCCTACAATGATAGCAACCACTCAAGTATTTGCATAACTCCATTTGAGGCCCTTTATTAGACAAGATGTAGATCTCTGATTGGGTGGTTTGAGATAGGTGAGTTTTCTCTCATCGGTCCTGAAATAGTGTATGAGGTTGTTGAGAAAGTAAAACTCATAAGAGATAAATTGAAGATAGACCAAAGCGGCAAAAATACAATGCCGAAAATAGAAAGAGGGGCCTTGAATTTGGAGTAGGTGATTTGGCTTATTTGAAGATATCACCCATGGAAGGGGTGATGAGATTTGGTAAAAATCGGAAACTTAGTCCCCGGTATGATGGGCCATGTGAGATTTTAAAGTGAGTGGGAAATGTTTCCTATGATTTGAGATTTCCTATTGAGTTCGCTCCGATTTATTCGGTGTTCCATGTGTCAATGCTCAAGAAATTCATAGGAGATGTGGTATATATCTTTAATCCATAAGGATTAGAAGTTGATCAGAACCTTTCTTATGAAGAGGCTCCGGTTGAATGTTTAGACCTGCAAGTGAAGAATTTGAGTAATAAATAAGTAGCTTCTGTAAAGGTTCTTTGGAAGAACCATTTTGTTGAGAGTGCTACTTGGGAGGCCGAGGCTGATATGAAGTCCCGATATCATCGTATATTTCCTTCTTCTTCTAGTCACTGTGGAAGTTGGTAATTCCTCATAGTTTTTGATTATGGAGAGTTATGTGTGTTTAAACTCTTCATGATTTCCTTTATGTATGCAAGTTCTTGTGAGAATTCAAGTCTAAAACTTTTCTTGAGTTTTAATGGCATAGGTTTCTCATGTTTGTTTTAACATTAATATGTTGTTGGTGTATTTGACATTATGATATGTTATAATGAACATGCTTAATTTTTAATGGATGACATGATGTATTAGCTCTTTTTATGATTATGTTGATCTTATGTGAGATGGAGAAGTTTATTCCTCCTTGCATGATGTGAATTGAAGACATATGTGTATATTTTGTGGTAGATGAAGTTTCTACCTCATTCTGATGCATTCATATTATTTTAAGAGTGGAGTTTATGTTTTCTCCTTAGAAATTGTATATAATATTTATCTATTTGTTGGATTGCTAGTCTTGAGTCGTTAATTCTAAAAAGGATGTCTAAAGAGTTATTCAAGGATGAATGTTTTCCAAGGGGGCATATTGTTAAGCTCGGAAACCTAATGACTTAAGCTAGACTTGTACATGATGGTAAATTGCATAAAAAAGGTTAAAGTCATTTTTTTAATCCTACTTTAATATTACTTAGTTTGAAAATGTTCGTGTCTAAAGATGTAAGAACGACCATGACATTTGGAAAACTAGTTACTTGAACTAGTGTAGGGTTGAGTCATGTAGTGGGGTTTTGAGGTGATGTTTAAGGACTAAAACTCATAATTTGATAAAAATAAAAATATATCTCTAACAAAGTGTTTAAGGGGTAAAGACCAAGGGAGGAGTGCCAAGCTAAAGAGGCAAGGCAAGGCTGCCCCAAAAGAGAGGCTATTGCCTCACACTCCATGGGCATGCCCACTACTCATTGTCAAGACCACGGCAATGTTGGGACCTGATAGAGTTTCCTTAGCTACAGTGGAAGGACTCCAAGTGTCTTAGATACTGCCCGAACCTTCACGATGGGGACCACGAATCGTGGTCCACTCCACGATTTGTGAAGGTGGGTGTGGAGTTTTCTTTGGTTTTAAGGAAGGTGAGGATGTTTGGAGGAACTATTGTCCAATACACCACGAGCCACTTTAAGGGTCGTGGTGCATGTTGATGTGCAAGGGGGAATGGTCATGAAAAGTACTTGGGGTATAAGGGTGATACCCCATTTTGGGAGGCTACTGCCTCACACTTCACTAGCCACACCACGGCTCATGGTGTTCTTCACGGCTCATAGAGAGGCTAGTGAGGGATGGATGTCATTTCACTTGTGAAGGTCAAGTTGGACTTATATTTTAGAAGTCCAAATAAGTGAGGGGTGTTTTGGGTATTTTAAGGGTTAAGTATACATTGATTTTCAGTCATTTTTACATCTATTCCTAAATCTAAACATAAAATCCCAAATTGAAATCAAAAGATCTCACTTATCTCTAAACTCTCTCTATCTGCCATATTTCACCAATGAAGAACATTCAAGATTCAAGTAGGGTTCAAGCTCAAAGGTTTTCAACCTAATTTCCTGGTTAATCTTCAATTAGGTATGGTGGATTTCATGAATCACAAGTACAATACTCATATAATCAAATTCAGACAGTCTATATATCATACATCATAATCTATACATTAATCAAGAGTCCATAACAATCTACACATGAATTCAGTAATACAGAGACATTATCACATCACCAATAGCATAGCCAAATATTGAGATTTTTGAAGGTCAAGGTTTCATGGAGATTTTCGTTGAAAAACATCAATTATACATCAATAATATCATATCTTCATGTTTGAAAACGTTTCATGCAACAATCCAAGACTTAAGTAGAAATTGGACGTTTTTCATCTTTTTGAAGTCTTTAAAATTGACTCTGAGGTTATAGAAAGCCTTAGATAAATAAATCCCATATCTTATTATAAGAATCCAAAGATATTTGAAGAAGAAACTCCATTGAAGATCCATCATCAAGCTCCATCTTCACCTTGAGCTATCATGGATGTTTTTGAAGAATCTTTGAGAGGGAAAGGGTTTTGATATAGTTACTAGGGTCTAAATGAGAGTTTAATGACTTAAATACTCTTAAAATATGCATACACACCTAAAATAACTGTCCTCCTATTTCATAAGATTTGGGGTGAATTTCCCAATGTACCCCAAGTCTTAATAATGAAGCTGGCAGATTGCAGGCACCACCAAAGAATGCCCAACAACGGCCCATCGTCTGAGTGACGCCCCGTCAACGAAATTTTTCATTTGGGTCTGACCCTTTAAAACCTGCAGATCCTTGGGTGTGCAGTTTCCTTGGTTTTAATCAAGGTGAGAATGTTTGGAGGAGCTATTTCCCAATAGAGAACGAGCCACTTAAAGGGCTGTGGTGCATGTTTGCGAGCAAGGGGGCTTGGTCCTGAAAATTATTTAGGGTTTGAGGGTGATGCCCCATTTTAAAGGCTACTTCCTCACCCTTCACGATCCACACCATGGCTCACAGTGTTCTTCATGGCTCGTGAAGGGGCTTGTGAGGGCTGGATGGGATTTCACTAGTGAAGGTCAAGTTGGACTTTTATTTTAGAAGTCCAACTAAGTGAGGGGTGTTTTGGGTATTTTAAGGGTGAAGTATACATTGATTATAAGTCATTTTTACACCGATTCCTAAATCAAAACATAAACTCCAAATTGAAATGAAAAGGTCTCTCTTATCTCTAAACTCTTTCTCTACCAAGTTTCACCAATGAAGATCATTCAAGATTAAAGTAGGGTTCAATATCTATGATTTTCAACCAAATTTCCTGGATAATCTTCAATTAGGTATGGTGGATGTCACGACCCACAATTACAATACACATATAATCAAATTGATATATCCTATTACATAAATCAAGAGTCTATAATAAGCGACATATGAATTCACTAATATAGAGACATTACCACATTACCTATAGCATAGCAAAAAATAAATATTTTAGATGGTCAAGGGTTCAGGGTATTTTCATTGACAGGGTTCATGGGTATTTTCATTGAAAAAAATAAACTAAACATCAATAATATCATATCTTCATGTTTGAAAATGTTTCATGCAAGAACCCAAGACTTAGAGTAGAAATTGTACGTTTTTCATCTTTTTGAAATCTTTTGAAATAATATTTGAATTTTACTCTAAGGTGATATCAAGACTTAGATGAAGAACCCACATACCTTATTAGAAGAATCCAAAGATAATTGAAGAAGAAACTCTATTGAAGATCCATCATCAAGCTCCATTTTCACCTTGAGCTCTAATGGAGGTTTTTGGACAAACTTTGGGAAGGAAAGGGTTTTGACCCAGGTGTTGGGTCGAAAAGTGTTTAATGAATTAAATAATCTTAAAGTACCATAAACACCTAAAATAACGGTCCTCCTATTTTATAAGAGTTGGGGTGAATTCCAAAATTACACGAAGCCTTAACCGTGAAGTTGGCAGATTGCAGGAACCACCAACGAATGCCCAACGACGGACCGTCGTCTGAGTGACGCTCCTTCAAAGCGGTCTGTCATTTGGGTTTGCACCTTAAAAACCTTAAGGTCCTTGAGACCTTTCAGTCCCAATATATGGCCAAGGTCGACGGTCCATTTTCTGATTGACTTGCCGTACCTTGAGGCTATCGTTTGGACACTGCCAGGCAGTTCTGCCTCATCAAGTTGGGGTGGACCTCTAGGATCCATTGTGGGACGTAGGTGAAATAATTACCGGATGTTGGACCCCTAAAAATGCACTTCTATTTCTTAGGAACACCTCCAATAAAATTCAACACAAGCGAACACATAAAACATGCTAAGACACACATAAACACACAAGGACGTCCAAAGACTAACTTTCGAACGTCTCAGACGTTCTTGGACGTTTGACCTCCAAACCTTATAAAACTCCACATGCTGCCTTTAAAAACTAATATTAACCATATAAGGAACTAATAAAATCATGATACACACATAAACACATGCAAGCACATAAGAAACTAACCATCAAACATCATGGTCGTCCATTGACGTTTGACTTCAAATTCAATTGAAATGACTTCAAAAATCACAAAAACCTTAATTAAGATATTTTCAAGACTTTATAACAGTTATTAATCTCTAGATAAACCTAGTTCATTTTAGTGCTTTTATAGCGGCTCTTCGGTCTTGGGATCCTCTCCCCAAGAGACTCTTCAATGTTGGATGTCAAAAATCCCAAATTTCTAGGTTTTTAATCAAACACATGGGTCTCTTTGAAAACTTATTTTAATTGACATAAATTAATTAATTATGACTACATATGATTTTTTATGGATGGATACAAGTAATATTAGGGTTTTTTCATTAAATTCCCCAAGACTCAAGTACCTCCATTCATTATTAAATTCTTAACCCTCATTGGGGTTGACAGTGATTAAATTACGAGAATGAAGGATGTTATTTTATAATTAGTTATTGTATTGTGCTATTGGTATACATGATGAATGAACGAAAAGGAAGTAAGGTAAATTCTCGAAGGCTATAAGAAAGGGCTTTAAAGGTGATGAGTATTATTGTATTGAATGGTTGTTTCAATTTTTATGCATTGAGGAGTTGAATTATTCTTTCCTCTTCCCTATAACAGTAAGCATGATCAAGTATGTATGATATGTTACAAATTTTATGCTATGATATGTATATGCATGTTGTTAAATAAGGATGGGTGTGTTGTTATGTTGAATTGAAGGTAATTCGCATGCACCATAAAATGACTATGTTATGAAACAAGTATTCTCACATGATGTAGGTTCATTGATGAGAGGGAATTCTCATATTATAACCATTTAGTAAATGATATATGAAGTATTCATTCCCTATGATATTCTATATTAACTAATCCTTAAATAAAGTCTAAAAGTTACTTAAAAGGGGAATTGATCTTAGCACCGAGAGGATATGCATGAGTGGGTTCATTCCTAAAGAATGGAAGGCTTCCTCAATGGTCTCATGAGATTGAAAATAAAATACTATTGTACAAAGAGGGTTTATCGTAGAAATCTATTTATCCCTTAAATATGAAGCACACATAGGTTGTAGCTACTGGATCCGCCTATATGCTATCATGAATGTTATGCCCTACATTGGAAAGTAGGACACCCTCTCATTTGTGTGAGGGGTTGACATCGGATTCCATGTAGCTCATATGGTCTACTTCAATTATGGCAAAGTTTCCAGATATTTAAAAACAAGAAAGAAGGAAGTACGTGGCTAAGCTTGTGTCCTCTTGAGGGTTTGCTTGGTAGGTGTGGGGTATGAGACCTCATATGTGCATTGCACTAATTGACATAAAAAGGGGTAGTGAGTAAGGTCATATGATATAATGATTAAATGAAGTCAAGCTTGTATGTTACTGATGTACCGTGGTTTTGCGGTACTTTCAATGCTTTTTCCTTAAGTTTAGTGTGTGTCTAAGGCCTTTTTGTAGTTTTTTTAATGTATTTTTCTTTGTGTTTATAGAAAATAATGTCCAAACTGAAAATGATGAAGATATGCTGAAAGTTGCAGAAAAGATGACCGATGGAGCCATCGATGGTTTGTCGACCCATCGACGATCCCTAATTGGCAACCGTCGCCATGAAGATGTTATGCTTACAAGGAAAGATCGGGGAATTCTGACTAAGTGTGGAGCAATGGAAGGGATGATGATCCGTCGTCTCACCGACGGACCATCCTGGTGATTCGTTGGTGTTAACAGAATATATCCCTAGTACCTGATTTTAAAAGATTCTAAGTGTGGAGCAACGAAGGTCATTGACGCACTGTCGTCTTCGTCCGTCGATGGTAACAAAGAGTTGGAGAAGAAAGAACTTGAAAATAGAGTTGAAGTATGGACCGACGGAAGCACAGATGATCCGTCGTTGCCTCGACAGTCCGTCGGATAGGTCCTCGATGTGAGAAGCCTTTTTGGACAGATTTTCCTTATTTAGGTTTCCCTTTATGTTTAGGATTCTTTTATTATAAATAGGACCAACAAACCTCGTTTTTGGGGTTAGACTCTTTGTTAATTTTCAGATTTTTATTGTTGGGTGTTGAGCTTTGGGTTTTCGAAAATACTTCACTTTTTCAAAAACAATTCTTACAATATTTTATTAATTCAAGTGATTTTCTGGATTTTCTTCAAACTTGTTAAAGTAAGTACATGAATTCTTGTCTAATCAATATGAATTGTGTAATTCTTAACATGAGTAACTAAATCCACAACTAGGGTTGTGGGAACCATGGGTAATTAACAAAGTAGAACTAGCTAAAATAACAATTCTAGAATAGTGTCTTGCATGTATTGATAATTCTTTCATTTAGAAATCTTTATAACGGTGGCCAACGTTAGAAATCGCCTTGTTGTTAGGTAGATAATAAGAATAGAATAATCTACATAGATTTAGTATACACTATCTAATAGGATAGTGTCGATTGGTGTGAACTAATAACTAAGTCATACATTGATTATGATGCTTATTATAAGGTAAAATGTAAGGTTTAGTAAAGTAAACACACGTTGCCGGAACAAGTTGCGGAGTGAAATTCACTAGTTGCCGGACCAAGGAATTAGGGATACATAACTTACCACTTTGCATGCAAGATACTACGAAAAATTTGTTATAGCTAGGGTTATTGCGTTATGAACCTATGGCGAACACTTACACCCTAGTTTCTCTCATCACTTGATAAACATCAAATATTTGAATTTGCTAATTGTTTACTTAGACTTAATTAATTACTTTTGTTACACAAAACCCCCATTTGATTGTTTGTTTTTGGAAAGGACTTGACTAAATAGAAGTAATTGTAGATTAAAGTAAAGTCTAAACTATTTTCCTCGTGTGATCGACCCCGACCTAACATTTGGGTTTTTTACTTTATATGGCAGCCTATACTTGCTTAGGAAAATATAGTTTGAGTGTATCAAATTTTAGTACGCTGCCGGGAAACTGACTTTTAAATTAAGTTTAAGCGCATTACAGAATTTTAATCAACATTTCTTGATTTTACTTTTTCTTTTTTTTTTTTGTCTCTCGCAGGTTTCCACTTGTTCCAGAACTAAACCGCACACTTCGCGGAATGAATATCCAAAACAATCTTGCTTATATCGATGATGAGATCAACCCTCAACTCCCCCACCGGTTGATGCTCATAATCTAGTGGTTGTTGATAACCCTAGTGAAGGTAATCCGAGGAGGCAAACTCCCGCCCCACGCCCACAAGAGTACTATAGGGTAAATGTTAACATCATTGACTATGATGGGCCACTTGACCTACCTCCTCTACCACATGATCATGCTTTTGTGGTAACTAGTAGCTTGATTCAGAAGCTCACCGCTAGATGTTTGTTTTCGGGGCTACCATCTAAGGATCCACAAGCTCACAATCTCCAAACTATGGTTGGTGTGTAAGAGTTATGTAGGGAGGCAAGACTTAGACATGGATGTAATTGGATTAAGTGTGTTCCCTCTCTCACTGACGGGGGAGGCCGCAATTTGGTTTGCTGAGTTGCCATACAATTCAATCTATACTTTGGAGCGATTGAGGGATGTGTTCCAAGCAAGGTATTACCCGGATTCTAAAAAGCTAAACCACAAAGATTGGGTGAACAACTTTGTGGCATTACCAGGGGAGTCAGTAAGCAGTTCTTGGGCTAGGTTCACCTCATTCTTGAGAAGTGTCCAAACCACCGCATTGATGATAAGTCACTGAAGGAGTACTTCTATCGGGGGCAAGATGATAATAATAAAGAAGTGCTTGATACGATTGCAGGTGGTTCTTATGGGGAATGTACTTATGCAGAGATCACTGAGAAGTTAGAGAAAAACTCTCAAACTAATAAAGCTTGGAGAACTAGGAAGTCAGATACTGGGAAAAACACTTTTGCAGTGCAAGCTTCACATAACCCAGTTGCAGATGAGATTCGTCAAGAGATGTCTCAAATGAGAACTGAGCTTGGGTTGGTGTTATAACATGTCACCAGGGGTGCAGAAAAGGTAAATGCGGTTAACTATTTGGCTAAACCACCACCACCGGTTGATGAGTACTACTATGAAGAATATTCTCATGTAGTGAATGAGCATACGGGGGGTTTCTGGCGGAACGCCAATGGCTCCAATCACGAAAATTGGTGACAAGGTCAAGGAAATTAAGGTCGAAACTATAGGAATTACAACCGACAGGGTCACTATGTATGAGATGGCAACTACAACCGCGACAACAACTTCAACCGGGGTAACTATGGTAACAAAAACGATCGGAGTGTGCCCTATGTTCCACCTCAAAATTTGAAGTTTCTCCTAGGGATGGTGGATGTAGTGTGATACGAGTTGAGGATATGTTCCAGAAGATGATGATGAGGTTTAATGCTAGTGATGAGCACGTCTAAGAGTTGAGAGGTGATTTAGCAAATATTGGGCAAAAGGTGGATGCACATGCAATATCAATCAAGCATCTTGAGTTGCAAATGGAGCAATTGTCTTATACTGTGAACCCACGCCAACTGGGTACTCATCCTAGCAATACTGTCCAGAATCCCAAATAAGATGGACATTTTATGGAAGTCACTACTCGAGGGGGTAAGCAGACAATGAGATCACCTATGACCTCAGGCGTCGAACATGAGAATCAATGAGATGATGAGGTAGAGGAAGTTAGGGGTGACTTGGTAGATGAATCAGGGAAAGAAGATGACACCTCAATAGGGGACCCCCATTCGTAGACCATTACCTTCATTTCCGCAAAGATTGGTGAAAAAGACCGAGGATGGTAAATAATGATGTTTTATTACTATGTTGAAATAGCTTTCCATCAATGTCCCTTTGATAGAAGCTCTTGAACAAATGCCCGGTTATGCCAAGTTCATGAAATATATAGTCACTAAGAATAGATCGGTTAGTTTTGAGGATGATGATGGATGCAACATTGTAGTGTTATTGCTAAAAGGTCTCTTGTGCTAAAAAGAAAGAAGATTCGGGTGGTTTCACTATTCCATGTACAATTGGGTTGTTACACTTTGCTAAAGCATTATGTGATCTTGGGGTAAGCATAAATCTTATGCCTCTCTCTATTTAAAATAAGTTTTGTTTGGGTGACCCAAAGCCCACTGCGATGCGGCTACTGATGGCCGCTCGAACGGTGAAGAGGCCTATTGGGATACTCCATGATGTGCTAGTAAAAGTAGAGTAAATTATTTTTTTGGCCGATTTTGTGATTCTTGATTGTGAGGTGGACTTTGAGGTGCCTATTATTCTTGGGAGGCCGTTCCTTACTATCGTCGTGCCTTAGTTGATATGGATGGAGAAAGGGCAGATGAGGTTTCAATTGAACAATGAAGAAGAGACTTTCAAGATTTGTAGGTTCATTATGAAGAATGGTGAGCTCCAATCGGTATACGCGATATCCTACAAGGTTGATAGTTCGTCCCAGGTATAAATAGAAAAGAGACATGGTGTTGAGGCACTAGCGGCAGTGATCATGAGTTTTGGGAGTATTTGTATCTAAGATTATGGGTCATTAGTTGCGGCACTTGATCGAGGTGATGTTTGGTTCAAACCAAAGAAATTGGAATTAGATATGAAGCATCGCGAGTCTCCACCCGCGAAACCATCTATTGAGGAGGCTCCAAAATTAGAGCTTAAGGCTCTACCACCTCATATGAGGTAGGTATTCTTAGGGAAAGGTGACATTTTTTTTGTTATTATTGCATCGGATTTGAATATGCAACAAGTAGAGTGTTTGGTTTAAGTGTTGAAGTGGTTCAAGAGAGCTATTGGGTGGACTATTACGGATATTATTGGGATCCCTCCCGGTATTTGTTCACATAAAATCCAACTCATGCCCGATCATATACCTTGTATTAAGCACCAGAGACGTTTAAATCCACCTATGAAAGTGGTTGTGAAAAAGAAAATTATTAAGTGGTTGGATCCCAGAGTCATATATCCGATCGCTGATAGTAGTTGGGTATGTCCTGTTCAGTGTGTGCCCAAGAAAGGGGGGATGACTGTGGTCCCTAATGAGAATAATGATCTTGTTCCACTGAGTTTGGTGACCGGATGGAGAGTGTGTATGGATTATCGAAAATTGAATGAATGGACTGAGAAGGACCATTTTCCTATGAGCTTCATAGATCAGATGTTTGATAGGCTTGTAAGAAAGGGGTGGTATTGTTTTCATGATGGTTATTCGGGTTACAACCAAATCATTATTGCACCAGAAAATAAAGAGAAAACCACTTTTATTTGTCCTTATGGAACTTTCGCGTTCAAGAGGATGCAATTCGGGTTGTGTAATGCACCAGCTACTTTTCAGAAATATATGATGTCCATATTCTTTGATATGGTGGAGGATACAATTGAGATATTTATGGATGATTTTTATGTTGTTGGTGATTCATTTGATCATTGTTTGAATCACTTGTCCGAAGTTCTCAAAAGATGTGAAAATTGCACCCTTGTGCAAAATTGGGGAAAATGTCACGTTATGGTGAAAGAGTGGATCGTATTGAGACATCGCATCTTAGAGAAGGGTATAGAGGTTGATAGATCTAAAGTCGAAGTGATAGAGAGACTTCCTCCACCAATCTCTATAAAAGGTGTAAAAAGTTTCCTTGGGCATGCGAATTTCTACCGGAGGTTCATCATGGATTTTTCAAAAATTATACATTCTCTGTGCAAGTTACATGAGAAAGACTGTAAATTTTATGTTGATGAATTCTGTCTTAAGGCAATTGGTGAGTTGAAGGAGAAATTGGTGTCTGCGGCCATTATTATTTCCCCAGATTGGAGTAAGCCATTTGAGGTGATGTGTGATGCTAGTGGGGTTGCGCTTTGTGTAGTTTTGGGTCAGACAAGCGATAAAATCCTTCACCCCATTTACTATGCCATTAAATCCCTTAATGAAGCCCAAAAGAACTACAGTGTGACGACAAGAGCTCCTTGCGTGGTGTTTGCTTTCGAGAAATTTTGCTCTTATTTGTTTGGCATAAGAGTTATAGTGCATACTGATCATTCTACCTTAAGATATTTGATGGTAAAGAAGGATGCGAAGCTGAGGTTGATTCGTTGGGTGTTGAGGTTGCAAGAATTTGACTTTGAACTGAAAGATATAAAAGGGACCGAAAATTAAGTTGCCGATCACTTGTCCCGATCAGAAGATGAAGCAATGCTAGAGTTAGGTGAAAACGCTGAAATTGATGATACATTCCCTGATGAGCATGTATTGGCTGCTTCTCAATACTTCATTCCATGGTCGTAGATTTTGCGAATTACTTGGCTAGTGATATCATCCCATCGGACTTTTCCTTTCATTAATGGAAAATTTTCATGCATGATGTGCAAAAGTTATTTTGGGATGAGCCATAAGTTTATAGGAATTATGTCGATGGGATTATTCGGCGTTGTGTACCGGAAATTGAGATGTTGAGAGTTTTAGAGTCATGCCACTCCTTGATTGTGGGTGGGCATCATAGTTGTATCAATAAAGCCCATAAAATCTTGCAATGTGGCTACTATTGGCCAACAATCCACCAAGATGCACATGAGTTTGCCAAGGCATGTCATAGGTGCCAAAGAAATGGCGGTATTTCTAGAAGGCAAGACCTCCCTTTAAATCTCATTCTTGTGATCGAATTGTTTGATGTGTGGTGCATTGACTTTATGGGCCCTTTTGTGAGATCTCATGGGATGAAGTACATTCTTGTGGCAGTCGATTATGTGTCGAAATGAGTGTAAGCCATAGCACTTGCAAATAATTAAGAGAAGAGTGTCACTGCATTCTTGAAAAAGAATATATTTTCCAGATTTGGCACCCCAAGGTCCATTCTTAGAGATGGGGGGATCCCACTTTTGCAACAAGTTTTTCAAAGGATTATTGGAGAAATATGGGGTTCACAACAATGTGGCCACTCCATACCATCCTCAGACTAGTGGCAAGTTGAGGTGTCAAACAGAGAAATCAAGCAGATTTTAGCGAAAATGGTGAATACGAATAGAACGGATTGGTCAAGGAGGCTTGATGATGCTCTTTGGGACTACCGGACAGCATACAAGATTCTCATAGGTATGTCCCCATACCAACTTGTATATGGGAAAGCTTGTCACTTACCGGTTGAGTTAGAGCATAAGGCCATGTGGGAAATGAAGAAATTGAAAATGGATTGGAATAGGCTGTGGAACAGAGGTTAAATGAGTTGAATGAGCTTGAGGAATTTTGCTTAAAGGCATTTGAAAGTGCAACCCTCTACAATGAAAAGATGAAGAAGTACCATGACCAAAAGATTGAGAATCGCGATTTTGTGGTTGGGAATTTGGTGCTTTTATTCAACTCTAGGTTGCGCTTGTTTCCGGGCAAACTCAGGTCCAAATGGACTGGTCCATTCTTGATCACCCAAGTATTTCCTCATGGAGTGGTTGAGTTGGAGAATATGGAGGGTGTAAGGTTCATGGTGAACGGGGAACAAATCAAAATCTACCTTGGGCATGCTGAAAAGGCGAATGAAGTGATCTAGTAATACCATCTTGATGAAGTCCAAGTAATCAAGAGTCCAGCGTCGTGCCACGACGTTAAATCAAGAGCTGATTGGGAGGCAACCCAATATCTATCCTCTAGCCAACATTAGGTTTTTTTGTGATTTTATAGGCCTAGTTGCATTATTTCTATTTTTCTCACTTAATGTCACGTAATAATTTTCTTTTTTAGAAGTTTTGGATAGAGAGTAAACTAGGGTCCGTGTCTAAAAAAGTGTCCAGTAAATACAAAAAGATTAGCTTATTGAATGTTCAATGTGCAGGGACCAAATACTTAGAAATATGCAGAAAATTGGTCTGGTGCACAGATCAACGGACCAATCGATGGACCGTCATCCTGTCGAAGGACCGTCGGTAGGGTCTGTAGATCCCAAGTCTGTTTCTTTAATTTTTTTCTAAGTTAGGGCACATTCGACGGACCATCGACTGACTTACGGTCCATCGACGGGGAATCATCGACTCCTCCAACACACTAACCCGACCCGACCCGACCGGCTATATATTAAAATTTTAAACCTTTCAGTTGCCCACCCTTTCAAAACCTTCTCCAAAACTGTTTCCCTCCCTATTTACCTTCAAATTCCCCACTTCCTCACCCATTAATTCCCTTATCTATCAGTCAGATTCTCCTTTTCCCCAAATCTCCATCAGTTTCCCAAATCCCTTCTCTTCCCCAATCTTCCATCTTCGTCTGTCTTCTGCCTGGTCAGTGTTCGAGGTCACTCTTTGGTGTTTCGTACCTGCAAGAATTCATCCCCTCATTCCCTACACTACAGTATACATGTATGTCTTTCTTATCAGCTCTATTTACTCTCGTTACTTTACATGCTAAATTGTTCGAATACGATAATGGGTCTTGAATTTGGGACACTGTGCATGCTTAAAATCTTCAAACTGAATTCCTAGTCCCTTAGAATAAGGAAAGTGAATGGGATAGGGGTGTATTCTCTAATAATTGTTGTGTTTTGAGTGTTGTTGTAATCGACTTAGGGTTTGATAGTCTGTGCGAATCAATGTTTCAAACTATGATAATTCATTCCCTAGGAATGATGAAATGCATTATTAAATGCTAGAGGAACTTAATGTTTCTTAAATTGCTCTGAAATTATTCTTCAGGGGTAATAATGGCTGCCAAATTTCCTTCCCTAATATACAAAACAAGACCCCGTCGACGGACAGTCGGTCAATTTACGGGCCATCATTGAGGTCCATAAACAAAATATCCCCTGACCGTAGACTCTATCAGAACCCTTACTTCTGAAGTTCCTTAAAACTTTTCTGAGGGTCCATTGACGGACCGTCGTTCAGTCCATGGTCCGTCCTGCAGGTCCGTCGTCCTTAATAGAAACCATGTTTTTTAAGAATCCAAAAAAATTTCTAAGGGTCCATCACGGACCCCCACTGACGGACTGTCATTCCGTCGATGGTCCGTCCTGCACTTCCTTTGTCTCTAACAGAACCTTTGTTTCTGCGATGTCTAAATAAATTTTCTAAGTGTCCACTGACGGACCGTCGTTCCATCGACGGACCATCGATGTGGTCTGTCAGTTAATTCTGCAGTTCTACATCACCATTCCGATTGTGTTTCCTCCTCTGTGTTTGATTCTGTTGAGTGTGTTGCATGCATACATTAGTATTAATAACCCCCCGTGCAGGTACACATGGCACCAAAACAAGGCTTAGTCTACTCTCGAGAACGTTCCAAGTCTATCGCCCCTTTCTGCCGGTTGGTTATTGGGTCGTCCGATGATTAACGCGAACCCGAATTCGTGCCCTCATGCACCCAGACACCATCACGTGCTGCTAGGACCTCACGGAGTACACCAAAGAGGGTGGTGTCCGACGTAGTAACTGTCCCCCAGTCTTATGAGGTGCGCACACTGACCGGCACACTGTCTGGGTCTGCTGCAGTTTCTGAGAAAGATTTTGGCTCTACGGAGGCTTCCAGGTCTTAGAAAGCTTCATATTCACATGGGGACACTTCTCCAGATACACCGGTCCACTTTGCCTCATCTGAGGAGGTTGACAGTGCGGATTCTACTATAGCTCCCCTGACTGATGTCCCCGCACCGGTTACTAATCAGCCCTACCGGTGGTGTGTCGAGGGACAATATCAAATATACAGGGATGCGAAGCTGCTCAACAACAAGGGAGTCATGATTCGGACTCTAACAATCGACCGACGAGTTCTTACTAGGAGTCTTCCCACGATGCCAGTTGTACATGACCTTTTGACCCGCCATCGGCTAGAGTGGACGGCTAGGAGTTTGGTCCGTTAAGCGAGGTGATGGTGAGAGAGTTTTACGCCTCTTATGTGGTAACTCTCAGGGCTAGTTTGGACAAGCGGGCTAACCCAGCTAAACACTCACCATTTGAGCATGTTCGTGTCCGTGGCAAGCGGGTGGATTTATCTTTGCGCACCATTCGTAGATTTTTATATGGTGCTGACACTGATGCCACCAAGACCCCCCTCACTCCCGAGTTTGACTATCGGTGGAAGTTGGTAAAGGACAGCAATTTCCAGTGTGACAGAGTGCTAAGAGAGACCACCAAGAGGTGGAAAGCCTAGAACATCTCCGGTGATGGCGAGGATGTTGATTGGGTGTTGGAGCTCAAATGAGGTATAAAGAAGGCCAACCTAACATTCAAGGCCAAATTCTTATGGATCTTGGTCCGTCATTGCCTCTCCCCCACTGCTGCAGATAATATTGTTACATGGGATAGAGCAATATTGACAGCTGGCATGGTTGCTAAGTTCGAGGTGGATTTCGCGTAGCTGTTACAGGCTGTCATTCATGAGAGGGCCTTTAAGTCCACCACTACTTACCCCTTCCTTTGCATGATTTTTGAGCTGTGCAGGTCTGCTGGAGTGCCCATCTGGCACATTGATGTTCTCAAGACCCCGACTGGCATTGTTGATATCGGTCTAATCAAGGATGATGCCAATGAGTTGGCTCCTAACAGAGGGCCCAGAGTTGAGGTGCAGCCGCTTTGTGAGAAATTGCCGGACACCATTCAGAAAGCCTGAGGGGATGATCAGGCTACATCAGAGCCTACCGACACCACCCCGATTGAGTCTATCTCGGGTACTAGCATAGCTCCGATCTCCTCCTACTCAACCCTATTTGTAGCACTGGTCCCGATAGCTAGGGTCCAGAAGTTAGAGGCCCAAATGGCCACACTTCTGCATCATATAAAGCCTTGGATGCAGAATTCCATTGCTGAGGCGGAAGAGCGAACCGAGAAGAAGATGGCCCAGTAGACTGAGAGCCAGATTATGGAGGTCCACTAGCGCCTTGACACATTTGAGTTGAGGGTTCTCGCTCGGCCAGCCCCTATTGTAGATTTTACAACTCTCCAGGCTTTTCTGGCACGTCTAAGAACATATATGGATGCCATACTAGAGGCCCGGATGCCTGAGTCTGAGGCCCCTGCTGCGGAGCCTGTTGAGGATACGGTGATGGTTCCACTGTTCTCCACCATTGTTGTGCAATCACCTCAGCCACGTCAGCAGACCAATAGGCACCGATCTAGAGAGGATGATGAGAATCGAGCTAGGAAGAGAGAGCGTCTTGAGTCGAAGGCTGTGACGAGAGCCTCGCTAATTGATGAGGAGGCTCGGCAGATGAGGGCTCAGGCGGTGGCAGCTGGGGCGTCTTGCTCCAGGATTGTTTATTTTAAGAGGAGCACTACTGAGGGTGCTGTTATTGCTGCAGACACTTCTAACAGTGTCCCTACTACAGATGGAGCGGGTTCCCGGAAATCGGACCCGCCATTTTATTGATCATCGGCGCTATGAAACTCAGGTTTGCTTCACCTACCACTCGAATTTACATTTTTTATGCATTGGGGACAATTCCATGATCTTATATTGGGGGTGGGGTAAATGGAAAGTGAGTGCTAGGGTGAAGTTTGAATATGCCAACTCGCTATCCTCTCTTGGGGTTTTCTTTCCCGTGTTCTTTCTCCCCAAGAGACTGGTTATTTTAATGTTGAACCGGCACGTTAGTATCTCTTGTACATAGTATAGATATGACATTTGAATCATGATGGCTAAATAAAATGATATCCGGATTTAGAGAAAATGCTTGCATGAATACGCATAGTGAATGATGAATGTGTGGCTCTAAGAATGACATAGAGATACAAAACTGCATGACCCTCAATGTAAAGCTCGAACTAGGTGTCTGATAATCTGGTAGGGTAATGAGGTGTTAAGTGAGTGTGAGAAAAGTTGAATATTCCACTATTGGTACTGAGCAAGAACGTGCTCGGTTAGTCCAGCTAAAAGTAATTTGTGATAGATAATTAGGAAAGGATCATAGGACCTTGTTCAAAGATAGAAAACCTTTAGCCTAGATAATAGAAAACCAAATGAAATTAATCCCTTCTTGATCTAAATGATTTGAGTTTAAAATGGACCTTTCTTTTCTACCTAAATTATCTTTTCTGGGAACAATGTGCTGGCCCTGTTCCTCCTTGGACATCTGCACCTCAGCTTATGCCAAAAGAGTAAGTTGAGGGTGGCTAATGCAGAAAACAACCTCGTCTTGGCCCTGACCCAACCTTTGGTATTGTTTACCTTGGCTCATGGCTTGAGGGTGGCTATTACGAGGAATGCTCCGAAAAGTGAGGTTGAAAGAATAAAGAGAGAGAAAGAAGAAAAGAAAAGTGACTCAAGCAAAGTTGAAATCAATTGAAATTTTTTTTTTAACAAAAGAGTCATTTACACCAAAGGAGAAAGAAAGGAGAAAAGCAAGGGAAAACGATATAAGAAAATTAAGAATATGGCGGAATAAACGACGAAAAGGTAGCACGCTTAGCCGTTATGTAAAAGAGAGAAACAAGTCACTAAAATACATCAAAATGTACCCTACCTCACCATGAGCCTACATTACAAGCTAAGAAAGTCCTATCGTGATCCTGAGAGACTAATATGGTGAACCTAAAGCTCTGAAAAAAAGGGCAAGCCTATGGCGACAAAGTACCAATGACGTGAGAAGTTGTTCTGAGAGTGAGTGTCGAAAAATAATCCGTATACTCAACCTAAAATCACTGTGTGAAAAGGGAGGATATTGATTTTAAAGAAAGGACACTAGTTACAATACTACAAAGTTGGCACTTTGGTGAGAGATAAAAGAGGAGAGATATCGGTGCGTGGTGAGTCTATGTCATGGTCTGATCCACATGAGCGAGGCTAATAATGATATCATGTATGAACATAAAGAACACAATCGGGATTGATAGAAAGATGGTTGTGAAAGCTCAAATAACGATACTTTTGTATAAAGGTTTTTTGGTGAGTCATAGTGCATCGCTAGAGGACAAACAACGAATTTATGTTGAGGGTATTGATGTACCATGATTTCACGGTAATTTCAATTCTTTATACTCGAGTTTAGTGTATTGTCTAAGGCCTTTTTGGAGTAGTTTTAATGTATTTTTCTTGGTGTTTGCACAAAAAACTGTCCAGAATGAAAACACTGAAGATGTGCTGAAAATTGCAGAAAAGATGACCTACATAGCCATCGACAGTCTGTCGACCCATCGACGGTCCGTAGGTTGAAACCGTATCTATGAAGATGTTATGCTACCAATGAAAGATTGGGGAAATCTGACTAAGTGTGGGGCTACGGAAGGTATGACGGCCCGTCATCTCATCGACGGACCGTCCTTGTGATCCGTTGGTGTTAACAGAATGTAACTCCAATATTCGATTTGAAAAGATTCTAAGTCTGGATCAATGAAGGCCATCGACGGACTGTCTTCTTGGTCCGTTGATGGTAACAGAGAGTTGGAGACCAAGCATCTGAAAATAGAGTTGAAGTATGGACCGACAGAGGCGTCTACGATCCGTCATTGCCTCGATGGTTCGTTGGGCAGGTCGTCGACGCGAGACGCATTTTTTGACAAATTTTCCATATTTAGGTTTCCCTTTATGTTTTGGATTCTTTTATTATAAATATGACCAAAAACCTCGTTTTGGGGGTTCTCTTTGTTAATTCTTAGATTTTTATTGTTGGTTGTTGAACATTGGGTTTTAGAAAATACTTCACTTTTCCGGAATCGATTCTTACAATATTTTTATTAATTCAAGTGATTTTCTGGATTTTCTTCAAACTTGTTAAATTAAGTACATGAATTCTTGTCTAATCAATATGAATTGTGTAATTTGTAACATGGGTAACTAAATCCACAACTAGGGTTGTAGGAACCATGGGTAATTAAAAAAGTAGAACTAGCTAAAATAACAATTCTAGAATAGTATCTTGCATGTATTGATAATTCTTTCGTTTAATAGTATTTTTAACTGTGGACAACGTCAGAACTCGCCTTGTTGCTACTTACCGAACCAACGAGGTAGATAAAAAGATAAGAATTATCAATGTAGATTTAGTATACACTATCTAATAGGCTAGTGTCGATTGGTGAAAAGTAATAACTAAGTCATACATCGATTGTGATGCTTAATATGACGTAAAAGGTAAGGTTGGTAAAGTACACACATGTAGCCGGACCAAGGTGCGGATTGAAATTCATTAGTTGCCAGAACAAGGAATTAGGGATACATAACTTACCACTTTGCATGCAACATACTAGGAAAGAGTTGTTATAGCTAGGGTTACTGCATTATGAACCTGTGGGGAACACTTACACCCTAGATTCTCTCGTCACTTGATAAACATCAAATATTTGAACTTGCTACTTGTTTACTTAAACATAATTAATTACTTTTGTTACACAAAATCCCCCTTTAATTGTTTGTTTTTTGAAAGGACTTTACTAAATAGAAGTAAACGTACATTAAAATTAAATCTAAACCATTTTTCCTCGTGGGATCGACCCAACCTAACATTTGTGTTCTTTACTTGATACGGCCGCTTATACATCTTTAGGGAAGTATAGTTTGAGTGTATTAATTATGAAAGGTGGCCTTTATTATAATGTTTTTTGTAATCTTAAATGCGTTTGTAACTTATGGTATGGATTGATTGTTTATTCTTAGAATGTGCATTATAGATTTTAACTTGAAAAAGCTTATTTTTCACTAAAGGTCCCTTAATGCATCTTTTAATGGTTTTATATTGTATAGCTTCCATACTTAGTACAAGTTGAATGTACTAACCCATATTTCTCTTATTTTTCTATAATGTTCAGGTTCGGGCTTGTAGGTCTTATTGAACAATATGAAAAGGCTTAGATAAAATTCTCCAAGACCAATTGGTGTGTCCTCAAGCTTTGAGGACAACATGATACCACTATTTTTATTTTTTCTATTTTTGTACTAGAGGACTATTGTACTTCTTATATGGATACTTTCTATTGTAAGGTCTAAGGTCCCTATGTTGATATTCTTATGTTTAAACCTAGATGGTTAATGAGACTAGTCTTGAATCTATGTTTTCATATATGAAAGAGTTTATCATTGATTGTGAAAGTGTTAAATTTTTCTGTATTTTTCAGTGTCTTACGTACTGATAATATGCTAAAGGCTCGTATAATACCTCTTCAAGGTTGAATACATCATGTTACGACTAGGGGGTCCTCTCAGATTTTGATAATGGGCACCACCGCCCATAACATTATTCAATAGAATATAGAGTTTGTCATAATCTTGGCCATGTTTTGGTCTCTCTCATTTCCCTTTTCAATATGCTTCTTAGATAAATGGAATGTGACAGAGAGACCTGATCCTCGCAAGTGCACATGCTCTATTGGTGCTTGTCATGCCATCAAGAAGTTGAGTTGCTACTAAATATGGTTTTTGCATTAACCCTCAAGGTGAGAGTTGGTTAGCGACTCATTTTTTTACAAAACCAAACTCTAGTAGAAGTACTGAAGGAGAACGTTATCAAGAAGACCATGAATTGTGATTATATTTAATTGAATTGTCTAGTTCTATTGTTATTCATGTGAATTGAATATGAATTGTGGAGTAATTATCAAAGCTTATTCTAGCTTGGAGAACTTGGTGAGTTGATCTAGATTTCTCTACTTAGTATGGAATTGGCCTTGAATGGCATTGTGTGGTATGGTCCACCTATGGTGGCAGTGTTTACTTTATTGTCATTATCTATGTGTTGCGATCATGGCCTTGAAGGCAATATGTGTAAGGTGATTCAATGTGAAGATTATCATGATTGTGAAGAAGTTGTGTTGTCTCCAATACCAGTATAATGTTCTAGGTATATTGATAATGTTTCCTATATGTGAATGTTTATGTTAGGGCTAGGTACGTTCTACATATTGATGATTGAATAGTCTTGTGTAGAATGACCCTTGACTATGTACACCTATATGAATGTGTTTTCTTAAGAATACTTAGGATTCTTATTTTCAAATTATGAAACTGATCTTTTCTCCTATGCTATAATGTGGTGTGTGCTCCACAGACGAACGTGTATTGTGATCCTTAGAGGGTGGCTGCCTCAATTCATTTTGTTGCCATTATGTGATCTTGTTGAACAATGTACACCCACTCACACCTCATGCTTATCTATGAGTAGGCTAGAAATTCATAGCAACTAATGAATGGATAGTGCTCATATGCACTATTGCCTACTATTATGCATTTAAAGTATAATATGTTCATGAAATGATGAAAAATGGTATTTTATTTATGATGACTTGATAGGTGTACTACTATGGGTAATGGTATGGGACTTTACCAATACATTTCACATGTGTACCATGATAGGATAGTTCCTAGGTGATTTCTTTATGTACATGAATATAAATGCATGATTAAGCTATGAACATGAAAGTATATGTTATGATGTCAATCATATGATACAATGAACTATGAATTTGTGTAGTGTCTAAATGTGTTTATGCGAAAGGTTTCCTCATATGAATACACATACACACACATGAATGAATGAATGAATGAAGCATGTACGATAATCATGTAAGTAGAGTCTTTTGAAAGGTTTACTAAATTTTACTCTAAATTAGACTATGCTATGAATATGCTATGTCCATATGTAAGGATATTCTCACATGGGTTATGTTAATAAAAGGAAAATTCTCATCAATAACCTATGAGTTATGCATATGAGGAGTTAATCTCCCAAAGCCTATTTTTATGAAAGTAATGTTAGTAAAGGCTTTTCAAAAAGGGAACTCAGATTAGCACCGAGTGAAATTGACAAATGAGGGATGGCCCTTCTCATTGAGGGAAGGCATGTCCACCAAATGTCCTTATGAGGTGGAAACTACAATGCCAAATGGCATAAAGAGGGTTTCAATATACATCTCCTAGTTCCTTAACTATGTTTCCCCCATAGTACCTAGCAAGTGGATCACCTAATATACTAGCATGATGTTAATGTTCTACCTTGACAAGTAGAGCACCTTCTTTCGGTGTGGGGTTCCATGATACCGGATTCCATGTTTAGCTCACATGATCTTAATGACACTTAAGGAAAGGGTTTCCCTAAATAAAATGGACAATGGAAGTGAAGTAATTAACCCTAACTAGGATAACCTAAGGGAAGTTTCTTAGTGTATGTGAGGGTCTGGGACTTTACCTGCGCGTTGCACAAGTAGTTCTTGAAGGGAGTTCTTGAAAGGTGTTCTATATGTACATTTATATGTATATATATGTCTATTATACATGATTTTATGGTAATTTCTTGCATGATTATCTGCATGATGTTGGTCTTACTTGACATAAGATGAAGGTCCTACTTGACATGCATGTAGGTAGCTATACTAGTCATGTTGATGTATGAAGTAAATGATAAGGCTTGTGGTCTCTTTGTGAGTTTAATAAGAATGTGTGAGGTTATGAGGCTTCATATGTACATTGCACTAGTAGGATTAGATTGGGATTATGAGTAAGGTCTTATGATGTCGTAATAAAATTAAGTCCAAATATGCTCATGTTGACTATTGTCTTACTATGATGATATTAGAAGTCTTGACTTGTATGTTGTCTTGGAATGAGTCTTCTATGTGGTCTATGAAGTATGTGCCTAATGATATGTTATGTTTCCATGAATGTCTATGTTTAAGTAAATGAAGGTTGTATAAATGTTCACCTTGGTTACCTTAAGGTGATGCTTGAGTGAGGATGGTGGAATGGGACACTATTCATGTATTGCACCAAGTATTACTTAAGGGTTACTTAGGGGTTAACGAATTAAGGTAAAAAGAGATAATGTTATAAACATGATTGATATGCTTTAAATGCAATATATGTGGCTTGGTGTGTTGTCATGAATAGTGTCTATGCCTACATGAAGTATGTGAACTATATTGTGTAATTGTGCCAATGTTTATGAAGATTCTTTAAAAAGACATCTTGCATCATTTCTAGGTTAAATGTCCTCTTTAAATACATGTTTTTGCATGGTTTCCATACTTAGTGCATTCTTGTACTAATACCATTCTTCTTATTATTTTTACACTAAGTTTAGGTGTTGGATGACTAGAGGATGTTCTTAAAGTGACGGGCTTGATACATGTTTACCAAGCTCAAGAAAGGGATCCTTATGATTCAAGGATTTCCTATGTAAGTTATTATTCAAGTTTATGTAATTGCTAGATTATCATTCTATATTGTTAAGGGTCTTGTCCCTATTCTACTCTATTGATTTGAGTCTAATATAGCAAAATATACTTAGAGTGTTTTGGTATGAAGAAAAACATAATCTGGAAATGTTTTCCAATTTTCTCGTGTTTGGTTGGGACAAAGGTTTTGGAAAATGTTTTCCAGCTCAAATGATTTTCCTCAAAATTAAGGAAAATGACTTCCCTTCAAAAATAAAGGAAAACATTTTCCGAAACACTCCTCCAATTTGGAATTACATTTTTTAGGGAAAATAAACAATTTAAAAAAAAATTCAATCTTAAAATTTTATTTTTTTATCCGATCCCTGACCCCCACCCACCCACCATCGG